>NC_041227.1:98241015-98267483 GCF_002837175.3 Physeter macrocephalus | reverse complement strand
AAGTAATCCAGAAAGAGAAAAAAAACTCACGTATTCTAACACATATATATGGAATCTAAAAAAAAAAAAGTTTCTGATGAACCTAGGGGCAGGACAGGGATAAAGACACAGATGTAGAGAATGGACCTGAGGACATGGGGAGGGGGAAGGATAATCTGGGACAAAGTGAGAGAGTGGCATGGACATATATACACTACCAAACGTAAAATAGCTAGCTAGTGGGAAGCAGCCGCATAGCACAGGGAGGTCAGCTTGGTGCTTTGTGACCACCTAGAGGGGTGGGATAGGGAGGGTGGGAGGGAGATGCAAGAGGGAGGGGATATGGGGATATATGTATACATATAGCTGATTCACTTTGTTATACAGCAGAAACTAACACAACATTGTAAAGCAATTATACTCCAATAAAGATGTTAAAAAAAATAAAATAAGTTAAACAGGGAATTCCCTGGCGGTCCAGTGGTTAGGACTCCGCGCTCCCACTGCAAGGGGCCGGGTTCGATCCCTGGTCAGGGAACTAAGATCCCACAAGCCACACGGTGCAGCCCCCTCCCCAACAACGTATATAAAATAAGTTAAATAATTCCCATTCCTGTTTTTTTGCTTACTTCTCAATGATTCCCCCCTCCTCTTTCTGCCACGACTGTCTTCCCCCAATCCGGTGTTTCCAGGGCTTCTTCCACAAGTTTGCAGTTCAGCTAATCTGCTCATGATTAGGGTTCAAGGCGTGGACCCTCCCTAAGAGCCACATCGTGCATGGAGAAAAGTCTTCCCAAGGAACGCATGGACTAGCGTGTGATTCTGGCAGTGTGACAGAGCATCAGGGTGGCAGTCTGAGTGGGAGCATCCCTGGGGCGTTCCTCCAATCACAATTCCTGTGGTCCAGGTGAGGATGCTCTTATTCTTTCTGATGTGTGACCTGGCCATCTTTATTCGCTCTCCGTGACACACCAGCTTCCCTAACCCATCTACCTGGGGGTCAGCTTGGCCTCAGACTCTAGAGCAGTCTTATCCCAAGCTGAGGGCACCCAAAGGAGATTGAGGCTGGATAGAGGAGGTGGAGTCCTCATGCACCTCCTGCCCAGCACCTCGGAGTTAGGGAGAGGTGTGGCTTTCCCATACCTACACCCCAGATGGGCACCTGTCGGTCCTCCCAGGGATGGAAATTCTGCCCGTGGCTGGGCCAGCTGCTTGTTGTCTGCTCAGAGCTCTCCTAACACCTGTCACTTGACACCTCCTGCTCCCAAATCCTGGTCCACGGAACCTAATAGAACCTCCAAAGAGCTCAGAGCGTGCCTTCATCCTTGTTGTTGTGAGGACCTGACACTGACCTGCCTCCACTGTTGCCCCTGCTGCTTTCCTAGCACTCTGTCTGCTGGCCTCGAGCACCCACCAATCGGTTCATCCCCCAACTCAGCTAAGTTAGCCCCAGCTGGAGCCCCCAGGCCGAGGGGGCTGCTACAGCAGCTCTTCTGCCGCCAGGAAGTCAGCCCCACACGTGCCCCTAGATGCCTGGAGTCCAGCAAAGGGACCCACTGAAGCTATCTGTGGGCAGCGACAGGGTTGGCGTTGGTGCGTGGAGGGAGCAAAGGAGGAGACAGGTAGACAGCAAACCGTCTTCTCTTTTGCATTGGCTGCTGCATCATGGGCAGAGTCAGGCAGACCTGGGGTCATCGCTGACCAGTGTGAAATCTTGAGGTGCCCTCCTAACCCTCCTGAGCCTCTGTTTCTCCTCCGTAAAGCGGGGAGGCTGATGGCTGCCTCCTCTGTTTCTTGAGAATAATGACAGTAAGATAATGTCTGTAAAGACCTTTTGTCCCCCATATGTGACCTGTTCTCAACAAAGAAGCAAGGGAAACACTGGGAAAAGCAAGAGCTCTGCGGCGGCCTGCTGGTTTAAGAATGGGGTCGGTAAAGACCCTGGACCACAGGGGTGAACATCACATCGTCCCTCCTGATTGGGCAGGGGACTCCCTGCCTGTCCTGGATAAGCAAGTGTAGGAGCAGCCTCCCTGGCTTCTGGCTTGTTGATCTTGACAGATATTCCAGAGTTGGAGCAGGGAACCCATTTTCCATTTGGCAAAACTGTTGCCTGGAGGGCAAACCACCTGTTGCAGGCCACAGAGCAGGCCGGGGTCAGGGCGGGACAGGCTCCCGGAGTCCTGACTCCCAGCAGAGGGCTAGGGGTCATGCATGCTGCTGCTTGCCCGCCGGCCCTTCTGCGTCCTTACGTTGGGCACAGGACGTGTGGTAGTGAGGCTGCCTGGGCTCCATGGGGGCAGCCTGGCTGTGGTGCTGATAGGTTGTCCTGCCCGACTCCAGGAGCAGCTCCTTGGGGTTTTTCTCAGGGAAATAACCCCAACACATTACAGAATGGAAGAGAGGGAGTCAAAGCAAACCGAGGCAAGACACAGAGCCAGCTAGAGAGAGAGTGATGCATTCACTCATTCATTCATGCAGGTCTGACATTCAGCCTGGATGCACCAGTAACCCTTTAAAATGCTGAAATTCTTCCACCTCGGCTGCTAAGTAGTTACTTCCCAGAGCTTTGTGGGCGTCACAGCTGCCAAGGACCCCCCACCCTTCGGGGTCTCCAGTATCCTCCCAGCATCCAGAAACTAAAAGGTGCGTGCCTGGCCCACAGGGACCTTAGGACCCCTGCTCCAGTGCTGATTCTTAAATATTTTGACTATCCCCCCAACCCTCCGGTCATAGATGACAGAAAACACTTTGATTGAAACTGTTGGGCGGAACAGGAAGTATTCGTCTGTGAAATGCCATTATTCATTCACTTATTCATTCATTCAGCAAATGTTTATTGAGCACCTAGCACCTGCCCAGGGAAAGGGCTAGGAATCGGGATGCTGAGCTCTGTGATGTAAGGTCCCTGATCACAGCCTTGCTGTGGACCAGGAAGAGGAGGGAAGGGAATATACAGCTCTAAACAGTGACGGAGGGAAAGAGGAGACAGGGCGGGGAGAGAATGAGATGGGTTGACACCTTGGCTTGGAGCAAGAGTGAAGGAGGCTGTCGAGTCCATGGGGAGGGGCCTTGGAGTCCAGCTTGGAGCTGTCAGGGTTCTTCAGTTCCGTCCAATTATCCACTAATGACACACAATGAATAGATTAAGAAGCGGACTGAGGACAAGGACGCCTAATTATAAAGCAGAGGAGTGAGGAAACACTGAGCATCCCATGACGGCTCTCGGGAAGGTGGGCGGGCAAGGGTTGGGGAGGGGAGGAGGTCCAGGTCCTCCCCTCCTGGCAGCTCCACGACTGCCGCTGGGGCTTTCCAGGAGCTGACCCAGTCACCGAGCCTGGGTCAGAGGTGGAGCTCAGCACCTGGGAAAGGCAGAAAGGTTCAGGGCAGAGGGGATTAAGGTGGAAGGTGGAGAGGTATTTGGGGATGGGCAGTGATATGGAGCTGACACATTCCAGGCTGGAGGGCTCTCTCCGTACGTCACTTCCTCTCGCCTGCGTCGTGACTGGCGCCCCCAGCCTGGGGAGTCGTGTCTGTGGATTCTGTCTGCTGGAAACGGGGCTCTAGCCCTTCCTGAGGTTGCCCTTGTTCCAGCCTAGGAAGGACACTGGCCCTGTGGTCCCCTCTACCTCCACCTGCCCCCCAGTGTCTGGGTCCCTACCTTACTCTGGTCTCCTGGGGGAGGGGGGATTCCACGCAGCCTCTGTCAGAGCAACCATGGCCAGCATCTCCACTCCAGACACTAAGGTTCATGTTCTGCAAGCGCGTTCTCAGTGCTCTCTCGGCTGATCCTCCCAGCAGGTCCTGGGAGCAGGTGGAGAGGCGTTCCCTTCCCATGAGGCCCAAGGAGGAAAGTGGGGTTCAGACAGGTGACTCGATTTGCCCAGAGCCTCAGAGGTGATGTGTCGGGGGTGGGGCTTGGACCCGGGTCTGCCTGTTTCTCCCCAGACTTCTCGTCATGCTTTATACCAGTTTGTCCTTCAGACCCGAGGCTGCAGATGAGAGGGGCTAACCAGTGGCTCCAGGCCAATGGTAGCAGCTGGGCCTGAAGTCGTGTCTCCCCGCCCCTGGGTCCTCCTCCTCCTCTAGCCTCGTTACCCTCAACCTGGGAGGAACCTTCTGGCCTCCACCAACTGCCTTTCCCACTGGTGTTCTTAGGAGCCCGTGGTGCAGAGGGGGTGATGTTCTCCAGCCCCCAGGGGACTCTCTCCTCTGGTACCCGAGCATTCCCTGCCTGTGACATTCCGGATGTCACACACCGGGCATCCTAGGAAGGCGCAGGGACCTGGGATACTCCAGGTGCTTGAGCTGTTGCCCACATAGGTGTTCAGTTCCTCGAATTCATTGTCTGTCCCGCATCCCCACCTTCTGCGCTGCTCGCGGTAAGCTCGTGCTAACTGATTGGACCACCAGGGGTCATGGGCGGACATGGGACAGAACATCCCTTAGGGAGGCACGAGAGGGGTGGGATGGGAGAGTAAGAGTTTGTCACATTCTGGGTTGAGTTAGATTCCTGCCAGGGCTGTGCTTTCTGAAAGAGTTGAGCATTTATAAATTTCTAACTCTTGCCTTGAGGAACGGACGGAAGGCTGCAGCATGTCTACTGTGACCAGGTGCTTTGTAGATGTTACCTCATTTATTCTCACAACCATCCCATAAGTGGGTGTTTCAAGTTTGCATACAAGAAAACTGAGGCTCAGGAAGGTAAGGTGACTGGTCTAAGTTCACCTAGTTCGTACGAGAGCTGGGATTTGAACAGAGGCATCTTGGACTCCAAAGTCAATGTTTTTCCCACCATTGAATAGAGTATGTGGAAAACAACCTGGAAATTCAGGGATTGGGGTGAGGTGGCCTTGAAACAAACGCACCATCAAGCCCATCTGTGGGGCTGCCCGGGAGGGGCGGGACCTCCCAGACCCAAGAGCGTCCTGGCAAATGATGTGATCCTTTTATAGGTCTGTCCAAAGTTTCACATGTTCTCAATTAATGCTCACAACCAGCTCTGAAGGGGCCAGAAGTCTTAGCTCCCTTTCGCAGACGCTGAAACTGAGGCTCAGAGAATCTGAGAACTTACTCGACACAGTGAGAGAAGTAAATGGCAGCACCGGAAATCATGAAGTCATTTAATTTCAAATTCAATGTTCTGGCGGCTGCCCTCATGGCATGGACCGCCTCTGGTGACAGGCATGAGACCACAGACCCACAGGTGGAGCCCCAGACTCACAGACCCAGGCCAGAGGTCAAGACCAGGACAATTAGTGCGGAAAGACAAGAGATGTGTTTTTACCATCGGACGAGGCACGCAGGGTCAAGGGGCTAGAGTTTTCACAGAACCCCAGAGATGGATGCGTCAGTGTCAGCATGATTTAGCTAAACCTCCTAGCCACGCGGGTGACAGCAAATTATAAGCAGGGGCTTGACTCAAACCCAACCTCCCCCAGCGACCACCCTTACACCAAGAGCGACCCTAGGAAGTGGGACACTCCAGAAGTGGATCTGTCCCAAGGGGGCAGCTTCTTCTCCTCTTTCAGTTAATATGCTCTAGGTACCCAAGGTAGAGAGTGGCCAGAGCAGCAGCTTAGGCCTTCCAGACCTCAAGTCTCCCTTGGTTGTCCAAGTTCTGGCTGTCTTGCTAGCCTGGGTAGAACCATCACCATCACCATGCCCTAAACTCTGCTCCTTCCTCTAGGCCAGCTGCAAATCGGAGGTGTCTTCCCTCAGTGGATGGCAGCCCCTTTGAGCTCAGGATGCTGGGTGAGGGTCTTCTCTTTGTTTTTTGTGCTTCACTGAGCCTGCAATGCCCAGAGCGGAAGCATGTGGTGGAAGAGACGGGTACTTCCTTTTCCTTTTCTTTCTAAGACCTTGACAGGGGTTCTGAGGCCCTGAGAGCTTGGTTGGGATGGGAATGGTGTCTGAGGCTCTTGCGTTCCGTTTGTTCGCCCCCTTCAAGATCCTGGGCTGGTGCGAGCATTATGGGGTGTGGAGATGGTGGTGGTGAGGAAAGGAGGGGGATGTGAGATGCCTTGAAAAGGGGGACGTTCCCTTCTCTCTCTGCAGTGGTTCAGCCTGGAATGTGACCGAGTACCGTTCTCTTTGCAGCAGCTACAGGGAGGTTCTAAATCCTCAGTCTGACCGTGTCACTTCGTTGCTCAAAATCCTTCAAAGCCTCCTCGTCTCCCACTGAATGGAGCCCAGATGTATGGCTTCAAGGCCTCCGTGATCTGGCCCCGGCCCTGTCCTGCCACCTCCTCTCTCCCTGCTCCCTCTATAGCCTTTCAGTCGGGCGTGATAAGGTCTTTCAGCCCATCCAATACAGGCTCTTCTCTCTGCCACATCTTCTTCCCTTCTCTCCTTGGCCTGACCACGTCCCAAAAATCTTTCAGTACTCCACGCGTCGTCTCCTCTGGGAAGCCCTCCAAGACTTCTGAAGGTCAGGGAGGTGCCCGTCCCCCTCTCCGAGTGTGACCCTGCCATCCTCCAAGTGTCTGTTGCCTCATGTCCTCCCACTAGACTCTGCCCCCCAAGAGGGCGGGGGTGCACTCTGCGCAGTGGTAGCCCTAGCTCCTAGCCTCTTGCTACTCAAAGTGTGGTCCACGGACCGGCAGCAACAGCATCACCCGAGACCTTGTTAGAAATACATAATCTCAGGCCCCATCCCAGACCTACTGAATCAATATCTGCATTTAAACAAGATCCAGGTAATTTGTGGGCGGATTAAACTTAGAGAAGCTCTGATCTAGCCAGGGTTTGGCCCAGAGCAGATGCCCATTCAGTACTTTCTGAGTAAATGAAGAAATGCATGGGGTCTGCAGTGAGTGACATGACAGCCTCAGGCTTCAACCTGCAACTACCCAGTGGACCCTGGAATGGGTGGGAGTGAGGAGGGGGTGGGGAGAGGGGGTCAGCTCCAGGGCACAGGCACCGCATGCCTAGCTCGCACGCTTTTAAAGACATTGTTCTGTTGAAACTGTATGATGGTTGGATAATTATCCCTCATGCATAGATGTGCAAACTGAGGTGTAAAGTGACTTGCTGCTATGGACCAAATGTTTGTGTCCCTACAAATTCATATGTTGAAACCCTAACCCCCAAGTTGATGGTAATGGGAGGCGGGGCCTTTAGGAAGAAATTAGGTTGTGAGGGTGGAGCCCACATGAATGGATTCAGTGCCCCTATAAAAAGAGACACCAGAACAAGTTTCCTTGCTCTCCGCCACATGAGGATGCCAGGAGAAGACAGCCATCTGCAAACCAGGAAAAGAGCCCTCACCAGACACTGCATCTGCTGACACCTCGATCTTGGACTTCCCAGCCTCCAGAACTGTGGGAAATTCATGTTTCCTATTTAAGCCACCCTCTCTGTGGTCTTTTGTTGTGCCAGCCCAGGCTGACTAGGACACTCGTCCAAGGTCACAGAGCAGTAAGTGGCAAAGCTGGGGTTCGAACTTCAGCCTGACTACTTCTGGCTGGAGGCTCAAGCAGAGGGAGGGAGGGTGTAGGGAAGGGGTGTGCTACGCAAGGCCTTGCTGGGCCAGGCCCGGGAATGAGCTCACTTCATGACAGTATTGAAATCGGTCCCATTAGAGGAGGAGGTGGGGGAGGGACTTTGGCAGGAAGGCCCGAGGCAGGTTTGATCTGTGGCTGAAATCGCATCTTCCACTCTGGGGATCTCTGACCCCCTCAGCCCAGGGGGGTTTTGCTCTGTGTACCTCCTGTGGTGCCCTCTCTGCTTCCGTGTGGGAAATCTATCTCTCCCCAGGGATTTCCTGCAGCCGCATCCCCCCGGGCCACATTTCCCCGGGCTCAGCAGCGTCTGGATGCCTTCCCGTCCCTGCAGACATCAGCCTGGGACAGGGCCTGAGTCGGCCAATCCCTCCTTCTTCCCTGCATGCCTTGCCCTGCCTAAGAAGGCCTAGAATCCGCTCAGCTACAGAATGTGGAACCCGGAGGACAGGATCTCGTCCAACCCCTGCGTGTTTCAGAGGAGGCACCGAGGTCCGGAGATGGATCTCGTTTCCCAGGACCACAGGTCACAAGGCGGGTCATGGACAGCGCTGTGCACAGGAGTCCAGCCTGCTATTTCTGCTTTCCATCACACTGGGCAGCCTGCTCAGAGCCTCTGTAGGGAAGTGCACCCACAGGTCACATTTGCCAGTTTTATTACTAGCTCTTATTTATTCAATATCCACCATCTGCCTGACATCGAGCCCTTAACACACGTAATCACATTTAATCCTCATAATAACCTTATGATTTATTTATTAGTCCTACCATTATCATTATTATTCTCAGTTTTCAGATGGGAAAACTGAGGTTCAGAGAAGTGAAGTAATTTGCCCCAGGTGCACAGCTAGGAAATAGAGAAGCAAGGATTTGAACTCAGTACTGCCCGGCTCTGAGCTCTGCTCGGCTACACGTCCTCTTGAGTGGGTTCAGCTCAGACACTCGGACCCACATCTGTGCTGCAGCAAGAGACGAGCCCTGTGTCTCTCTGAGTGGCTGGAGACCTAAGGACCGTGGCCACACTGTCTTACAGACACACCGTCAGTACATACACTTTGGTTTACAAAGTACTCTTACCTTCTTCACATTATCTCAGTAGCTGCAATAAACCCATAAATCTGGCAGAGTAGATATTTGCCCCATTTCACAGGTTAGGAAACTGGGTTTAATACCCCCTGGTACACAATTTTTGGAACCCGGTGGTAGTGCTGATGTCATGATAACACACCACTCCCCCCGCCCCTCCCCGGGCTCATGATAAATGCAGGGACCCTCAGGGGCATTCAGCATACACTCACCAGGGTGTTCAGACCCATCAGTGCTTGACCTTGACAGTACACAGCACTTTCACATCTGGATGAAGGCAGGCTCAGGTAGACACATTCCAACATACCTCCCGGATTCCTCTGTAGACAAGGGAGTGGTTGTGGGGTTTCCTTCCCCTGTCCTGTCCGGGTTTGCTAATTCATGCTGTTTGCTAGCCCCTGTGCCAGCAGATGTTGGTGGAGGGAGACATCAGAGACCATGGGGGCTGGTCCAGCCTTTGTTACTGTTTAACTATGTGACTTTAGGCTAGTCCCATAATTCTTCTAACCCTTAGCTTTCTCACCTATAAAGAGGGGAATAATGCCACCCTACAGATCCCTCAGAGATTTTGTAAGGGTAAAGTAAGACAATAGAGATGAAAGTGCTTGAGGAAGAACAAAGCATTGTATATTTATGGAACGGTGATTGCAAGCATAAAAATAGCAGCTTGGGGATTGCGGTGTGGGAAGGCAACATTTACTGAGCATCTACTATGAACACTTTATAGATATTATCTCATACAACCCTCAACACAGCTCTTCAGAGAGGTATTATAGGATTTTCAGCCTCTGATCCTGGCTGAATAGCTCTTAACAGATCAACCCTCCCAGAGATAACAGCTATCAACTCTGAGCAACATATTAAAAATACAGTCAACTCTGAGCAACATATTAAAAATACAGTTATCAGAAGGAGAGTGATACATAGCAGGCAGATTCCAGAGCTGGGGGAATGGGTGATGTTATTGACCCTTGGAAGAAGAGAAGGGCACTGGGTGAATTTCTTAGCTTTTACAAGTTTAGCCTGAGGGCAAGCCCCAGTCCTCCCATGTGGGATGGCTAAAACCTGGATAGAAACCTGCACTTATACTGTTTTGAAGAATAAGGGAATAGATTTCAAGGTACCTTCAAGGAAAATGAAGGAGGAAACTCAGGAAAGAGTGAACTAGAGAGGGGAACCCCAGATTCTGAGTATAAACTCTGCCCAAATATCTGGTTGACCCCTGAACCAATGCCTGTGTAGGATAGATGCCAAGTTGGCCAGCAAAGCCTAAAGGAACTGAATGGGAATGTCAGCTGCAATCCACTAAAAGAGTGACAGCTTTGCAATGAGAGTTCAGTCAAGTGACCTACTAAATAAACAAACAAACCCCCCCAATACTCTTCATAGCAACCAAGAGAATCCAAAGTCCCTACAACTTTATCATACACAATAATCGAGATACAATCCCAAGTTATTGACACAGGAAGAAACAGGAAAATGTGATACATAGGAGACAACCAATGGAGACTGGCCCTAAAGCGACCCAGAGTTTGCAATCAGCAGACAGTGGTTTTAAAGTAGCTCTTACAATTGTGCTGAAGGATGTAAATAAAGTATGCTCACAATGAATGTACAGATAGAACTAATTTCAAGCAAAAACAAAACAAAACAAAACACTATGCAAGAAAGCCAAACACAAATTTTATTTTTTATTAATTTGTATTGGAGTATAGTTGCTTTACAATGTTGTGTTAGTTTCTACTGCACCACAAAGTGAATCAGCTGTACGTATACATATATCCCCTCTTTTTTGGATTTCCTTCCCATTTAGGTCACCACAGAGCACTGAGCAGAGTTCCCTGTGCTCTACAGTAGGTTCTCATCAGTTATCTATTTTATATATAGTATCAATAGTGTATATATGTCAACCCCAATCTCCCAGTTCATCCCAATCCACTTTCCCCCTTGGTATCCATACACCAAAAGCAAATTTTAGACCTGAAATATATATCTGAAACAAAAAAGTATTGTAACTGACATTTATGAATTTAAAAATTTCAAGTTCAGAGAGATTAAGTAATCTCCCTGATGTCATACTAACAAGTGATAGAGTTAGAATTTGAATCCCAAGTCTATTTGGCTTTAATGACTTTATTTTCTCAACTCACTAAGAAGGACTTAGAGATCAGTAGGAGTCTGTGGGAAAATGGAAGTGGATTGTGAACTTTTCTGAAACTCTGGTGAGACTAGGGAACCTTGCTGTAAGGCTTTGCTGTGGTCCCTGGGAGCGGCCAATGGGATTATCTATCCATGGTGCTGGAATGTGTCCACCCAAAACTCCGTGTCTACCTACCAAGCCATTTCTGATTATTTGCACCAATGAGTGGAAAGAGAAGTGAAGATAAACCATAGCAGCTCATGCTTTAGAATCTATCCATTCTGTCTTTCAAGTCTAATCCAATACACTGCCCCATCCATTGCTGTCCTTGGGTTTTGCCCATGTTCTGCATAAGTTTTTGCCATGTTTTGCAAAAATCTTTTCCTCAGAGGTTGTGGGTAGAGAGCGGGGGCGGGGGTCTTCATGTATTTGCACCACCTTCCTATAGCTAAGTTCTACTTAAATTCAACTCTTACTTGGTGAGTTTAGTGATGTATCTAATGCTGTACGTGGTGTTGTGGAAGGCAGGGAAAGATGAGACCCAGCACCTGCTCTTTAGGAGCACCCACCTGAAAATGAACACAAAGAAGGAGAAGGAGAAGGTCAGCTGCATGGGCTCACTTTCTACTGTGTGTCCTCAAAAGACCTACCTCGGGGCTTCAGAGGAGGGTGGACGTCACTGTGAGTTGGGAGCAAATCACAAAGGACTTTCTGTAAGAGGTAGGATGTCACCTAGTCTGTAAAGGCTAGGCTCGGGAGAGGAAGGCAAAAGATAATTCTAGGACACAGTAGGTGCTTAATAGATATTTTTTAAACGAGGGAATGTGTTCACAATCCTTTTCTTCCTGGCTATTTTTAAGCATCTGCTTTCAAAAATGATTGTTTAAAATATTAAAAACAGTCTATTTTAACACTATCTGTAATAGCTCCAAACTGGAAACTACCCAAATGCTCATCAACAGTGGAATGAATAAATAAATTAGGATGTGTTTGTACAATGGAACACCACATAACAATGAGAAGGGGCACTCTAGAATGACATGAAACGTTATGGATGAATCAGATGGATCTCAGAAGCACACTGTTGTCCAAAAGAAGGCACGCACCAAAGAGGACCTATTATAGGATTCCGTTTATATAAAGGACAAAAAGAGGCAAAGCTCATCTATGGCGCTGAAGTCAGCATGGCGGAATTGGTGGCAGAGAGTGGAAGGGAGCGGAAGGGGAGATGCTCGGGGGCTAGGAAGGTTCTGTTTTTTGATCTGGATATTGATTCCATGGGCAGTTCAGCTTTTGAACATTTTGTTGGGCTGCCTGCTTATGATAAGTGCATTTTTCTGTAAGTATGTTGTATTTCAACAAAAAGTTAACAAAAACAGGGTATGTTCCCCAACTTGACCTCCTAGATCCTGTGCTCTTTTGCCCTTTCTCATTGGTATCAGGAGGCATGACCCCCTGATGGTGATTTTCAAAGAATGGCAGGTGTTGCTCTAGGAATCACCTTTCCTAAGACCAGGAGAGAAAAGGCAGAGCTCCCATTTCAATGACTGGGAAACTGAGGCCTGTAGAGGGGAAGTTACTTGTCCTTTTGTCATACAGCGAGTCAAGGAAAGAAAGAACGTTTGTCTTTAGGGAACCTCTTTTCTGTGGCCCGGATGATAGATACCTGCCTAGCCTGATCCACCTGAAGAGACAAAGGATGTCACAGGAAGTCAGAAGGATGATTGGGAATGCCTGGAGGAGTTCGGAGGGCTTTGGAGCCCCTGGCCACACCGCCAGGTCTATATAAAGCAGCATCTGGGGGGTGCCGGGCCTGCCACCTGCTTTTGTGAGATTTGAGTGAGTCAGTTCCTCTCCTTGGACCTGTGACCTCAACTGTAAAATCAGAGATCGAACTTGATGACGGTTCTAGTTTTTCAAGGTCTAGATCTGAACTAGGGTCATCCAAGTTTGATTAGGCCTAGTCTCTACTGTTCTCCACCCTCAGGGGCTATGCTGGGTCAGGATTAAAAAAGGAAGTCCTCAGGACATTTAGAAAGCGTTCATTCTTTCATTCATTCAGTGTCCATTCCTTTACTGAGCATCGGCTCTATGCTAGGTACTGTGCTGGGGACACAAAGATGAATGACAATGTTACCGTCCTAGAGGAATTGACATTCTGGGAGAAGAGATATAAGTAAATGGTTGTAAAAAGTGTGATGAGTATATTGCACATACAGGTAAGTATTGAATGCTACAGACACACAGAAGAAGACTCAATTCCTGCTTTGGGGGTGAGGTTAGGCCAGGAAAGGCTTTTAAGAAGAGGTGATATTTGAGCTGGACCTGGAAAAAGGAGCAGGTCAGACTGGGGAAACTGGAGTGGAGATCATACCCTTGACAGAGACAACAACATATCCAGAGGCAAAGGAGTGGGGAGGAAAAGGCATTTCTGTGTGGCTAGAACTGGGGAGGGGGAGAGAGGGGAGAGGTAAGGCTATAGGTTTAGATGCCAAGACAACCAGCTTGCGGGTGGGGAGTGAGCACACGTGTCCAGAATGAGTATGAGACTGTGTGAGGTGGCAGGGACCTGCGAGGGGCCCCCTCCTCACGTTTTCTTCCTCGTCTTTGTCCCACATTTGGATGAGATTCAGATTTCTGCTGCACAAACCCAGCCCCCTGAGGCTCTCCAGTCAATAAGCTCTTTAAGGAGCCGAAGAGAGGCAAGATCAATGCAGTTGTCATTGATCTCATCTCAGCAGCCGATTAGTACCAGGGACTTGGTCGGCCCGGGAGCCCCTCACTAATGCAGTGCGGAACTCAAATTAAACTGGGAGCCCCCGGCAGCCCTGGGGAGAGCTTCTGCCCACCCCATATGCCGGGGGTGGGGTGGGGGGGGAGTCGAGGAGGAGAGACTCTTTGCCACCCAGAGGAGCACCGTAGATTCCCCAGGGAGACAGCTAGGATCGTGTCATTCCCTTGCTTAAAATCTTCCGACATCCCCCATCACCTGCTGGGTCTGTGCAGACTCCCTCATAGGAAAAGTGTGCCTCCTGTGATCTGGACCCTGGCTGCCCCGTCCAGCCTTATCTCGTGCACTTTCCCCTCACCCTCTGAACTCAGTCCAGAAGGACTGCCTGCCGTTCTTGCAACTCGCCATCAAGGTGCACGGGGCCATCTGCCATTTCTTCCAGGAAGTCCTCCCTAACCCTCCCTTGGCCACCACCACCAACATCTGATAGGTGTCCTTCCAAGGTTCTCCTGTAGTTTCCTGAGCAGAGCAAGGATGAGAATGAAGTGTAATTGCTGATTTTATTGTCACATCTAGCTGCACATGAGAATCGCCTGGGCGCTTTACCAAAAGTACCGATTCAGATTCACTTGGTCTGAATGAGGCCTGGGCGCTGATGTTTATACCACCCCCTCCAGGGGATCCTAAGGTACGTCCGTGGCTGAGAGTCACTGGACTAGAGTTTAAACTCCAGGAAAGCAGGGGCCGTGTTGATCACTTTAACCCCTCCACCCCCGGCCCCCTGCACAGGGCCTGGCACAGAGAGGCTCAGTGTGTATTCACAGAATTGCCTGGCCTGGGGCACTCCCACTGCTGGGACCTCCCTCTCTGCCTGACCGTCCCCTCCCTCCGCAGGGCAGCACAGAGAAGCAAGGGTTGGCTCTTAAGAGTTGAATAGGGTCACTTAGGAGGCTCTTTTGCAACATGTCACAGCACATTTAATTCTCAATATGGTTCTCTGAGGCAGGAGGATGAGGAATAAATGTCTCGTTTTGCACGGGGGGACCCTGAAACCCCAAAACCATAAGTAAGTGGCCAGGCCTGGGTGCCAAAGCCAGAGACAGACAAAGCCAAGATCCCAACCTATCGTCAATCTGAAATTGTTTTCCACAGAGCCTCCTCTGAGGCCCTTAGCCCTGCAGCCGTCGGCCCTGGTTCCTCTCCCTGTCTGCTCCTCTTCCCTTGGACAGCCTTCCCATAGTGGAGGGTGGTGGCGTCTCGAGAGTCTTCCCACAGTGGAGGCAGTCTCACTTCTCCCAACCTCATGGAGCAAGGCAGGGAGGCTGGCGTGGTGGCCCCAGGGAGCTCCAGACTGGAAATCAGAACCGGGGTCTAGGCCTGTCTCTGCCACCCACAAGTTTCATGGACCTAGGCTTGTCACCTGTCTTCCTAGAGCCATATGGGCAAAGTAAGGACTTTTCTGTCCCTGGACAGAAAATGGGGACAACAGCTTTCAAGGCAAGGCCCAGGAGATCACATGTAACAAAGGGCTCTGCACAGGTATCATCAGACTTGGGGAAGAGGCTGGGCCCAGATGTTCACCCCACCTCTTCCTGAGCTTTGCCCTCTGACCTTGCCTTCCCATCTTCTCTGTGTCTACAGGATCATTAGCTCTTCTCACATTGCCCACAGGAGGCTGGCCATCGCATAGGAATCTCACTGGCATGCCCCGTGGTAGTTTATTTAGACGCACCAGCTTATTTAGTGAGAGATGGAGATGGATCTGTTTGAATGAGGAGGGGGAGATAACGGTCCCCACCAGTGTCTGTTTCCCTGGGGGCTTTGAAGCAAGGGACCAGGGCCTCTGTCTGACTGAGATGGTGGGAACCCTGCCCTCCTGCTGCTGTGGGAAGTAGAGGAACTCCCCAAGAGCACCCAGCACAGCTGGACATCGGGAGGCAGGAGAGCATAGGGAACCAACACCAAAATCTGATAGGCGTCCCTCCAAGGTCACCTTGGAGGCAGGTGAGGCAGCCCAGGACCCTCAGGGACCCTTCCTACAGAAATGTCCTGGATGGGGGGGCCGAGGGACGGGGAGGGGAAGATGAGTGGGAAATGGAGACAGAGGTGGGAGAGGGGTCAATTCTCCTTGCCCGCGTCCCGCGGGGGGATAGCAGTGGTAACGGAGCCCAGGCCACCTGAGGCCAAAGTCAGGACCAAGATTCTCAGGGCAGAATCACTAAAAGGGGAGAGAGCCCAGGTGAGCAGGCCCTCGGCCTCCACCGCCCCTCATCCCTTCAAACATATTTAACGCCCTAGAGTCATGAGCCCTTGCGTTCCGGGAGAGCAGACACCATTTGGCCTACAGTATTGTAGGATACTTCTTTTTTGATTCAAAATTACATTTGTTTCCCTTATGATGTCCAGGACTCCAAGGAAGTCAGGCTGCAACCTGCTATAAGAAGAGGAAATTTTCTGGATAATCTGGACCTTAAGAGTCTGCTTGGGTGGCCAGGAGGGCTCAAGGATCCAGATGCCCAGGAAGCCAGGTGGTGCATCTGATCTTAGAATTTGTTTTCCTTTGATATTTTCCCCAACTTTTTGAAGCTCAGATACACAGAATTTGAATAATTATTGAATATAATCTTTGTTACACTCTCCTCTGGTCCATGTTTGGCCCTATTTTTCGTTCATTCATATTAAAAATAAAACAAGTACCTTTAAAGCCACCACCCAGCATAAAAACTAAGACCTTAACAACGCTGGCTACCTAATTGTGTGGCTTCCTCCTGTCCGTCCCATCTCCCTGCCTTCCTCACCCAAGGTAAGCATCATTGTGAGTCCTATCTCTGTCATTGATTTGCTTTCTTTTTTTAATATACTTATTTTATTGTATCTAAATGTTTTCCAGAATCTTTGCCCATCCCTCCTCCTTCTCTTTAGGGAACATGTAGCTGTAGAATACAGGAAATGAAATGTGAGTTGCTCCATTATTTTTAGCTGCAATAAAATTCTTACTGAAACCATCTTGGCATCCAGTGTTCTCTGAAGCGGAGGGGACAGAGGAGGAGGGAAATTCTCCTTCCGGAGAGGCCACTCTTTAAGGAAGTGGCGTGAAAGATGTGCTTTGCTGGGCAGCGTTCAGAAGGGTGGGCTTTCTGAATAATCCCCCTCCTTCTAAGCCTTCACTTAATCCATCTTTGTCCGCAGCCTGGAGCCTTGTATAACTGGCATTCCCCGCCCCTACTTCTGCCCAGCCCTGGCAGAGCCGCTCCCCAGAAGCCCTGGGTCTAGGTGGGCCAAGTTTATTCTCAGGGATTCCGGCCAACAGCTGCCCTCTGGAGGACGCAGAGCAGGCGCTGACCCAGGACGCTCCGGAGATGTGATTATTGGGAGGGGAGGGGGGCCCTGGTGTCGCGCCCTGGACTGGCCACAGCGCCGCCCCCATCCCAGGCCACCGCACCGCCAGCGTGAGCCCCGGGCCCTCCACGAGGCTCTTCGTGGGCTCCTCCCTGGTTGCTCCTCAGGCCAAGAACCAATTTTACCCATGAGTGAGTCTGCATAATCCTCTTCTGGTCCCTGTCCACTGCCTGGGGGGGCTTTGGTGAGGGCGGAGAGGGAAGCTGCCTGGGCTGGGAGGGCCTGAGCCACGTCTGGGCCACAGAGAGAAGCAGCGGAGGGACAGGCCTGGCCTCGGCTGCCAGGACAGCTACCTCTGCTGCTGGAGATGTCCAAGCCCTCCCCCTGGCTGGTCCACCCACGACCCTCATTTCCTCCAAGAGGAAAGGGAGGCTTGAATGAGCCCAAAGGAGGCCACCTGGAGCCCACTATCAAGACCCCAGTCCCCATTAGATTTTTGGCTTAGGTGGATTTGGGGTGGAGTCCTGGTGGGAAGCATCTGCCCTGAACCCCTTTCTCCTCTTTAAGGCTGAGGGGTGGGGGAGGAGAAGAAGACTGCCCGAGCTGAGCTAGAGATGCAGCAGGGGGCCTGGGATAGCTGAAGACTCCCCAGACCAGGAGGATCTCTAGAGAGAGCCCCTACCCTAGACTTATAGATGGCCCACAGAGGGAACTCGCTCAGTTAGGATTTCCCAAAACCAGTCTGGCAGGATAACGCCGGCCCATCACTCCTGTCACCCACTCTGAAGCCCTTGTACGTGTTCCCTCTTCAGGAGACGTGCCCCTCCCAGGAATCCGTTATGCTGAGCACCTCATATCCCACTGGTTAAGCACAAGGCTGGCATCAATGGTTTGGGGTTCGGGGCGTGCCTCTGTGACCTCAAGCACATAACACAGCCTCTCCAAGCCTGTTTCTTTATCTGGAAAAAACCAGGGTGCTAATAATCAAGTCTATCCTCAAGGCTTGTTGTCAAGTTTGAAGGAGATGCTGCAAGCGCCCAGCACAGTGCCTAGAGCATAGTCAAGAAATCCTAGTCGTTGTGATTGTCGTTGAGCCAGCGGGCTCCTATTCATCCTTCACAACCCTGCTCAGGCATCCCCTTCCCTGTGAAGACCTCCTTGCTAGCCCCACACACAGACCTGATAACTGACCCCTCACAGCTGTAGCTTCATCCTGGGCAAACATCATGTTCTCTTATGGCTGGTTTACATGTGGACCATCTGTGCAGGCATGTGAGCTCCCAAGGGGACGAGGTGTGTCTCACTCTCCCGTGGTGTCCTGCGGGCTGCGATGGGGCCAGGGCTGAGCAAATAGCGTCTCAGTGATGGGCACGGGTTGGAGCTGTCTTGACTTGCTGGTACCCAACCTTGCAAGCCGGCTCTTCTTCTGTCCTCCTTTATGTCCCATCTTTGAGGCCATTCAGGTCTGCATTTGGTGGCCTTCGCTGCCCTCTCCTGACCGCAGAGGGCAGGACAGTGCCTCGGGTGAGGGTGAGGGTTGGACTGGGGCAGAGAGGCAGGGGCTGAGTGAGAGTTTTACTTCTCACTACACAGCCTTACATATCCCTCTGCATCTTGGGCTTCGACGCCTCTGAGCCCACAGGGAAACCAGCAGAAGACTGTGTGCCGGGTGGGTAGACCTCTAGAAGGGCTATCATCCCGTGGGAAGCCAGCCCTGCACGGTGCACAGGGGTCCCACCCCAAAGCTGGTGACAGCCCGGTTCTCCCTGGAGCTCACTTCTCCAGCAGAAGCCTCTGAGGGCGAGCCCTGGGCCACCCGGCTTTACACACACAGGTACCAGGCTCACTCATTCGCTCACAGCTATCTCCTGCCTTCTTCCGGGAGTGTGACAGATTGAAAGAAGATGGTTCCAGCTAAGAGAGTCCTATAATTATCAACTGCAGATTATTTTAATTAAAATGCTTTGCATCCTCAGCTCTTAATTTCTCAAATGATTATAAATGTTATTATTAAAGAAAAATCCTTGAAGTGTGATCCATAAATCTCAGCCTGGGCTGAGATGACAGGGCGAGCCGGTGCAGCAGAGGAGGCCCTGCCCGGGGCTGAAACCGCAGAGGGTAGAGAAGGAGGAAGGGAGAAGGGAGGTGAGGCAGGCTGGAAGAAAGGGAATGGACGAAGGACAAACCCCCTATGCATTCCTCCCGCTTCACCTCTGGATCCTTAAGCATTTGGGACTAAGAAAGCAGACCAGATCTGGGTTTGGAACTTGAGTCTGCTGTTTGCTGTGTGACTTTGGGCAAGTCAAGTGACCTCTCTGAGCTTCAATTTTCTCCTCTAATGATGTTTTCATCTTTCAAGTTTCTCATATAAAGAATGGAAATGACTGCCGTCTGGTAGGGTTATTCTGAGGCATGTTGACAAAGGGTGTAAAGCGCTTGTCACATTGTAGCAATTTTTGGTTGGCTCCAGCCCCATCCTCAGGAGGGTTCCTGGGAGTCTTCTCCTAGTTGCTTCACAGCCCTATTCTCTGGCGGTCCTAGGCTCATGACAGGTGGACCCCTCACACTCCAGGAGGGGACCTCAGGGGTGTGATTACTGCCAGCCTGAGTCTGGCCCCAAGGGAAGGCCCTTCAGCTTTCACTGGTCTCGCATCACAGAAGGGCAGGGCCAAAGGAGGAGAAGAGACCAGCCCTTTCACCTGATATGCAAGGAAATGGATTGGAGGCCCAGAGAGGGAAATGTCTAGCCCAAGGTCACTCAGCAAATTTCTGGAAGGTCGTTTTACCCATTTTAGCAGATGGCTAAAGCCTGCCTTTTAAATTTATTTTAAGCCTGTCTTTCTAACGGCTGAGAACAGATCTCCTGAACCAGGAGATGAGGCTGACGATAACATTGACGAGGTAGACGGGGGAAGGGGTTGACCGTGAGAGATGGAGAGGACGAGGACCGGCCTGGGGTCAGGACAGCTAGCTGCCATGTGCACCCTTGGGCCCATCCCTTCTCTCCCTGAACCTTAGTTCTCTCCTCGGTAAAACTGGGATGATAATCACTGCCCCGCTGACCTCCCAGGCTGGTGGTGAGGATCAGATGAGATGATGAATCTGAAAGTGCTTTGTAAGCGGGAAAGCATGAAGCAAATGTAGGAGATTATTAACATTAATATTAATGAACTTACAGTTGGCTACTGGCCACAGACAAGATGGAACGCTGGGAGTCTGGGGGAAGACGAACTTTTCCAAGCCTCTGTTGGGTTTGCAGAGGGGACAGGGATGGAGATTTTTCTCCGTGGTCATTTCCCAGATTCTTATAGATGGAATTACTTAAGGGAAAAACCCTCAAGATTTTCAGCCAAGGGAGCTGGTAGTGTGCCGACGGCACTGGGGGACGGCGCGGGAGGGAATCCTCTTCCCTGGTTGGCACAGCTATAGAGGTTGCTGGCTTTGTCGTTCAAGGCTGATCTCCTCTCGGGGCTCGGGAGGCCCAGGGCTGAGGGCCGGGCCCCTTCTGTGGACCCCACTGAAGGCAAAAGGGCTCCCTTCCCTATTTGGTTCCCCTCTTCCATCCTCAGAAGACTAACCCATCCCTCCTTGGGAAAACTGCCAGGTCAAAGAGATGAGGATGGAGTCAGGCTCTTGCATCCTCTTTCTAGCACATTCCTCCTCCTCTCTCTCCTCCCACACTCACACGGGAGTCTTGCTTCTATGCATGTAGCTGTGCATAGTGTTGATCTGTGTCCTGGGCGAATCCTCCACTCATTCATTCATTCCCTCATGTGTTCTGTAAAGGTTTGTTAAGAGTCTGAGATGTACCAGGCACTGGGATGCAGAGGTGAATGAGGCCCTGTCATTAAGGCTCAAAGGCTGCTGTAGGTGACAGATGACAGAAGTGCAAACAGGCCCTTGTGCCACCCTCTGTGGTTTGGAGCTATGGAAACACACCAGAGGCCAGGGTAAGGGGAGATTTTCAGAAAACGTTTCCTGGAGGAAGCGGTTCTGAGCAGAGCCTTGAGGGAGGATACATGATGTTCATAACCCCACTACTTAACGCAAATGGAACATTCCAGTGTCTCTTCTCACAGCAGAAGGAGGCACAGATCCACAGGCTTCAGGAACTCTGCTTCCAGCTAAATACCCAACTGGCCACAGTTCCTGAGGATGTAGAGTCCTTCCACAGCTTCTGCCCTCAGGGGCTGGGGAGTCAGAGTCCTAAGATGGGCTCTGAACCCCAGCTCTGCCTCTAACAGACTGTGCCCTCTGGTCTCTGCACTTGAAAGATGGGACCAGGTTGTGAGGTCTCTGAGATCGCGGTGTGAATAACGCTCTGTCAAGGAAGAGCCACGTTGTCACTCCCTACTATTATTCAGCTGGAAGTGTTCTGATACACCCAGTGGGATGGAGGCTTGGAGAGCACAGCTGAGCTTGCACTTCAGTATTTGCTGATTACTTTGTACCAACTGTAGGGTTTCAGAATGCGAAGATTGGCAAGATGTCTACGTGCTGTGTGTGTCGTGTGTGTCGTGTGTGCGTGTGACAGAGACAGAGACAGACACAGAGGGAAGTGGGGAGGGTATTTGTGTGCTGGCTTGGCCACAGAGAGCCCTGTGCGTTGAGGGTCCCACATACACACTTGTGGGCTGCGGTCCACAAATGCCCACCCACTTCTGCCCCTGAGCGTGACCACGCCCTTGACAGCTCACACCTTGCATCCCACGAGCGCCCTGGAGCAGCCCCGGCTCGCACTCACTCGCTGTGTCCCTGGGAATCTCTCTCATCGACACCTCAGTTAGAACTCACATCCTGGTCCCCATCCCAACTTAACTGCGGATTGAGAAGATTATCCATAGGTGCAAATGCCCCCATAATAAGGAGATGTTACTGAGCCCTGGGACGAGGAGTCCAAATTCTGCAGGGGGAGGGAGAGCATATTCTGGCTGGTAGGATTCTGGAAGAAGAAGGCATTTTCGGACGATGGACCTGCCAGGTGGAAGGGACATCATGGGCGAAAACAAAGAGGCCGGCTAGGGTAGGCTGAGTCTGGGGGGTGGCAGCGGTGTGGAGAGAGGGGAGGACAGAGCAAGGCGTGATGGCCACGGTCGGGCCCACCGGGGGCCGTGCTGGTCATTCCATTAGGCAGGGGCATCTGGAACGTGGCTGGCTTTGACCGCCAAGTGCGGCAGCTGGCGATGGGCGGTGAGGATGGGTGTTGCGCAGAGGCCGTGAGCAGCCATACCTGGGCTTCTGGGCAATGAGTGTGCAGCTGTGTGCTCGGTGGGCCCGGCGGACGCTGGAGGCAGGGAGGCCTGTGAAGAGGCGGCTGGGACAGCTCAGGAGAAGGACAGTGGGGAGGTTATAGCCACGGGGGTCAGCATGGAGAGAGAGAGAGAGAACAATGGCGCGAGAGCCCAGATGTGAGGCTTGTCTCTGAGTCACGGGGAAGATGCTTCTAGGGAGACAGAGAGGAAGGGCAGCTTGGTGATTGGACACCTGAGCCCCCCCATCCCTCCCCTTTGTCTGCAGAGATGAGAAGCGCCACTCAAGGAGCACCTACTGTGTGCTATGCACGGGGCCTGCCAGGTGGCTGTATCATCCCGTTTCACAGATGAAACAACGGAGGCTAAGGATGTGTGTGACTGGCTGGAACCACAGGATGAGGACTCAGGTCTGACAGCACAACCAATGCTGGTCTCACCCCCTCCCTCCCTCCGTCTAGCCTGAGCTGGCACTGACAGCCCTCCCCTCCCCACCAGTTACATGCCCGCCAGGCTCCTGTCTGGCACAGCCTGGGCCAGCCTGAGGCGTTCCTGTGAGCCCAGGAGGATGATAAGAGCTCCTTTCTGGCTCCTCACCTTCAAAGAGCCCAGCACTCTATTTGCAGCTGCTTACTCGGCAGGCCCTTTGATTTGCAAGAGAGGCTGGCGGCAGGGCTGTCCCTGGCCACCAGCAGAATTAGAGATCTGGCTTCAGGTGAAAAAAGTTCCTTCCTCCTCTCTCCCTGTCCCTTTTTTCCTTTCCTGACTCCTCTTCTGATTTTTTTTTTTTTTTTAAAAAGCTTATTTTTAACAAGGGATTTGAAACTTCAGATGCCTCAAAGCTCCGGGACGATGGGAGATAGAGGGTCGATGCTGATTGGCTGGAGAGGGGAGTGGCCTGGAAGCAGGTCTGGATCACTAAGGTATCGACATTGCTAAGGTAATGTCCTTTAGCATTGACTGAGCACCTAAGTGCAGACATCAAGCTGGGTGCTTGACGGCCATCCTCTCCTCCACACGCCTCTGTGAGGCAGACTTAATTCATTTTCCGGGTGGAGAAACAAAGTTTTGTTCCAGGTCACATTGCTGGTAAGGGGTGGAGTCTGGCTGTACCCACTCCCTGGGCTGGGATGCTGTCCCAGACCCTGGCCCACCATGAGATAGAAAGCGTAGGGGTTCAGATCTTTCTTTGCCTTCCCTGCCCCCAGACAGATTCCTGGACATTCAGAGATGTGCTTCGAGGACTGAGTTCATCTTTCTGGTCGACCAGGAGGACTTACTGAAGGGTCTTCCTTCCTTGGCTGTCCCCATCCTGGGTAATTTGGGACTTTAAAATCTTAAGGACCCTAGCTCAGCTCTGTGCAGCCCCGGTTTGGGACTTGGAGAAGAAAACCCCAGCCTGGGAACCCCCAGAATCATCACCCTGCTCCCTCTGTGACAATGGGCAGACTTTCCAAGGAGGTGGACGCCATCTTCCGGTCCCTCCTGTGGGAGGAGAAGCACGAGGTGGGAGGGGACAGCATGGGATGGTGGTGGGAACCTGGCTTTGGAGTCCAACAGATCCGGGTGACATTTGGCAGCAGCCGCTTGTCACACTTAGGAGAAAATCCGGAACATTCTACAGAGCTGGTGAGGTCCTGCCTGGTCTGGGCCTGCCTCTGTCTCTGCTGCAGCCAGCTATATCCTCTCTTCGCACAGGTCCCAGCCACTCCAGCCCCAGACACCCATCCCTTCCCTCCTCGGGGCCTTTGCACATACCGTCCCCTCTTCCTGGGACACTCTTCCTTCACTTCTAGATGGTTCCTCTTCATACCTTGGGCTTCAGGGAAGCCTGCCTATCCCAGACCATCTAATCTGCCACTGTGCCCCTGTCATTTACTCAGTAACACTTGCGGCTGATTCCGACCCTGCCGTGAGGACAAGGATCAGCCCCAGTTTGTACATCTTTGCATCCCAAGGGCCCACCTGGAGCCTGGTCCAGCCTAGGTCCACCATAAGTACCTACTTACAAATCATTGAATTTAACCTCTCTGGCAACCTCCGTTTCTTTATTTGCAAAATGGGTGTAGTGACATCTACCTCATAAGGTTGCCGCAAGGGCAAAACGAAGCAAAGCACTCGGCATGAAGTACCAGGAAATGCCAGCCTCTAGTCATATTCATATTCATTCTTGAGTCGAACTGGTTAGGCATGGCTGGCACACACGAGCATCTTGGAAACTTGCGATGAGGAAACCGAGATTCGGAGAGGCCGCTCAAGACTGGCTCCTAGGCAGCCTGGCCACCTGGCTGCCCGGGGCTCCTTCCTGCTCCGTCCACGCCTCCTGCTGACCGTGGATAATCATATGGCCTCCTCTTGCCTCAGCTTTTCTAATGTGGCTGACAGGATGCATGATGCATGTCCTCCGGGGGCATGAGTGGGCTGGCGGAGTGCTTCCCATGAGGAACCAAGAGCCGTGCCTCCATGCCCTTCCCTGTCCTCATAACTGACTATTCAAGGCCCTTGGTCTGCCTTCCAGCTCACCTACCCCCTGCCCTTCAGCTGACTTCCCTCCCTAACCAAGGACTTTTGCATGAGCAAAACATCTCCGGTGACTGCCTTCTCGCCACCTGCTCCTGTGGCTCTCTCCCCACCTGAAGCCATAAATACATATGCAAAGGCCAGTATATTAATTTGTGTTTGAGCACGGAGCCGGGGACGCCGCCGAGAAAGGGGATCAGGCGGTGGCAGTGGGTGGGAGGCAACAGATGGCCTGATGGCTTTTACCTGTTGCTAATTTGTTAGGCACCAATTCCTCGTTTGTGCTTAATTGTGCCCAGAGCCCGAGACGGCAGCGTGCCGGGCACTGGATGGCCCACGGGTGCTCGCGTGGGATGATGGGTCAGGTGCCTGCCCGGGAATGAAATGTTGAAGTCTGGGAATGAACGGCTCTGCCTGGTTCTCTCTTGACTGGACTCTGGTCCCTCTCGCTGGCTGGGCAGGAGGACCCTCAGAGCATAGGCAGCAACGAGGAGGGTGCTGAGTCGGGGCAGCAAGCCTCACCCTTCTGTTAAGCGGCTGTGTGACCTTGGGTGGGTCACTTGGCATCTCTGGGCCCCATCTGCCTGTCAGGGAAATGAGCATATAGTCACACCGGCCCTATCTACTCTGCAGGGTTGCTGTGAGCGTGAGCTGAGATAATGGATCGGGGAGCACTTTGACACGTGGAAGCCTCTCTAATAGTGAGGCATTATTTGCTAGCAGAGCAGTTAAGAGCTTGGATTCTGGAGTCAGTGAGGCCGGAACTGAATTCTCACTGCCACTTATAACTGTGAGGCCTTGGGTAAGAAACCTAAGCTTTTGGAGCCTCAGTTTCCTCACCTATGCAGCGGGTGATACCAGTCCCTACCTCAGGGGTGCTGGGAGGAGCAAAGGAGTTAATGCACGGGCTGGTCCCAGCTTTCCCAGAATGTGGTCCCAATGAGCCATTATTAGTTTGCTACGGCTTTCCCTTCAAGCCTCGGCTAAGCATCACCTGTCCTGTGAAGCTCGCTCTGATCTGTATCCCCTACCACCGCGGATTGTCCTCTCCTGGTGGAATTTGTTGGGGGTTTACTTCTTCCGCATTAACTACAATCTGGTGGGATGGTAATCTGGAGCCTGTGAGCCTGTCACCAAAAGGACAACACATGAATAAGCACAGCCATCCAAGAGCATCTTCTGGAGTACAAAAGAGGCACCAAACCTCAGAAAACAGGGAGCTCGTGCACCCACAGGGCAGGGCCCACAGCAGAGGGACACTGCTCTCCCCCTTCCACACCTGGCCCTCCAAGCGATCCTGGGTCCCATCCACGTCTGAGCCCAACTCCCCAGCCTTCCTGCTGATTCTTTGAGCCTCAGATATATTTCCAGGAAAGTTCCTTTCGCTTCATTGAGCTTATCTTTCAAGAACCTGGCTGCTACACCTCTAGGCCTTATACGTATTTCAATGACAGCATGGAGGAACTTTCTTTTGAATGTTTTCTATATTCGTCTCCATTACGTCTTTGTCTTGTGACCTTGGGCAAATCCTTTCACCTCTCTGAGCCTCAGTTTCTTCTTCTGTATAATGAGGGGTGGGATGGAGGGTAGGGTTCCCTGGATTATTGCGGGGATTAAGTGTCCTGCTAGTGTCAAGCATATCACTGGCACTAAGAGATGACTGATCGATTAACCTCTATCAGTTGAGGATAAGTGACATTGCTTTCATTTGAAATCATGGAGGAAACCAAGGCCTGCAAGGTTGTCAGGAAAGCATCCTTTTGAGAAACTTGCTTAAGGGCTTATTGACCTAGAAGTCATCTTCTCTCTCCTTTGCCTTTGAGTCTCTCTCAGGGAAATGCGCAATTATTAGAAGAGGGAATGGAAGGTGGCAGAATGTTCTCTTGGGCTAAGCGGGGGAGGGGGGGGGAGGTGGTGGGGGA
>NC_041227.1:98183411-98240921 GCF_002837175.3 Physeter macrocephalus | reverse complement strand
GAGCCAGGGTCATGGCGCGGGGCGGGGTTGGGGGGGGGAGGCAGGAGCTGGGGCAGGGTAGGCTGGGTTCCCTGCTGCTCCTGTGGGGAGTGGAGGAGAGGGAGAAGAGGGGAGGGGGAGGAGGAGAGGGGGGAAGGCAGGAGGCAGGAGGTGGTGATAAAGACTCTGACTTCCCTTTCCATCCCTCCTCATTTCCACCGCACCTCCCCCTCTCCTCTTATATTTAATTCTACATGTAAATAACGCCCTCCCTCAGTCATGCCCCCGCTGGCCCTACCTCTGTGTGTAACTCAAGGAGCACACATCAAATGGTCCAAGAGTTTCTCTCCTTGAACGGGCGCCTTGGAGAGGGCTCTCCTGCTTACATCTCTCCGGTAGTTTCCCCTCTCTTAGGCGGGAGCAACACGGGGTGCCCAGAACAAGGGCACACGTAGTTTGAATGAGGATTTTCTCAGGTACCAGCTGGAGACTTGGGGCAGCTTACAAATCCCTCTCGCTCTGCAGCGCGCCTGAC
Source organism: Physeter macrocephalus (assembly GCF_002837175.3). Taxonomy (NCBI): domain Eukaryota; kingdom Metazoa; phylum Chordata; class Mammalia; order Artiodactyla; family Physeteridae; genus Physeter; species Physeter macrocephalus. The sequence goes on along the minus strand of NC_041227.1, from coordinate 98,240,407 downwards.
GTTCAGAGCTGATACCATCTGCCTCGCAGAAACTCCTGTATGCAAGGTACCTAGCACAGCGCCCAGCCCAGGTGCAGGGGCTGCTGCCTGCCCTCCAGCCTGACACACGTTCAGGCAGTTGGTGCAGGGACCCCACTGCATCACGGGAACATCTCAGTGTCTGAGGCAGGTGCGTGAAACCAATTCAGTGCTGCAGAGCCTGGTCACATAAGCCAGCCGGACCCAGGGACGAGTTATTTGTGATATTATTGAATCTGTCCCATGTTCACCTAGATTCTGCCCTTGACCTTTAACACACCTCTCTTCTCCAAGTCAGTTCTGCCTGGACACCCTCCCCTAGAGCTAAGAAAACAAGATGGAAAGAGAGGAGCCCCCATTTTGGGCCAGCATAGTGCTAGTGCCTCTGTATACCTTATTCCTCTAATCCTCACCAGAGCCCTTGGAGGCTGGTCGTCTTGTGTGTTTTGTGGTTGTAAACACTGAGGTTTAGTAAAGTTAAGGACCTGCCCAGTGTTACGTGGCTCGTGGAACTAGGGTTGGAACCCACAGGCACCTGACCGCCTTGGCATCACACGCTGGTTCCTCCCTCTATCTCTCAGCTCCTGAGCTTTCACTGCCCCAGCAGCAGCTATAGACTCTCCCATCCCTTCTGACTCAGGAACCACATAATTCTATGACATCTAAACTTTTGTAGACTCTAAAGCAACTTCCTTCCTCATACCGTTTACTCCCACTATGTTCCATCCCCCTGGAAGGTATACCGACCACACATATTAATAGTAACACATGTAATGATGGGAAATATCTAGAACAGACCAATAGGAAATGCGGCGGGGATGGAGGGTTAAAGGTCTGGCTCTATGTGTGCTTGACCAGGAGATGCTGCAGAGCCCAGCAGGGAGGAGCCTTACCCTTAATCCCAGATTTAACTGATGTTTACTGAGAAGTGGCTACTCTTGGAAATGCAGCAACCAGTTCCTTGGAAAGTGGTGCTGGATTTCATCAGAAACCTGTGGGAAAAATTGGTGATGGGAAAATAAAATTGAGAAGCATGGGAAGGCTGGGGATGAAGGTGAAGTCAGCTGCTTAAAAAAGACAAAGGGAAGCAGTTCTCAAAGGAAGGAGGACCCCAGGGCAAGGCAGGACCCCTCTCCCTCACCCGTCATACATCATCGCTGGGCCCCTCCAGTTTGTGTGCAGATGTGTAAAAGGCAACATCTGGGTGAGGTTTGAAAGCTTACGGGACTCTGCATATTTTATGAGAATTAATACGTGTTTAATTTAGGTGTTCCAGTGCCCCACGCCAAAGTTTTCATGCACTTGTGGGGAAGTGAGAAAAACATAAGTGAGTTCTTCACAAAGCTAAATTTATTCATTTTCAATAGGATTGTCTTTTTTTTTTTTTTCTGGGATTCTCTCTTTCCTACTTTCTTGGTGTTAAAACATTTATGAAACTGTGGTGATAGTAGACTAAACTTGATTTCTTGAGCATCTATGCTTGGCAGGCTGTAAAGCTGGCAACCTTACGTTGAATCCTCCAATTTTCTCTTTAAAAATTTTGCTGAACTACAAAATCTAGAAGTCTGAGGACCACTGGGTTGTACGATGTCAGTCATCATTTGTATCAACTCTCTTCCTAATCTTGGAGCAATTTTTTTCTGCTTAGTATAGATAGTCTTTGAAATTCAAATACCTCAACCCTATACTTAAATTTAATAACTTGTTTTTTGGCCTACAGGGTAACAGGTATTATACTCCACATATACCATAATTTGGGGATAGGAGATATTTATTTTATAAGATCGTGTCTTTTGCTTTTCTGTATCTGTTACTATGACTTGCTTTGAAGAGTGTTCAGTCCTAGAAAAAGGCTCCATCTATGACCCCATAGGCTGAAATGAGGTGGGTGGAGTGAAGGGGAGGGATTGAAGGTGGAGGAGACAGATGATGAGACCCCAAGGTATCCTGAGGCAATTTAGATGGAGCAAAGTTCCAATCATAGGCAAGAGACTGCCAAGTTCCTCAGCCTGGGAAGGTCAATGCCAAGAACCAAGTTCAAAGGGCAAGGTGGGGAGAACATGTTAGAGAGATCAGTAATGTTAGAAACTAAAAGAATCTATTAGGGAATGTAGTGGAGAATGAGAAGCGCCAGGAACTCCCAGCCATGATGGGCAACCTTGAGGGCTGGAGCCCCGTGCATTCCTGGTGGATGGTGCAAGGTAAGGAGCCTGGATGGTGCGAGGTAAGGAGCAGAGGCTGCATGTGTCCCTGGAACAGGGGTTAGGACCTGTGCATTAGTAACACTGCTATGCTAGACAAAACAAGAGGTGGCATCACATTGGTGGTTTTTTCATTGTCACAACCGCTATTGATAATGCAGAGCAAACAGCCTACTTCCTCTTCCTGTTGTTGCCTGGGAATGGGGATGGGAAGTGGAATTAACTGTAAATGGGTGTGAAGGAGCTTACTGGGGTGATGAGAGTGTTTCAGACTGGATCGTTGGTGATGGTTGCACAACTTGATAGAGTTACCGAAAAATGATTGAATTTAATGATTAAACACTTAAAATCGTTGAATTGTGTGAAACGTAAATAATACCTCAATCCTGGTTTTGAAAAATGAATGAATGGATGCTCCTGTGCATAAGTCCCTTAATCAGGAATCCTGGGGAGATGGGGACTGACTGTGGGGACCAGGGCAGGACCTAGGCTTTTCTGGTCCCTTCCCTCAGGTTGCCAGCATGGATGAAAGGGCCTCTCTGCTCACAGGGTGGGAGCAGGACAGGGATGGGTAGGAGCCTGACAAACCCTTGCTGCTAATGGGGCCTCAAGATGGAGAAGTCTCAGAGGCCAGGATGTCTGAGGAGGGAGGGCGGGGCAGGGGAGGGCCGCAGAAGCCAGGTGGGGAGCGGGGTACAGAGAGGGAGATCTGAAGTCAGCAAAGTCTTCGGAGAAACAGAAGGGCAGCCAAGGGAGGAAATAAAAGGCACAGAGAGTTTTGGGGCCACCAAAGGGAATAAGAAGGGCGTTTTACAAATATATCAGGGGAAAAAGAATCCTTGAGAGCTGCCTGGCCCATTAATAAATGAGAAGGGAAATAAAATTAATGATGATGATAAAAATGGCTGAGCGGCTGAAGTGCTTTGTAAAATTGGTCTTTAACAAGGAAGAGAAAAAAAAAATCCGAAGGATGAGCAATTAGAAAGGGACAGAAGCCCTGTCAATAGAGATGATGAAAGGTAGGAAAGAGAATACTTAGAAAAATTGGATAATGCTGACCCAGTTCAAATCACCATGTCCGTATATACACTACCAAATGTAAAATAGATAGCTAGTGGGAAGCAGCTGCATAGCACAGGGAGATCAGCTCGGTGCTTTGTGTCCACCTAGAGGGGTGGGATAGGGAGGGTGGGAGGGAGACGCAAGAGGAAGGAGATATGGGGATGTATGTATACGTATAGCTGATTCACTTTGTTATACAGCAGAAACTAACACACCATTGTAAAGCAATTATACTCCAATAAAGATGTCAAAAAAAAAAAAGAATCACCCTGTCCGGATGCAAGGATTAAACCATTGGCATTTGTTTTAATTATATATATATATATATTTAATTATATATAATTAAATAAATGTATACATATAAAATTATATATATGTTTAAACATATATATATATGTATACATTTTTTTCTTTTAAGGGAAGAAACAGAATCAGTGAAGATTCAAGAGCTTGAGATAGAAGAGGGAAAGGAAGTACCGTATTACTGTGTGTTGATTTCCTTCATGGGGCCTGGCACCGTGCTAGGTACATTGCAGATGTCCTATCATTTAATCCCCCTAGCAGCCCTGTGTGCTTGCATGACCAGCCCATTCCAGGCCAGGAAGCTGAGGCTCAGCGAGTCTATGCATCCCTCCAAGATTACTCAACTACACATGGTAGTGGTAGACTTTGGACCCACGTTTTTTCTGATTCCCAAGAGGATTCCTCTCCGTCCTACCAGCTGCTTATTCTAACTCTCAAGATTTGATTTTACACATCAGAGCGAAAGACACCCACCTGCCAATGACCTACTTTTAGTGACTGTCCTTTGTCCTGAAGCCTTGGGATTCTAATGACATAGACAGAGGACCGTCTGATTGTAACTTTGAGATATTTAGGGAAGATTTCAGACTTTGCATGTTGAAGAGAAAGAAATGGGGCAGAGTTTGAGGACTGATGGGCCCGAGGGCACAGGACATCAGTGTCCTCAGGGGTATGCGGGCTCCCAGAGTCCAAAGGCCTTATCACACCGGGAAACTGAGGCCTGAGAGCAGGGAGTGACCCACCCAAGGCAGCACCAGGAGCTGGAGCTGACTTGAGGGCCAAAGCTCTGCTTTCCACACTTCTCAGCCTAAGCCCATTATTTGCCCTCATTGCTGACTTCTGTCCTTTGTCATATGAGACTGACCTTGACTTTGATTTTCAGCTTTGGCTCCGTCCCCCTCTCTCTCCTTTTTGTGGCTTACATCAGTGGGTTCTTTAACCTCCCATCTCATGTCTGTTGCTGTTTTGTTAACCCTGATGCCCCAGGGGGTGGGGATGGGAGGGTGGGGATGAGGATGAGACGGAGAGGCATGTAGGACTCATCTGGCTCTTGTCCCACTGGGGTCCTGTCATTGAGGGGTCCTGAGCATGGTGTGGTGGGAACCCACCTGTGATTGATTCAAACACTGGCCCAAAGTCTTTACCCACCCCATCTAACCCTTGCCACAGCTTCCTCACATATGGAGTTTACTTTCTTGCCTCTTGACCTTGGGCTTGACCATGTGACTTGCTTTGGTCAATGAGACGTTAGCAACATGGAGAAAGCAAGGACTTGAAATGTGCTTGTGTGGTTGGACAACTCCTTGTGCACCTTTGACACTGCCATGAGATGAACATGCCTCAGCCAGCCTACTCATCCAGGGTGGATGAGACACAGCTGGAGTAGAGCCTCCCCAGCCAACTCCAGCCTTTCAGGGAGAATCAGAGCTGTCCCAGCCACCATGGTTTGAAACAGAATTTTCCGGCTGGACTTAGACCAGCCAAGTTTCCACTGACCTGAATATCCCTGAGAATAGATGTTCATTATAATATACCACTGAGATTTTTTGTGGTTGTTTGTTACGCAGCATAGCTAACTGGTACACGAGCCATTGACACAATGTGCTTGGAGGGCTCTAGTTCCTATTTAAAATCTCTCTTTTCCTCCATTTATTAAAAATAAAAACAAATCATTAAGCACCCACAACATGTCCATTCCCATGATGTATTTAGAAGTTTGGGTTACTGTCTTTGAGGAGCTCAGCCTGGGGGGAGCAAAATATAAGGTTACAAAATATAATGTCAATGAAAACTTCCCTGGGGGGTAAAGATCTCTGAGTGAATTCTTGGGGGCGGGAGAAGAGGGGAAGGATGCTCAAGGCAGAAAGTACAGTGTGCCCAAAGACATGAGGGTGTGAAGCAAGCTGGTCAATTGATGGACCCCAAGCCCTCTTTGTGCTGGAATGTTACCCCCAGCATAGACAGGCAGCCTGAGCCCAGGTCTGGCTCTGACATTTTACAAGTCCTCGACCAAATGTTTAGACAAAAAAGAGACATCGATGATGGCAATTTATTACCAGATGATGAAGTTCAGGGAAACTCTATTAAATAAAAAATGGCACAAGGTGTGATAAAACTCAAAGAAACTCAACGGGGATAAAAGACTCACGGTAGTGTTCAGATGCAATAAACAAACAGCATAATCCGGGAATGCCAAAGGCGCAGATGTAATCACACATGGACACCTGCTGCCGGAAGTGGGGCTGGGGTCCAGCAGGCCCAGCGGAGGGCTGCTGACAGGGTGAGCACCCCAGCACTACCCTCACCCCACCCTACCCAAATCTTGCCTGGGATGCAGACCCTTCCCTTGGCTTCTCCCAGTTTCCCTTTCCCCACGACTTTTCTCAGTGTCACTTGCTTTCTGCAGGGGGAGGTGGCTAGGGGTGGTAGGGAGAGAAGATGAGCTGCCTCCCTGGCCCTATGCAGTAAGCATGGCCTCCTCCTCGAGCCCACCCCTCTCCTTCTAACGCTCCCCCTTCCCCCAGCCCAAGTGTGTGTGATTTCCGAGTTAATCTGTCTGCACTAATTAAATATTGAAGGCTGTTAAATATTCATGGGGCGTTTTAGCTGGCAGGTTTGATGTCTCCAGGCCCTGCTGGCTTCAGCTCCGCTGATGGGCCATGTTGGCGGGGCACTTTGCACTCCTGACGGCCTCTCTCTCATCCAGACGTTCCCAGCTGCTCTGGACCGCTTCATCCGCTAGGGATGCTCAGCCCCCAGTTAGCCTGCTCGTGTGGGATGTGGTACCTGCAGCTTTGGCCTTGGGAGCTTGTAGCGTGCCACCAAGGGAATCTGGCCTGGGGTGCGGGGAAGAGGGGCTGAACCAGGAGTTCACTGAGAGGCCAGGTGGTGTGTCCTCCGGGTAGGGGCTCCTGGGAGCCTCCTTCTTTCCACCGGCTTCTGTTTGCAGCTCCAGCGCTGTGCTGGGTGGGAGGTGCTGGGGGGGGAGAGGTGGCCGGGGGCAGACTCTCCGATCCCTGCAGGAAGCCAGTGTGTGCGGAGACGGTCCTACAAAGGGCAGTTATGACCCCCAGGGACAGTTTTATGCCGGGCAAAGCGGGGCTGTCTCACGCACAGGAGCTGAGGGGTCCCAGGAGACACCAGCCAGACTGGGGAAGGGAGAAGGTCAGGAAGGCTTTGCAGAGTGAGACTTCAGGCCGAATCCTGGGAGACAAGAAGGAGTCAGCCCAGTTGGTATGAGAGGGTGTGTGTGGAAGGTCTCCGGTCAGGGGAAAGGCAGAGTGAGGGCCTGGACCAGAGCGAGAGAGGGGTGCCCTGTGAATGGGTGTGGCAGGCGCCTGGAGCCTGGGACGAGCCGGGGTGCGCAGGGGAGCTGTCAGCAGCCTGCGGGAGTGAGGGTGCCTGACCCCACCCAGGGTCAAGGCCAGGTGCTTCCTTCCTGTCTCTCACCTTCTAAGTCCCCTTGCGAGTCCCCCTCTGCTCCCGGCCCAGCACCTCGCTCCCCATATACCTGGTTACCTCCCCCTCCACTTCTTGTAGGAGAGGAGGGGTGGGGAAGGGAGGGTCAGGAGGGCCAGCGTCAGAGAGCAGGACGCCCCATGATGGTACCTCCCGCTGGCTGGTTGGGAAGTTGGTCCATCGCTATGTTTTCTTTTTCTTTTCTTTATTTTTTAAAAATTATAGTTGAAGTACAACATTGTGTTAGTTTTGGGTGTACAGCATAGTGATTTAGTATTTCTGCAGATTATATTCCATTAAAGGTTATTACAAGATATTGGGTATAATTCCATTGCTGAGCTTTCTGCTGGAGAGTCACACAGACTTGACGCAGGGCCAGCATCTTCTTAGCCATGGAGCACTGGTTTCCTGAAAGGAGGCTCATCTCCAGGCAAAGGAGCTTGGGTTCCAAGGCACAGGTGGAGGTGAGTTAGCACCTAACCATAGGCCGTAGACAGGTGGCTGCCCGAGGCCCAGAGGAGATGCCCAGGACCCTCCACGTGCCCCTTTCCCTCTGGGCTATGGGGTCTGTTGCTGGCCTCGGGCACCTCTGTGTGACTTTGCAGCTCAGTGCAGGCCCAGGGTGTCCGAGAGGGCCATGCCCCTCCTGTGTGCGCAGTTCTGGTTGCAGGGGGCGGGGTCCGTGTGGTTCAGGGAGGTGTTACCAGGGTGATAACGTGTGTCAGCTCTCCCTCTGGAAGGGGAGGCCATGCCCCTACTGTTCTGAGTCCCCGAGGTTGGGTCACCGAGTCTGCGTGGCACCGAGGACTTGTGAATCACACTGCATTGAGCTTTGGGCACAAGGGAATCTGAGAATCTGGAATGTTCTCTTTGGATCGTATCTAAGGCAACAATGCCGGCAATAGCAATAATAACTTGTGTACTGAGTGCCACTGTCTCCAGCACTTTATACACATTATTTCATGGAACACTGCCAGCTCGGAACTTTTATGACCCACAATTCACAGAAAAGGAAGTGGAGGGTCAGAGAGGTTGAGAAAACTGTCCAGGGTCACACAGGAAAGGGCCGAGCTGGCATCTGGACCCAGGCGGTCTGACTCCAGAGTCCATGCCTTCAGTTCAATGCCAGTGGTTTTCAAACTTCCCCGAGACAAAAAGCTGGGAAGCTTGTTAAAATGCAGATTCCAGGTCCGTCTTAGCCATCTTAGATTCTTAAGAATCCCCAGGGAAGGGCCAGGAAGTGGGCGGGGTCAGTGGGACCTCTGCTGTGGTGTCGCCCCATGGTCTGGTGGTCTCCTCCCCACTGGGGCAGGGAAGGGCTGGTGGGGAGTCAGCTCGGGAACAGAAACCACCACTTGAGGATCCTGACTGCTTTAATGTTGAGCAAAGTTCTCTTTAAGATGCCAGCCTGACTTGGAGCTGCTAATAGAACTGGAAAGAGTTTGTGTTTCCCTTGGGCCAGGGCTATAAAGCAGGGACTGTTGAGCACCGGGCTGCCCTGATGGCTGTGGCAGCAGCAGAAACCAGAGAGGGGCGGGGGGAAGGAGGGGCTCAGGGACTGGATTCGGGGCTCAGTGTTCAGCCACCCACCCCCTCGAGAGAAACGGAGTCAGAAAGAGCTGTGCTGGGATCCCCTCTCACTAGCTGTGAGGCCTTTGGGAAGCAACTGATTGTCTCCGAGTCTCAACATTCTGATCTGCAGAATGGGCTAATGATACCCCTTACCCAACAGTGTAGCTATAAGCCTCAGACAAGATATGCGAAGCACAGAACACCTGCAGCAGCGGCCTCTGACAGAGGACTTCCTAGGTGTCAATCACTATTCCGTGGGCTTTACCTGCATTACCTCATTTAATCCTCAAGACAGCCCTGCCAGGCTGTTATCTTTACTGTCCTTTGTTCCCGGTTGTGAGACTGGGGCATGGAGATGTTCATGCACTTGTCTGCATCCTACAGGTGGTAAGTGACAAAGCTGGGGTTTGAGCCCCACCTTTCGGGCTCCAGAGCTCGTCCTCTTAACCCACAGAGGCGTGCAAAAAGCTTAGTCTCTCAACCTCCACTTTGCCCAGACTTCGGGAAAATTCTGTTTTGGACGAAGGCCCCTCTTCTGTGGACGATTCTCCTCTCAGGAAGCCCTCCAGGCCGAGAATGGATTTCTCCTCGGTCAGTTGGGGTTCTTTTACGGGGGATACGCCGTCGTTCACTCATCCCCCCGCTCACTCACCATGGCACAGCTATTTGGTGAGCGCTGGTCACATGCCCTGTCCTGGGGACACAACGCAGACACTGATTGTGACCCCCGTGAGACCACAATCGGGGAGCAATGACAAAAAGGCAATAAACACGAAACTAAGTACACTGTACAGTGTGTCAGGATGGGATCGCTGCTGTGAGGGAAATAAAGCAGAGAAGGGAGGATGGATGGAAGACAGTGCCTGGGACGCCTTCGCTGGTGGGTGTGTTTGACCGGTGACCTGAGCGGGTGGAGGAGACAGCCACGGGGGCGTGAGCCGTGGAGAGCGTGCCCGGCAGACACACCAGGAGCAAAGCCAGGAGAGCAGCATGGCTGGCAGAGGGGGCAGTGGAGGTGCAGGCCATCGGTGGAGAAGACCTGCCTCCTCATGGTTTAAACGGGCTGCCCTGGCTGCTGTGGACGATAGACTGGAGGGCCAGGGTGGGTTGCGGACCAGTCAGGAGGTCCAGGTGACTGAAGATGGTGGTTGTACTCAGGTGCCGTGTCTGAGATGGTCAGGAGAGCTTGGATGGTGACGGATGGCATTTTGAAGGTAGAAACAACAGCATTTGCTGACAGACCGGATGTCGGATGGTGAGGGAAGAGTGAGTCTGAGGGTTTTGGCCGGGGCAACAGGAAGGATGGGGTAACCATTGACTGAGATGCAGGAAGAGTGGGGTTTGGGGCAGAGGTGGGGGAACATTTGGCTTCGTTAATTAGATCTCCAAATGGAGGTTCAGGTAGGCAATTGGAATCCACGTCTGAATTTGAGGAGATGTTGGGAACAGAGACATAAATTGGAGCGTTATCAGCATGTAGGTGGTGTGTGTGTGCTTTTAAAGTTTTCATTGGAGCATAGTTGCTTTACAATGTTGTGTTGGTCTCTGCTGTAGAGCAAAGTGAATCAGCTGTACGTATACATATGTCCCCTCTTTTTTGGATTTCCTCCCCATCTAGGTCACTACAGAGCACTGAGGAGAGTTCCCTGTGCTATACTGTAGTTTCTCATTAGTTATCTATTTCATACTTCGTAGTGTATATATAGCCCAGGGAGGAGGAGAATAGATCGGAAAAAGCAGAGGTCTGAGGACAGAGCCCTGGAAGCAGGAATATTTATAGGGCAGGGAGAGGACGAGGAGCCAACACGAGAGACAGGGGCCCTGTCACCGCAGCCCCCAGAGCCAGGCGGGGACCGGCTCAGGTATTTGGGTGCCCCGCCTTTCCCAGCATCAGCTCTGCGCTTTTGGCAGGCCTTTTCCGCCCTCTAGTGGTCACCATTGGGAATGCACCCAATGGAGCTAGAGAGCCAGACTACCTTTCTGGGTGTCTTCTGAGTCACTTCACTTGTGCATTCGGTAGGTAGGCAACTCTGCTGCTGACAAGCCTTGTGATCTGGGGTGGGTCTCAGCTCTTCCCGGCTTTGGTTTTTCCATCCGTCCTGGGAGCAGGTGGACCAGATCATCTTTAATGACCTGTCCAGTTTCCACCTCCTTTGTTCTTGCACTTTCTACTCCTGAGCCCCTCGGGGCCACTCAGCCCTGATTCTGGAGTTTTGGCTTCTGATCAGCCGGTGGGTGGGACCACTCCCCCTTTCCAGGGCTTGGGTCTTGAATAAAACGGGGACAATTCTATCCACTTGGAGAAGGCAGCCCTTTGGGACATGTATTATCAAGTGCTCTGCTGGGCACCCCAAGAGTCACAGGCTTGGAATCTACCGTTGTGAATTCCTAAGACCCTCCTCCTCTGGGACCTGCGTCTGATGGACCAGTGCCAGGTTCCTGTCTGCCCAGCCATGTTTCTGGAGAGCAGGTAAACAGGCTTTGCAACAGGAAAATCAGAAAGGACACAGCCTGAAAAGTCATCAGAGAGACAGACAGAGTTCTCTCTGTCTTGTTACTTACAGAGGGTTTAATTTGAGTGGGCATAGGTGACAGCAGACAGGGCCGAGGCAGGACCGAGTGGGAGAGAGGGCTTTCTAACAAGACAACCCCCTGTATGCACAGTGACTCACAGCCCACGGGGAGGGGGGAGTTGGTGAATCGTCTCCATCCATACACCTGAGGTCCAGAGGGGAACTCGTTCAGCAAATGTATGGCTAAGCATTTGGGTGGAGAACCCAGGCACTCTGACTCCTGTTTGATGTTGTTTCCGGAACATCTATTCTGATGCTTTGTCTTTGATAGAGTAGGATGCCGGGATCTAGAGAGGCAAAGAGACCCACAGGTCATCTAGCTGCTGAGTGACACATTAGGGACCAGATTTGACCGTCTTGCCAGGGTCTCCTGCCTGTAACTGGGCAAAGGGCTAGTGATGTCGCCCATCTGTCTCTTATTTCAGAAATTGTTTGTCTCTGTGAGTCCCTCTCCCTACGTACATTATCAACTGACATCACACAAAAGTCTCGTAGGAAGAAAAATGGTCCTACCACCCAAGCATTAACTTTCGGGTACATTTACGTCCTTTGTTTTTCCTGTATGTGATTTTTTTTTTTCCTTTTCACATAGTTGAGTTCATATTGACTAGACCATTTCATGCCCTGATTTCACTCACTACTATAAGTATTTTCCATGTTATTACATACACTTCATAAATGTCATTTTGAAGGCAGGAAGCTTGCTAGACCAACCCCTGATTGTTGGACATTTAGACTGTTTCCGATTTTTCACTGTTATACAAAATGCTTCAAAGATCAGCTCCGTGTAGGATGGCTTTGAATATTTAGGATGATTTTCTTGGACTGGAATTTTAGGGAGAATACTGCACGTATGCACACATGTGCTCCCATGGTTGGCGCTCCCATGGGGGGCCCAGTCTTCGGGGTCCAAGACGGAAGGCTAACAGGTCCCCTCTCCTCTTTCTACAGCCTTTCCTGAAGGCTATGTTGATTTCTTTTTCTCATTATTCACTCAGGACCTATAAGTTCTTGCCCAAGACTCTTCTGTTAAAACCTGTCACATTCACCAGGATACTCTCTCTCTCTCTGTTGAAAGTGAAGAAAATTATTGATCGAAAATAGAGTATATTGTTTCAATAAACTGTAAAGTTTCTGACTTCAGGTATAGCTGGATCCAGGAGCTGAAGCAATATGAGCAGAACCTGGTTTTTCACTGACTCTAAGCCCAGTTCTGTTGGTGGCTCTATCTTGAGGCCCACTGTCAAGAAGATTGTAGAAGATTAGTTTCAGCCTGCCTGTTTCCAGGCCTGTAGGAGAGAGACAGAGAAAGAATTTCTCCCTGGTAGCTCCTATATAAACCCCAGAATTCACTCTGATCGGACTAACTTAGCTGCTCACTAACTCCTGAACTAATCACTGTCATACGGCCTGACCTTAAGCTTAGGCAACTTGGATAACATGTGTGCCGGGGGCTGGGGTTGGCTCTGCTTGTTCCAGAGCCCGTAGATTAGGAGAGGTGGTCCCTGTGAAGTGTGCTTGGGGCATTTATTATCCCAAGAAAGGGGTGTGGAACCTGGAGGGAGAACACAAAACAATAGTTGCTGCTCTATTTGGGGAAAGACTCAGAAGCATAGCATTTTTTTTTTTTTTTTTGCGGTACGCGGGCCTCTCACTGTTGTGGCCTCTCTCATTGCGGAGCACAGGCTCCGGACGCGCAGGCTCAGCGGCCATGGCTCATGGGCCCAGCCGCTCCGAGGCATGTGGGATCCTCCCGGACCGGGGCACGAACCCGAGTCCCCTGCATCGGCAGGCGGACTCTCAACCACTGCGCCACCAGGGAAGCCCTAGAAGCATAGCATTTTGGACCTGAAAGCTCCTGTGAACACATGCCTCTGCTCTCCCAGAGAAAGAAGATCCCTTGTAACAAACTTTCTGAGAGACAGCCCTTCTGATTCTGCTTGTATGCCTCTAATGACAGGGAGCTCACCACTGTCCAGACCAACTCACTCCACCCCTGGTACAGCTGTAACCATAAGAAGATGAATTATCCTCTACACTGAGTGTTCAATCAAGCCAGTCCATCTATCTAACTGCACCCCCATGGCCCTGGCCCCATTGGACCCATCTGGGGGACCATCAGATCTATATGACCTTTAGAATCAGAGCCATCCTGGGGTTTTTTCTTCTGACTAAGCAGCCCCTGGACTTTGTTGTGTGCTCCTTGGTTTCCTGTCCCTGCTATTGGTTGGTTCCTCCATATGCTATTGTTAGTCAGTATAAAGTCAAGAACTGAACACGAGGCTGGGGTCTGATGCAAGCACACGGATTCTGGCTTTTCGAGAAGTCTTTAGTAAGTGACTCAGCCTTCCTCTTTAAAAAGCTGCCCAGGGCTTCCCTGGTGGCGCAGTGGTTGAGAATCCGCCTGCCGATGCAGGGGAACCGGGTTCGCGCCCCGGTCCGGGAGGATCCCACATGCCGCCGGGAGAGGCCACAACAGTGAGAGGCCCGTGTACCGCAAAAAAAAAAAAAAAAGCTGCCCAGCTGTGGAGAGAGTTTGTTCCAGTCCAGGTATCCGAGTCACCAGTCCAGGTATCTGAGTCATTCCTTCCCTTGTGGCTCGTGTGAATTGCTCTTATAACCAGTTTCAGGGTCCTGAAAGCAAAATAACAAGCCCAACAATGTGTTACTTAAAAGGAGACTTATGACATTTAACGGAAGGGATGTTTTTCTAGGAAGAGACCGCTAGGTGCGAGGCACAGGCAGAGGTACCCGCCATGTGGTTGGCTGCCTGGGCCTCCCCACAGGTCCCCTTTCCTGCCACTGCTGCCCTGATGTCAGAGCTGTCTCCTGCCCTCAGGTGGCATCCAGCGCCTCATGGGTCCAGCAGGTCATAGCCCATGTAGCACAGGGATGGATCATGGTGCCTTGGTGGCCCTGCAGCATTTTGTAGGCTCTGTTTTCCTTCCTGCGGCCCTAGGGGGCTGCCACTCAAGGCAGCCACCAATGCCCCCTTGTTGGCCAGCCTTAAGTGTATGCTGCCACCGTCCCTCCAACGGCCGAAAGCAAGCAAGGGGTCCAGGAGATCATCCATCGGCTGGATTCAGTCAGAGTCAGAGCTGGCTGGCTAGGTTGCCATCTAAGTGGGTTAGGGTAATGCTTGCTGCTGTAACAAATAAACCCCCAACTGTACAGTGGCTCAGATGTGACAGAGACTATTTCCTCCCTCTGCCACGGGCCTGGTGTGCAATTAGGTCAGCAGGAGGCCATCCTTCGTGCTGTCTCTGGACCCCAGGCTGCTAGAAGCTCAGCCACCTTCACCTAAGGGCTTTGGTAAACAATCCAAGGGTCGCCTCCATTTCAGCCAGCCAGAGAGAGAGAGGAACGCCAGGAAAGAGGAACATCAATCAGTGGGAGGTGAATGGAGGGTGGCCCTGGAAGTGACATATATTTCTGCTCACCTCCCATCGGCCGGGTCAGACCTTTGTCACGTGACTGCAAGAGATACTGAGAAAAACCGTCTAGCTATGGGCCAAGAAGCGGATGCAGATTTTGGTGATCAGAGAGCAGTCTTTGCCATACAATCCCACCCCAAGTGACAAGCTTGGACCATCCCATAGGGAAGCGGGGGGATTTGGTACGTGTCAGGGGAGGAAGGTCGTGGGCTGCGGGGCAGCCAGGTGGTCAGCCGGTCCTTGTCATTGGTCATCTCTCTCACAAGACTCTCCTCCAGCCATCCCTCAAGCCCAGGTCGCAGCGCCCTTGGCTGGTTACCGTGACCCATTCCCAGGGCAGAGGCAGGGGGGCCCTGTGTGTGCATAAACCCTGGAGGCGATTCTCTGATCTCTCCACGCCACTCCCCTCTCTGCTTCTCAAACACACACTAGGCGTGATTTAAAGACATCCTGATAGAATCATCTGGACACATTTTGCAACTTCGACTAAACCACTGGGGATGTCTTGAAGGCTTGTCGGGCAAGAGGAACCATGATTGGTAATGTGGAGACACACGGGAACTCGGGGAAGGATTTCTGATAATGCAGTGTGATCGATATACAGCATTTCCTGACTTGTGTGAACAACCTTCAGCTGCCACTTTTCCATCTTGTCAGCTCACTTCATACTAACGTTCCCTTTCAAAGGATCAGCTCAGACTCAAGTATCTTTTACAGACTCTCAGCCGGCTCAGTGGCTGTAATTACTGTCTTGATGCTCAAGTTCAAGTTCTACTTGCTGTTGCATGACAACTTTTGCGAGAGAGATCCTCTTACCTGCTCACCCTCATGGCGGTCCGACACGACCCCCCAGAATATTATTGCTCTCCAATCGCTAGGTGCTCCTGATCTAGCTCTCTTCCCTGAATTTATCTCTGGAACGGCCGGCCCCTCCTTCGGGGAACCCCAGCCTTCTAAGAATAACAGTCAGGAGTGGTCGCCTTCTGCACTTGTGACTGCGTTGATATCACTTGCATGTTCCCTGATAACAGGCCAGACATCTCCATCGGCCGTTGGGTCATCTCGGCAGAGAAGGGATTTTTTTTTTTCCAAGTCACGGGTTGATGATCATACCATGTCATTAAGCCCCTTCTTTTGTTATTCTCAGATAAGAAACTCTTGATTTACCTCCCAGTTTCTTTTGCAAAGCTCTCAGCTTTCCTTCTCACACACATACTAGTTCCTAAATGCCAAGCTGTATATTGTCAAACAAAACTGTATGTGGAATTGTCATAACATCCACAGCTTTCAAAACATCAACACTCAAATACCAACTTGTGGCTACTTGCTCTCCTGATAGCTCTTTATGATATTTTAAACACCCCACATCTGTTAATATTTTTCTGACCTGGGGAGCTTGCAGTCTTGATGGACTTTCCTCACTTTACTCAATTTATTAACAGCAGTTTCCATATCCAGCACGTTCGGGAAACTGGAAACAGGGTAATTTCACCTGAGGTTCCATGTGTCCTTTTAATATGCTTGGATCCTATCCAAGCATCCTTTTAAGAAAGAACACTCCACCGTGAACAAGATGTGGACTCTAAAAAATAAGAATCCTTTCCTGTTTAAACTGGCCTTTAGAATAATCCTATTCACGCAGCGTATGACACAACCAGATCATCTTTACCCAGGGCAAATGGCCCTGGATGATTCCAGGGAGGGGAGTGTGTAGTGAGGATGAACGGGGGAAGGGGCCCGTTTGGGAGGGGAAGGTAGTGATGAGAAGTGGCAGGGTTGGCTTGGCCTTGGGAAGACAGTCCTGGGCCCCAGGAGAGAAGCATCCCAGACTCATCAGATCTATTGGGATAGAGAGCACACACACGTACACACACACTGGATTTCTATGGCCGCTGCCTGTGCAATTCTGTTCCTTCCCTGGAACACTGCCTTGCTCCGCTTCTGCCTAACCTGTGAATTATCCTAATTCTGCATACGATGATCTGTGATGCCGTCCACGTGGCTTGCCTCTGTGCATGACACCGTATCTATACCTCTTGTACCATTTGCCACACTTGATTGTAGTATGTATGTGTGTGCATGTGTGTGTGTGTGTATGTGTGTGTGTGTGTGTGTCTTCCCTTTTGACCACAGGCTCTTGGGGGTAGGAAGCATTTCTTCCTCATCTTAATATCCTTAGTGTCTGGCATGGGCTCAATACTCATTGAATTGTGAATGAACCACTAAAATTAACATCCAACTTACCATAAAATCTTTGTGAACGTTAAACTTGAAGGGAATGATATCCCCTCCAAAGTCTGTTCTTTGTCAAAATCCAGGAAGACATTTGATGTGCTCGCTAATGACAGCCATGCATATTTCATAGAAACGTTTCCAGAACCTACCAAGCCCCACTTCCGTCATTCACAGTGGCAGCGTGTTATTCCACTGTGTTAACCCATTTCTCTTTGCTTGGTCAGCCCCCTCTTCTTTGGCCTTTAGGTGGTTGACAGTGTCTAGTTATCACAGGCAGCACCGCTATAGACGTGTTTTTCTTTCTTTGGGGCTAATACCGTGGGGTCTGTTACCAGAGAGAGGATTGCCGGGTCAGAGAGTATAAAGAGTCCTCACATCTGTCGCCTGATTGCTTATGTAAATTGGTCCAGCCTTTCTCGATAGCAATGCTGAAGGATGTGTTTTCACTGGCTGCCCATCTTGGGTTTTATCATATTTATTTTTTGTGACTTTAATAGGCAGGTAATGGGACCTGAAATATGCTTGGTTCTAAATTTTATTTCCTAGTTGGCGGGATGGTGCCTTTTTCCACATGGTGATTTACTGTCTCCATTTCCCAGTGTAATTCTCTTCATCTCCTTTGACCACTTATCTGGGGGAGTCATGGAGCGGCCCATCCGTTATCTGTTTGGGGCTGTAAGCAAGCTTGGGAAGGGGAATATGACAGACAGAACGGATGCTGCTATTTTCCTTTTGATATTTATTTTTATTACACGGCAGTGTAAAAATTTTCATTCTTATATATTTGAACCCCTCCATCAGAGCCCTGACGGTATCTGTTTCTTCAGTAGCTGGGAATTTATCTCCTCCTCGGCATCAGGGATGGTAATGCTTGTCCCTTGTTTCCGGGTTTGTCACAGATTAACGGTACCATACGGCTGAAGTTGACAGGTGTGCTGTATGAATTTAAATGAACTCTCCCTGGCCCGTTAGCCAACTGTCCCAGTGACGTTTATTAAATAACAACTTCTTTCCTCAGTGCTCTCCTTTGTTGGCCTAACGTTAGTTTTACCAGGGTTCAAATTCATCTCAGGAATCTCTCTTCTGGCGACCTTTGCTGCTTTTAACTCAGCATAGGGTGGTTCCACTGATTGACGGTGCATATTGTCATTGCTCCAAAGGGATGGTCTATCACTGCCATTGAAAGACAAATCCTTTGATGCTTCTTCACCTGGAAGAATAAACGTCCCACACTCAGAGCTGTCAAATTCTATTAGAGGACTTAGGGAGATTTACACTGGTATTGCATTAACTCTATATTTTGACTTTGGGACACAGCATACGTACTTAGGGATTACCATTAGACCCGAGCTGGGAAGCTCCCCAAAGACCTCAGGGCTTTAGACAAAAGGAAGAGTCACCTTTCCTTCCAATAGGCCTGGCCTGGGGACAGTCCCATGGGGTCAGGCAGTCCCGAGGCTGACGGTTTTACGTAACGTCACTTTTCTGTAAACTCCCTCCTCTCCCACCCCAGGAGGATGCTCTGGATGTTAGAAAGAGAAGACCAAGAGGGAATCTTGACTAGATCACATGAGTCCCATGATAAGGGTGTAGTGGGTGAGGGGTGGGTTGGGACAGGAATGACAATAGAGGATTTGCAGCTCCTCCAATCAGGCTGGAGTCCATGGAATGTGTCTCCTAACATTTTATGTATCTATCCGTCTATCTATCTACCTACCTATCTATCTATCTATCTATCTATCTAGGCCACACCGCTCAGCATGCAGAATCTTAGTTCCCCGACCAGGGATCGAACCCACGCCTCCTGTAGTGGAAGGGCAGAATCTTAACCACTGGACCACCGGGGAAGTTCCTCCTACCGGGTTGGGACAGGAATGACAATAGAGGATTTGCAGCTCCTCCAATCAGGCTGGAGTCCATGGAATGTGTCTCCTAACATTTTATGTATCTATCCGTCTATCTATCTACCTACCTATCTATCTATCTATCTATCTATCTAGGCCACACCGCTCAGCATGCAGAATCTTAGTTCCCCGACCAGGGATCGAACCCACGCCTCCTGTAGTGGAAGGGCAGAATCTTAACCACTGGACCACCGGGGAAGTTCCTCTTTAGTGTCAGTATTTTCCTCTGCCCCTTTGTCTTTTGCTTACGCTCTCCTGGTAAATCTGCCACGTTGAATCAGTCTACCTGTCCACCTCCTCCTCCGTCACACCTGGGCTGACGGGCACTCCCAGGGAAGACCACACAGCCATGGAGACTAGTGCTGCGGAAAATTCGTGTCTCCAAGCCCAGGGATGCCGGTGGTCCTCCTCTGCTTCCGTGGTCGTCACTCTCTCTTCCAGCCCGTCTTTCCTTTCTTCTTCCTGTTTCCCTGGGAGCAGCACCCTTGCTCACATTTGGATCTGTTCCTCCTGGAGCCCTCCCCTTTTCGCCTTATCGGGGAACTCAGTCTCCTGATTACGCTCTCTGTCCTGTATCCTCAAACTTGTCTTCTCTATGAGCTCCTCCCCATCCATACTTATATAGACCTGACTGTCTTCACTATCGAAAAACTCCTTCTTTCTTTAAGATGTTTTGGGACTTGAATGTTCTTCGTGTATTCAACTTAAAATAGTGACGATGGATAAACCCTCGGGGAAGGTACTCTTCAGCTAAGCCCAAGACTCTCTCTAGCCATTGCCTCCCTCCATCCCCCCTTCAACAGCACATTCAAGAGCTGGTCTACACTTGCTGTCACATCCCTTCCATTACAACAACCTTCTCAACTCAGTAGCTTAAGGATTTGGCTCCCGTCACTCCACAGAGACTGTTTTCCCCAATGTAACTATCGGCTTCCTTATTTTTAACTCCTACGGTCACTTCTGCGTTCTCGTCTTCTCGACTTCCAAGCAGCATAGGGCTACTCTCTCCTTCTTGGACCACATTTTTCTCTGATCCGGGAATAGCTTTCCTTCTCGACTCCCCTCATACCTCTCT
The DNA here is from genome assembly GCF_002837175.3 of Physeter macrocephalus. Classification (NCBI taxonomy): domain Eukaryota; kingdom Metazoa; phylum Chordata; class Mammalia; order Artiodactyla; family Physeteridae; genus Physeter; species Physeter macrocephalus. Next base: position 98,220,571 of record NC_041227.1, on the reverse strand, counting down.
GGCCATCCCCTCAGTCTCATCTTTTGGTTCCTCTTCGTCTGCCCAGCCCCCCTCTTCCTCCCGGGGCTGTTTATGCCCTTGATTCTCCCCATTGGCCACGCTGTGCCTTGGCAACCACGCCCCTTCGCCCATTCTTTTGGCTTCGATGGCCCTCTGTTCATGTGTAGATGAGTTTGCAGTTACACCTCCAGGCTCAGGACAACTCTCTCCTGAGCTTTACATCCTTCATATGAGCTCTGGAACCTGAATGTCTTTGTATGAAACCACCCCTGCCTCTTAGGGGCTGTGTGACCTTGGGCAAGTTACTTGACATCTCTGTGCCTCGCTTTTCTTCCTGCTGAGATTGTCGCGAGGTCCACATTGAGTTGTTGTCATTAGTATTATGAACAGCCAACTGCTTGTTGAACATCGTCTTCTTCTGGTGACCCAAACACTCCACAGAGACTGTTTTCCCCAATGTAACTATCGGCTTCCTTATTTTTAACTCCTACGGTCACTTCTGCGTTCTCGTCTTCTCGACTTCCAAGCAGCATAGGGCTACTCTCTCCTTCTTGGACCACATTTTTCTCTGATCCGGGAATAGCTTTCCTTCTCGACTCCCCTCATACCTCTCTGGCCATCCCCTCAGTCTCATCTTTTGGTTCCTCTTCGTCTGCCCAGCCCCCCTCTTCCTCCCGGGGCTGTTTATGCCCTTGATTCTCCCCATTGGCCACGCTGTGCCTTGGCAACCACGCCCCTTCGCCCATTCTTTTGGCTTCGATGGCCCTCTGTTCATGTGTAGATGAGTTTGCAGTTACACCTCCAGGCTCAGGACAACTCTCTCCTGAGCTTTACATCCTTCATATGAGCTCTGGAACCTGAATGTCTTTGTATGAAACCACCCCTGCCTCTTTGGGGCTGTGTGACCTTGGGCAAGTTACTTGACATCTCTGTGCCTCGTTTTTCTTCCTCCTGAGATTGTCGCGAGGGCCACATTGAGTTGTTGTCATTAGTATTAGTTCAACTGCTTGTTGAACATCAACTTCTTCTGGTGACCCAAAGACATAGCGAATGTGACCTGCCCAAATCTAACCTCACCATCTTCTCCACCTGTCCTTTAACACCTTCATCTCCTCAGGTGTTCCTTTCTTTTTTGGTGGATGATACCACTGAAGTCCCCCAACATGCTGGACTGCCCTGCTTTCTTCACCCCTGTGGCCAGTCAGTCCCCAAGTCCACGCATCTACCTTCTAAACATCCTTCTTACCCGCTCCTACCCACGAGCCGTGACCCCACCCTCGCTCTGGCTGCCGCCATCTCTCACTTAGGTTTGCCTAAGTGAGCATGAGCTCTTCAGTGGGGCCCCCCGGCTCTTCAAGTCCAACCCCCTTAGTATGGCTCACAGGGTCCTATCTGGTCCGGCGCTTCTCATTTCTCTGTCCCCTCCCTCCCCTCCCCCTAACCTCCAGCCACTATCAACACGACTCCTTTTACTGCGCTCACTATGTCCTCTTGCATTTTCACCTGCTGTCCCCTCTGGCTGCAAGTCTTTTTTCTGTTCCCTTTCTGTTCATTGCTAACTCCTCATCTCTAAAGCCTCATATTAAAAGCCATCTTCTCCAGGCAGCTTCTTGGACCTCCCCATGTGGCAAGAGATGCCTAGTCCTGTACGCTCCCACAGCACCCTGTGCTTCACCCATCCTCGGACTCCCCACCCACTCCCCAGCCCACACGCACACCAGCCTGTTTAGAAGTTTATATTCCCCGCCAGAGGAGTCATGACACTCTTGTTCACTCTTTTATGTCTGGTGCTTGGCACAGAGTAGGTGCTCCATAAATATTTGCTGAATAAACATCTCATTCCTCATCCTTGTGACGATATGCATGCTCTAGCCATCCTCTTCAATACATTGCTCCATTCAACACTGGGTACTGGATATCGGGTATCTTTCTCTCTTGCTTACTCTCCTTGAAATAATTCCCAGTCCTTGCCATTAAGAAGCTCAGAGTGCAGTAGCGGAGATGTACGAGGCAGAAGGTAATGACCAGGAGGATGACCCAAGGTGATCTGCGTGTATAGGAATCAATGATGTGAGATAGAGGCAGCGGGGAGGAATAAATCCTGGAGGAATTGACTCTGAGCTGAGTTTTAAAAAATAAGGAAGAGTTGGACTGGGGAATGAAGGAAGGGAACAATGCTCATATTCTTCTGTGGGCCAAATAGCAGCTAAGCATTCACAACCCTTACGTCTATTTCCAACAACAATTTTTACAGCTCATATCAGCTTCATGTCATTGAAAGACTGTGATGTACTCCTGGGCTATCAACAATGGCACCCCCTTCTCGAAACCCCTGCTATGTCTTCACTCATCTAACGAAATCTGGCCGACCCTGCAGGGCAAACTCTGCATAACTGATGCCACCAATGTCCAGGGCATGCCTGTCTTCACTCATGATTTCCCCAGACGAAGGAATGGACTCGAAGGGACTCAGAGGAGACGAATCATTTGTCCAAGGTTGCACAGAGCTAATTAGAAGCACAGCTGGGAGTCAACTCCAAGGACCTGCTCTTTTCACCTGCTGCCTGCTACATTTTTAAACACATGTGTACCAAAGAGTGATATTAAGGATGGTTTTTCAATGGGGGTGGGGTATAGAGTAGCAATACTCAAATCTTGAACTTGACCAGTTAATCTTCCTCGATAGATTCTTCATGGAATGTGTCACTTACTAGGAATCAAAGACACTTATTCAATAAGAAAAGACAGACACATTTTGCCTTCCATATCCTAAGACGGCAGTTCAGTGAAATTCAAAATAAATCTCACGACCAGAAGGGGTTATCCATTCACACAGAAGTTGGCACTCCTAAATAATACCACGGAAAGAGGAGTAATTCAGAACAGAGTATTTAAAGAACAGAGATATAAACACAGCATATCGTATAAATTTATGGGATGCTGCCATGCTGGTACTTAGAGGAAACAGTATTGTGTAAGATGGTCTCTAATAGCGAGAAGGAAGAAAAACTGGGAGTTAAGTCTCTGCCTAAATAACCCAGAAAGGGTAAAAATTATCAAATGAAAGGAAAGTGGAAAGAGTAATAAACCCCAAAATAGAAATGAATAAAACAGAAACATAAAATTGAATTTGAAGCACAAGCTAAGCCAGTGCCTCCAATGCATCAGAATTACCTGGGATGCTCGTCTGAACCACAGATGCCCTGACTTGAGCCTGGACCTACTGAGTCAGGCTTACTAGGGACAGGGCCTTGGAATCTGTATTTTTGACAAATGCCCCTCACGACTGCTATGCAGGTAGAACCGCTATGCTTTCTGTCCTCTGGTGTTGAGAGCCGTTAGACAATGTTGATTCTTTCAAATGAGACCTAAGGAGTCCTGGGCCAACATCACTTTTAGTAACCTCAATCTTCTCCTTCCTCCACATGGTGGGAGCACCTAGGTCACAGTGGAACACCAGCCTCTGGACACAGTGGATAAGTCTAAGAAGGGGCCCTCGACCCTGGCTGGGCCAAGGTGTCCTTTCCCTGGGACTTTTAGATTTGGAGCCAAGAGAGTTGTGCAGCCTCCCTCATGGTCGGGATTGTTATGTATGAAGCGATAATCTCGCTGATACCCTATTTCCCAGCCTGTGGAGTGGAAAGAGGAGGAGGCTGGTCTGTAGAGAGAGAAGGTTCAGGGTGACCTATAGAAAAAGTAGAGAGGCCAGAGAGAAGGTGAAATCCCAGCCGCATTCACGTCCTGCTTCCTTTTGTCCCTAAGACTCAATTTCGAAGAGTTTTCGAAGAGTTTCGAAGAGATGTTCTTGTGCACTTATTTTTCCTTCGTGTGGCAGCTGGATGTATGTTGTGTCCCATACATCAACGGAGGCCTAGCTAATTCATACGTTTACGTAGTTCCTTCCTCTCCAGGTACAGGCCCCTAGTATCACCTCCCACACCTATCCTTCCAGGAGAGTAGTAAGAACGCAGTTATGGGAGTCATGACATCTAAGTCTTGGTGACAATGAGGCTTTACAAGTCCGGGTATCATAGAGGTCTATCATAAGTCAGAGTCTACTTTCTTCTCTGTGACATACTTTCCTGATTCTCAAGGTCAAATCTCACTGTGCAGCCAAATAGCCATGGAGATGGGCTTAAGATGCAGCAGCATGACTGAGGGGGCCCATCCTTTGGAAAATTATGGAATAAGTCCTAGACCATAGAACCTATACTCATCATATTTTTAAAGGCTGATAAGACACACAGTAGTAGGTGCTGTTGAAGTAATCATCACCAAATAGTCAAGAAATATATGCTGACTATCTCACTCCTCTCACTGCTGTGGCCTCTCCCGTTGCGGAGCACAGGCTCCGGACGCACAGGCTCCGCGGCCATGGCTCACGGGCCCAGCCGCTCCGCGGCATGTGGGATCCTCCCGGACCCGGGCACGAACCCGTGTCCCCTGCATCGGCAGGCGGACTCTCAACCACTGCGCCACCAGGGAAGCCCAGGTCTGGGTATTCTGAATGGCACATAGCCACTGTCCCATGGGGCCTGGGTGATGGAGGACACGTACACTTGAAGACACAGAAGGGGCAAGTGACAATGAACAAGGCATTAAGGAGGACACAGGTGGGGATTCTACTCTAACTGGAGATGTCAGAGGAGGCTGCCCTGGAAGAGGAGCCATTTGCCCCGCGTCTTCATAAGTGAGTTCATAGGCGGATCAGCTGGTGGTAAGAGCATAAGTTCAAGGCAGAAGCATGGACAACCGGCTGGGTCTTTGGAGGCTGGAGGGGCTGTGGAGGAGCACTGGAGGCAAGGTTGATGGATCAGGTGGGAGCCACACTTGGAGGGCCTCATGTGTTCTGCTCTGGGGCTCATACTTGATCTTGGTGGGGAGAGAAAGCTGGGAAGGGTTTTAAGATGGGGTGTGGTCTTAGTAGATGTGCCGTCATTCATGTGGTTTATCAGTTATTTCTGGTTCTCCTCTGTGGGCCCTTGGTGGCACTGCATTTCCCAGCCTCCTTGTGATTGGATGGGACCCCACGAATGGCTCTGGCCATCAAGACATGAGCGGACATGACATATGTTATTTCTGGGTGAAGCATCTAGTTGCTGGTGTAAGACCCTCATCAAGTTCTCTTTCCCTCTACTATGATAACTGTCAGTGTTCCAGATGGCTATGGCTCCACCTGCCTGGGGGTAGAGCAGAACCCTTGGAAGCCCCCTGCTGGACATGTAACATGAACAAGCAATAGACCACTGTTCCTTATAAGCCAGTGAGATTTGGGGTTGCTGGGTACCACAACGTATCTCAGCCTGTCCTGATTAATAGACCCGACTTGTCATCCATCCCCCACGTTGGGGGAGGGTAAGGTAGGATGCTGGCAGAGAAGGTCTAGTGGGCTGGGCCTGCTGTCCATGCCAGTGAAGGACATGGAGGCCTCAGATGGGAAGCCCAGGGACAGGCCATTGCCCATGTAAGCAGTACTCTTGACTGCCCCTCTCACTCCAACCCCCCAGTTAATCCCTGGAGAAACGTGGAATTCTGAACACGATAATCAAAAGTGAAAGGTGAAAGCCCAGAGAAATGACAGTCATGAAAAAACCTTGACTTGAAAACTAACACGTGAACTTTGAAAATGCAGATCTCCTCCCAGCTAAATAAATGGCACACACAAATTTTGAAAAGTGTGATTGAAGAAAAAAGATGAGAGAAAACAAAATATAGTGGCAAGATGGCAAAATATAGCAGAAAGAATACGGACTTCAGAGCTGCAGACCTGGGGTCAGGCCCTGCTTTGGATATTTACAATACAACCTCCCACCCAACACTCATTCATCCATTCATTAGTCATTCAATAAATATGAAATGCCTACTGGGTGCCAAGGACCGTGCTAAGTCCTGGGGCCCTGTCCCTTTAAGCCCTTCCAACACCGACTCTGCCTACGTGGAACTTGTGGTCCAGTGGGTCATCCAGTCAAGAACCTGGTTTCCTTACCTCTTTAGCCAAAACCGCCCACCTGCCAGGTGTTGCGAGCAGCTCCGTTATTGAATAAGCCCCCTTGCTGCGTGCACAGCAGGCCAGAGATGCTAAACGGATGATGACTAAGATTATGAAAATGCCAGAGACCAGTAATAGATCACAGGATATTGTAGGGAAAGAAATATCTCTGTTCAGTAATCATTGGAGAGTCATGCATTATCTAGAGTCTGCAAAGAGGCAATTTGTAACGTGCAAAGTTTCAATAGAAACCAAAAGGGAATTATTGCTCCGTATTTTTAAGTCCAAACAATTTCTCCTGAGCCCATGCATGGGAGTCTAAACGTTCTATTATAGATTAGGTGGCCCTTTAACATGAGCAGACAGACAAGGGTTAGGAACCAGGGGGTTGAGGTCGTCAGGCAGCTCACTGGGAACTCGTTCTCTGGCCTCTTGGCCTGGCACACCTAGGCTACCCGGCTATGCCCAGAGTACGCTGCCACCTCCCTCCCCCACCCTCGGGTTTGGTAAGATACATTCTGGGGATGCCTGGAGTCGATGTACACAGAATTCAGAAGAAATATTTCAGGGAGCTAGATCTGTCATGTGTATATTTATGTGTTTTTTAAAGAAATTTATTTATTTATTTATCTTTGGCTGCGTTGGGTCTTCATGGCTGTGTGCAGGTTTTCTCTAGTTGCGGCGAGCAGAGGCTACTCTTCATTGTGGTGCACAGGCTTCTCATTGCGCTGGCTTCTCTTGTAGCGGAGCAGGGGCTCTAGGCACGTGGGCTTCAGTAGTTGTGGCACGTGAGCTCAGTAGTTGTGGCTCGCGGGCTCTAGAGCTTGGGCTCAGTAGTTGTGGCGCATGGCTGCGTTGGGTCTTCATGGCTGTGTGCAGGTTTTCTCTAGTTGCGGCGAGCAGAGGCTACTCTTCATTGTGGTGCACAGGCTTCTCATTGCGCTGGCTTCTCTTGTAGCGGAGCAGGGGCTCTAGGCACGTGGGCTTCAGTAGTTGTGGCACGTGAGCTCAGTAGTTGTGGCTCGCGGGCTCTAGAGCTTGGGCTCAGTAGTTGTGACGCATGGGCTTAGCTGCTCCGCAGCATGTGGGATCTTCCTGGACCAGGGATTGAACCTGTGTCCCCTGCATTGGCAGGTGGATTCTTAACCACTGTGCCATCAGGGAAGTCCCTACGTGTTGTTTTTAGGAGAGGAAAGAGTGTGGAAAAAACATGGGTTTCCCAGTCATGAGCATTTGGGTTCAAATCTGGCTTTGTGACCTTGGCAAGTTAATTAATCTCTCTGAGCCTCAGGTTCCTTAATTTTTAAATGGGCTGTTAATGAGGGCTACTGTGAAGATACACACACACACAGACACACACACACACACACACACACACATATACACACACACACATACACACACACACATACATACTGTCTGTCTCTCTCTCCACTATATACATATTCACACATACAGTATATATAGAAGTATATATTCATGAGTATGTCTAGGGATATGAATATGTATATATACACACACATACTCATGTATACAAAATATATACTTGCATACATTTACATATATTTATACCCACTATATACACACACAGATGTATGTATACATATATACATAAATAAACATATACATATGAATATGTATATACACACATACACATATATGTAACACATACATTTATACAAAATACATATATTTATGTATACACACACACACACACACACACACACACACACACACTCGGCTTAGCCCAGTGCTGGTCAAAACTTGGAAAGTATTAGTACCTTTTATGCAACTGTGATATCATGTAAGGTTCCATGTGATCTGAAGAATAGTAACTGTGTGCGGGGTCTCTGGAACCCCTCTTCCCCCCAAAAATCCTTTCACAGCTGCTAAGTTCAGGTGCCAAATTGTCTTCCCAAGGACCTTTTAACTTGGTACCAAGCTAGAAGAGTGATATCAGACAGCTGACAAAATATGCTGTTCCAGGCCAGAGAAAAGTTTCCCTATTGATCAGTCACCGTTATAGACCATGTGGGTAGAATTCCTGTTTAAGAAGCAAAAGTAACAAACCAAACTGGTTGTTATCTAAACAAGAAGAGAGATGACTTGGGGCGGGGGAAGGGATAAATTAGGAGACTGGGATTAACATATACACACTACTATATATAAAATATATAATCAATAAAGACCTACCGTACAGCACAGGGAACTCTGCTCAATATTTTTTATAATCTATATGGGAAAAGAATTTGAAGAAGAATGGATACATGTACATATAACCGAATCACTTTGCTGTACACCTGAAACTAACACAACATTGTAAATCAACTATACTCCAGCATAAAATAAAAATTAAATTAAAAAACAAGAGAGGTGATTTATTACCTTTTACCCAAAGGACAGACTGTTAAAGGGAATATATAGGTGAGAATAAAGGAAATAACAAGCAATCTTTATTGAGTACTAGGTAAGTGTCAGGAGCTGTTTAAGCTCATTGTGCTCTGACCACAACATGATGACTTAGGGGCACTTCTCATCCCTGTTCTGCAAAGGAGGGAGTTGAAGTCAGAGAGGTTAAGTGACTGGCTCAAGTTCACACAACCAGGAAGTGACTTGAACCTGAACGTCCAAGACCTCGGGTCTAGCTTAAAATCCCAGTGGTATAATTTGTAAATTGGATGTCCTTCAATAAGCCACTTGGCCACTCTGAGCCTCAGCTTCTCACGGTTAAGTGGTAGCCGCAAGTCTTATCTCAAAGGATAGAGGTTAGCATTAAGCAAGATGATTTATGTAGCAGCTTATCCAGTACCTGTCACAAGATATGTGCTCAGTAACGGTACCAGCCCCTTTTCCTCCCCTTCCCACAATGCTGGGCTCTCAGTCCCCTGCCCAGCCTTGGCCTCTGGTCCCAGAAAGACAACTCTATTTCCTATTGAAATATTTGTGTTTTTCAATTGTCTTCTTATTTTGGCTTGTGAGCTCATTTTTTCCTGGGAATGTAGGTAACTCCTTTGGGCAATGCTTGTAGTGAGAGGCCAGGCCCCTCTGTTCCAATTTCAGTGAGTTCAATGTATAGGGGGAGGTGAGCCTTAGGGTTGGGAGCCCCAGGCATGAGAAAACACCCCCCCCCCCGCCACAACAGCTCTCTGATGAGGTCTTAACCCTTTGCTGGCAGGAAGAGGCAGCTTTAGGAGGACACAATCTTTACAATGTAATTTCACAGCCCTGGAGGTTCAGACAGGGCAGGAGAGGAAGTAACTGCCAATAGTTGGTGGCTCCATCTTCTTGCCTCAGCCTCTCCTAAGCACAGGACTCCAGCAATGCTCTGATTTTACTCCTGAGGATACATAGACCAGAGGGTTGAGTCTCCATAGGTTTTTCCCAAAGCTATGACTGGGAAGAAGTAAGACCAGAATTCCTAATATTTCTCCCTCTCTTTTATATTTCCACTGCGGTGCTGGGCTGCCCAGGCCAAAGACCATGACCTTCTACCCTACCCTCCAGTTCAAAATAGCACCCTGCCTCCAGAAGTTTCTCCTGGTTTTTAGTTTTTCCTTTCTAATTCCTTTGGGCTCCTTTGGAGATGATCTTGGGTAGGGGGTGAGAAGCTGTGCTTGTTCCGAATCTTGATTGGAAATGGAACCTCTATTGCTTCATCCCTTTTAGCTTTGACATCTCATATAACCATTCCATGAGGCCTTATCATTCCAAATGTGTGTGCTCACACACACACATGCACACACCCCAGGCCACTCCCCAGGCAGGGTCGGGGAGAGGTGTGTTAGGAGGAGCTGGTAGACCCAGTTTTTACCCTTACTCTGCCGTGCACTCCTCATTCTGGGATAATCAGACCTGCCTATGATTTTTGATCTTCCCGGGCTTTGATGTCCAGGCTTCTCTTTGATGCTATGAGATGCCCCAGTATCTTTCTGATACATTTCCTATTTTCTTAAGACACTCATTCATGCGTTTAACACATATTTATGGAGCTTCGACTATTCCCCAAGCACTGTGCTAAGTGAAAAGTTGAAATGGCTTCTGTTTCTGTCACTTACAACCAAAAGTGTCTTAGCTAAGACACCCAGCTATTATTGTTTCTTTTACAGGTATAAATGTGGGGGATAAGAGGGCATGAATGAGCTTAAACTAAGAGCCTTAGCCAAGAAGGGTAAATATAGAAAATACACCCTTGTCTGGGCTCTTTCCACTGCACTTCACTGCCTCGGGGAGATACTTGTCAAACTTTCTCTGCATTCTGCTAAGATCGGAAGGTGAATGTGCGTGGTGTGTTATCCCAAGAGGGAGGCACTAACAACCTCCTGGGTAAGGCTGAGGAATTTGATGATATTCTTAACTTTTTTTTTTTTTTTTTTTTGTGGTATGCGGGCCTCCCTCTGTTGTGGCCTCTTCCCGTTGCGGAGCACAGGCTCCGGACGCGCAGGCTCAGCGGCCATGGCTCACGGGCCCAGCCGCTCCGCGGCATGTGGGATCTTCCCGGACCGGGGCACGAACCCGTGTCCCCTGCATCGGCAGGCGGACTCCCAACCACTGCGCCACCAGGGAAGCCCAAGGTTGCCTTTGCTATGGTTCATGCTGAAGACATTTGGGGAGCTCCAGCCAAGTATGTCATCGGGCCCTGGAGCGCATCTAGAGTGACTTTGCATTGGAATTTGTACAAGGTGTTCTGCTGCCCAGCTGAGTCAGAATTAGTGGTGTTCTAGATAAGGCAGAGACTCCACTCAGACTCTTAGAGTCTCATCAAAGCCTCTTTCCAAAAAGGTCACTGGTCTTCTTTCATCCAACAGCAGAAGCTCCCAGCCCACTGGGTTCATTTTGGAAGCTGTGGTGGGCTTGTCTGCCATGCAGTTGCTATGGAGGAAAGTCATCTTCCCATGTTCCTTGGTGCTTGCTTGGCACTGAGGATGGTAGTACGAGGAGAGAGTCCCCACCCGAGTAATGAAGCAAAACCCAAGCCTGGAGGTAAATCCCTAGCAGGTCCCAGGGCAGGCAAATCATTAAACGTCTGTAAGGGGGCTGTGAATTGGAACTGTCCCTCAGGCTGGACCACAATGCCACAAACCCTTCAAGGACAGCTACAAAGGGAATTTTTTAAATCTCAAGGTTATTGTATAATTTTAGAAGTTTAAGGTCGTGTATAATAAAAATCATATATTATTTAAATGCCACTCTTTTTTTTTCTTTCTCTATAAAGTATCTGGGGGAGGCAGAGAGAGAGAGAGAGAGAGAGAGAGAGAGAGAGAGAGAGAGAAGAGAGAAAGGGGCAAAGATAGAGACCAAAGCAGAGAGAGAGAGCTTTCAAATATCATTTAATGCCTAAATGTCACAGGCTTAAAAAATTCAACAGAATTCTCATGCATTCTTTCCCACAGGGGGCTACCCTTTAAACAATGACCTTTAAAAAAACCCAAGCAAACAAACAGCCCTGATACTGATGACGTGTGTTCTTTTTCAGCATGGACATTCTGCTGTTGACAGGATGAATTTCATCAGCCCAAATGGTCAGTATTTGGGGTGGTAGATCTTAGGATCTAACAGATTCTTAGGGACCACATCTGTCTGGGGTGATTGAGTTCCTGGTTCTTTCAAGATGGGATGATTTAAATAATTGTCCTTTACTGCGGTTGTAAAACTTCTATTCTGCCTTTCTAGCCGCGCGATTTATTTGAAGACCCCAGGGGCAGGCAGGGTTGGAGCGCAGAGTAAGCTATAGGTAAACATATCAATTACATTGCAGGTATTACTTCCCCAAAGATCTCAAAAAATGGCTCAAAAAGCAGTGTTTCACAGTGGAAAGGGCATGGTTCTTGAAGTCTGAAGGCCTGGGCTCACGCCTTGGCAACATTAATAAGCTCCCAGAGGGAGCTACAGTGCGGCCACACAGAGAAGTCTTTCCAGGTAGTTGCAGATGTTTTGCAGGGCTACTGGAGATAGCAACTCTCTTGAGAAAATAATTAATAAGAACTCTGCTTCGAGTCAGAACTTTGAACAATTGCACACTGAGACTGATAAATCTCTATAATTAATATTAAACATGTTGATACGTGGAAGTGACCTTCCCAGCTCAGACCGGTGTGGAATCAGACCAGTTCGGTCAAGTTAAGCAGGTCCTGGGTGATACAGAATAGGGATCCAGGTAGGCTCTACACATAGAAATTCTTTTCCTAGCTGAGGGGTTCACTAACTGTCAGCGAGGAGGATTGGAAGTTGTGTCTGAAGTTCGCTCTATGTAGTATGATTACAAATCTTCTATTCTCAGTCCTTTTCCAGTCCTCAAATACAGCAGCCCTTTCAGGTATTAAGAGAAAAGTAGGCTCTGTAAATAGTTGTCTATACTCACTGTCTTCAATTCTTTTCTTCCATCCTCTCTTGAATCCGTTGTAATAAGTCTTGTCAAGGTCCCCAGGGACCAATGATGAAGCTAGCTGTCAGTTATTCGCCTTGAACTCTCAAAAGCATTTGACTCGGTTGATCACCCCTTCCTTCCTGAAATACTTTCTTTTTTTTGGCTTCCAGGAGACCACAGTCTCCTGGTTTTCCTATTGTTCCTCCTTCACCCCACCCCCCGTTCCTTCTTAGTGTTCTTTCCTGGCTTCTGTTAAACTTCCTGACATTTTAACCATAGAGAATGCCAGGGCTCAGTCAATGAACCTTGCCTCCTCTTTGCCTACATCCAGTCCTTGGTGATCGGATCCAATGCGATGGTTTTAACAACCATCTCTAGGCTGATGCATAAGAAATCACCATTTTATGGGTCCAAGGGGTTGAATATAAGTACTTTCATATGGTTAAACCTAATGACTCCCAAACATCATCGCCCATGAGCTCCAGGTACCTCCATCTACTTGTATATGGGGCTTGATATTTTCTCTGGGATGTCTAAGACGCATTACAAGCGTAATATTCTTGCTTATTTCAGTTAATGACAAGTTCGTTTTTCCAGTTGTTCAGCTAAAATTCCTTGAATCCTCTATTCCTCTGACAACCAACATCCAATACATCTGCAAATCCTTTTGACTCTAACTTCAAAATATATCCAACCCTGACAACAGTTACCGTCCCCTCTACATGTTGGCTCATGGTATTATAATCTCTCACCTGGCTTATGCAATACTTTCTAACTGGATCCTTGCTCTGTCCTTGCCCCATAAAGCAGCAGGGGAACTCCTGTTAAAACACAATTTAGATCATGTCAATTCTTTGCTTAAAATGTCTGACTTACTCCGAGTTAAAGTCAAAGTTCTTGCAATGGCTTCCCAGTCTCTGCAGAGATCTGGTTGCTGTTTCTTCCCGAGACTTAACACTGAACTTCTCCCTCTCGCCCACTCCAGGCACACTGACTCCTTGTTGTTCTTCTAGACATGTTTCTGCCTCAGGACCTTTGCACTGGCTAGTTTTTCCTCCTGGAATTCTTCTCCCCTGGATAGCCTTACGGTTCAGTTTCTCATTGTTCTGCTTTGGAACCCAATATTTCCACTACCTGCCACTCTGTGCCAGTCCATGTGCCAAGTGCTATGGATACAGCGATGGCAAAACTATAGCAGTTCTTACCCTTGTGGAGCTTCTATTTAGTGGGGGAGACATATACTAACCGAATAATTGCACAAACATGCAGAAGCGGAGCTCAGATGAGTGCTGTAAAAGAGAGATACTCGTGCAATGAGAGCTTAATGGAAGGATCTGGGGAGGCTTCTCAGAGGAGGTGATACTTGAGCTGGGAATGATGGAGGGCCATGGTTCTCTCGGTGCGCTGATTAGCGCACACGTGGACCTGTGACTCTTGCTAGGTCAATGACTGTCGCCAGGCCTCCATGCCCTGGGGGTTTTCTATCAGGATGTGGGAGAAAGTGATCCCTTTTTGCCAGGTAGCTGAGCTATTGGCTGTGAGCCCAGAGCTGCTGGTGGTTACGTCTCTGTGGTTGGAAGGATCTTACCTGATGGAGGAGAGAATCAAGACCTCATTAGAAAAAACTTAGATGGGCTGGATGGAGAGTTCTGACAGTAGTGGAGGCTCCTGAGCCAGTGTCCCCAAATCCAGTTCTTTCCCTGGGTTATATGAGCCATTAAACTAGTTGGGCAGTTTTAGCAAGTTCAGTTTAGCGATTTCTGTCCCTTGGGATATGTGCATCCTGACCAATCTTCTTCCCTCCATAAGAGGAGCAGAAAGGTGCATCTCTGGGACAAAGAGCCCAGCTTGACAAGACCCAGAGCCTCCTTCTCAGGTTCTCTCCTCCTCCTCAGCATCTGGAGTCTCTTCCTCACCAGGGCCCCATCAAAAGGGGGGAGGGTCATGGATTCTGGTGGATTTGAGGGCAGCGTGACAATGATCACAGACAGAGCTGAACCAGGTGGGGCCTCAGCTGCTTTATCAAGTGTTCTTACCTTTTCTAAAAGTTAAGGTCTAGAGAAAAAAACTCTCTGAGCCCAAGATTATATACTTATCATGAAATGTTTCCTTCCTCTTTCTTATCTCTTACAGTAGACAGCTTCATGGTATAAAATGTAAGAAGCCCTTAGGGTAAAAAGTAAGCCTCTCTTTGTCTTCTCCAGTCATGAGTTCCTCTCCTTAGAGACAGCTTCTGAAGTATCCTTGCAGAGGAATTTTACACACAGACAAGGGAGTATGTAACTCTGAGTGCCTATGATTTCACACAGATGGTTTCCTGCTATGCATGCTATCCTGTCTCTGGCTCTTAGTACTTACTGTATTTTTGGTTATTGTTTCATATAAGCGCACATAAAGTGGTCTCAGCCTTCTTATAAGTTCCAGAACATTCTATTGTGTAGAGGTATACGTGCTTAACCAGCTCCCAATTAAAGGATTGTTTCCAGTCTTTTGCCATTATCAAAGCTTTCCCGAGTGTTCAAAAGATGATACACACATCTTTGGGTCTATGGACAGGGTTCTCGGTAGGGTAAATTGGGTGATGTTTTCCCTTTAATTTTCATTTTGTCCTCCTCTGGATCTGAAATGCACTCTCTCTCTTGGTCCAGAGAGGGGGTATAATTAGAAGAAGATCGTAGAATAAGTGATGAGCTAAGTCAGAATTAGAACTCGGATGCCGGGCCCCCTAGTCCATCAGCATTGCCTTTGCCCACCTCCACGTGGCCCCCTGGCTCACCAGAGAAGCAGGCAACAGGAGCTGAGCTGGGGAAGATGCAGGAGTGGGGCTGGGGGAGGGAGGGTGATTATACCCCAAGCTGTTGATAAGGCAAGGCAACAAGGGAGGGCTCCATCCAGGGTGTTTAGGACCTGGGGAAAGAGAGGCTGAAGGTGCACGGCCCAGAAAATGAACTTAGGAGTGAAAACCAAAGGCAAGTATCCATTTTTCCCTTTTTCCATTGTAACAGAACTTTTAGCTGGGCTTATGGCCACCCAGAATAAAAATTATTTTCCAGCCTCCCACTGGAGGCTGTAAAGTGATGTGTCATGTGTCATATGATAGCCTCCAGGAACCCGTGTTAAAAGGCAAGGTCTGCCCCCTCTTCTTCCTCACTTCCTGCTGCCTGGAGTGCAGGTGCCCTCAATTGAGGCTGTAGGACCAAGGCTGTAACTTAGGGATGGAAAGAGGGTGCTGGAGGGAGCCTGGGTCCCTGACACCCTTGTAGAGCAGAGCTCTCCTATAGCCCGGACCTCAGGCCTCCAGACCTTCATCCGACAGATCAAAAACTAGTGTGCAAAAGCTCGGAACGTTTTGGGTTTCTTTGTGCAGCTGAATTGAATCTTACCTGACACTGAAGGCCATGGTTGAGTATGTTGAGTTCTTACGGTTCTGACAGTGGGTTTGTCCCGTGCTACGTGAGCTCCGTTTGCTATATCACCTGTCAGCCTTGGTCAGGGGTGTAAATGGAACTGTGATAGTGCTGGGGCTGGGCCTGAGGAGTCAGGATACCTAGGTCCTCAGCTGGCTCTGCTGATGCCGGTAAGTTACATGACTTTATGCAAAGAATTCCCTTTCCCCGGGTCTCAGTTTCCTAATCTGGAAAATGAGACGTTTGAATCAGAAAACCTCTAAGGTCCTTTCCAACTGTGATGCTCATAGCTCTGGCTCAGATGGTTGAGCTGGATCTCTCTCCCTTCCCAGCTCTGTCTTCTGAACTCCTCATGGCACTTCATTGGTCTCGCCCTTGGACCACGGTCAGATTTTGCCTTGCCTCTCTCTTCTCCTTGAAGTTCTCTGAGGTCAGGCCCCTTGGGCTTCTTCCTGTCATACCCTTGTCTAGCTTCTAGAATAGTGCCTTGGGTATAAAGAGTATTCAGTACACCTTTGTCAAATAGACGATCTCACACAGACACAGCTGGAATATTATCCCGGATCTGTCATGCCCTACTCGCCCCCCCGGCCCCCCGCCCCAGCCCATGCTGGCTCCACTTTGACCCCGTGGGAGCTGGAAGGGAGCAGGGCCCGAGGAACAGCAGTCCACACCCACCTCCCCCTGCTGGACCTTTGCCTCCCTCAGAGCTGCACCCACACAGGGTTTCCCTGCCCCAACTTGTTGCTAATTTTGGTCTCTGTGGCTTGGTCCTCCTCCGCCACACCTTCCTGTGACTTCCTCAGGCCCCCGTCTCCCAGCCGGGGACCGAAGGAAGGGAGATACCGCTGAATGCCCTGGCGCGGGGTGGGGAGGGTCTCTTTGCTGAGGTCTCCTATCTCTTTCCTTTCCAGTAGTTTATTCGTCCTCACTGTCGTCCCTCCCGCTCAGGAGCTTTGTGAACATCATTCTCCTAGCGCAGACACCAAAAAGACAAGGAACAGAGTGGGTGAGCAACTTCCCCTGGGTTGCACAGCGGGAAGGTCTCTGTGGGCAGTAAGCTTCTTGGTGGCCGCCTTCAGCAGAAGGTGACAGCAAAGGGTAAAGACCCCAGTCCTGTAATGTTCCCATCCATCTGTGCTCCGTGCATATCATAATCTCTCTCTGTGGCTAGGAAATGCCCACCTTGGTTTGGCAGTAGGGTTGGGATCTTTTTGGGCTTCTGAACCTTCCTCCACGCCCCTTCCCCTCTCTTTCTTGCTGCGCACAGCTCATCAGTCTCCACCACAGGGAAATTCCAGTCCCTGCCTCCTGGTCTCTGCTCTCCTCTGAACCGTGCTAGGGGCTGTCACCTACACGGCGTGACACCATTACCCTGCACAGTTGGTAACCTCACTATCCTCATTCTAGAGATGAGGACACTGAAGTTCAGAGACGTCTAGTGACTTGTCCAAGGTAACACCCTGGGTAACGTGTAGGGCTGGGCTCTGAAATCACATCCTTAGCCCCCAAGCCCAGGGCTCTCTCCTTTGCAGCCTGCACGGGGTGGGAGCAGCCGTGCTTTCTTGCCCTCTCCCGGGGAGTGGCTTTACTGGAGAAGAACAGAAGCTCCACGGTTGACATAAATGGAGCCCTGACCCTGTGCCAGGCTTGGCTTGAGCTCCTTCAACCCTCACCACACCCTAGGCAGTGGGTACCACTACTCTCTTTGGTTTACAGCCAGGGAAACTGAGGCCCAGAGAGATGAGGGACTGACCCGAGTTAACATATCTAGTAGTTGTCAGAAGTGTCAACTTGAACCCAGGACCGGCAGCTTCAGTGCTTAAGAATGGTGCTGCCTCCCTGAAAGGAAAAGCACAGGTTTGAGAGAGCTATATAGGTCTGGGTTTGAAGCCCCGCTTTGCCACGTCTAGCTGGTGCCGTCTCTCTCACCTGGGCCCCTAGATCTGCAATGGGGGCGCTGCCCTGCAGTGTTGGGTTGTGTGGACGCAAGAGAGGCATCTAGAGATAAAGCTCATTATAAAGTTCTGGCCCTGGGCGCAGGGTAGGGGCTCAGTCAACCCGAGTTCCTTTCTTCTCTTTCTAGGCTTCAGCTAAGGTTCTCCGGCCTCAGACCACGAAGGAAGGATCTTAGATTACAGGAAAGAGGATGTTCTACTGAAGTTGGAGCCGGCTTCTTCCTGGTCCCGGGCAGCTTGCCCTTTTCGTCTTCCTGGACCTCGCTCCGAGGGGCTGTGGGAGAGACCGTGCCCTGTGTCTCCCTCTCTGTTTTACAGCCTGAAGTTCCATCTTCTCCCCTCCCTGCCCACCCTGGCGTCCCCTTTCCACCTGCCTAGCACACTGCCCATGGGTTTCTACCATGGAAAGGCCCTACCGCCTGAACTCCTATCTGCTTCCTGTGGTTAATATTGGGGCAGGTTCTTTGAGTGGGAACATCTGTCTGAGTCACTGTTCCCTCCGCAGCTCCCGCTGACTCAGCATTGGGCTTCCCTTCCTGTCCCCAGCCCCCCCCACCCCCACCCAGGGGAGCTGCTCCGGCTCCTCCTCTACCAGCCGCTCAGAGCCTCTGAGAGAGGGCAGGGCTCAATTTCAAGCCCCCACTCCTTCTGAGTACCTGCTCTGAACCAGGCCCTGTGCTAAGCATTTTCTGTGCATTATATTATTTGACTCTCAAAACGTCACTGTGTGGTCACGATTAGTTACTGTTTCCTCTTGGAGGCTCAGGGAGGTTAAGGAATTTATCCCCGATCGCATAGCTAGCCAGAGCCATGACTCAAACCCATGTCTGGCGGACACCAGATCCCAGGTTCTTAAACACACTGCCCTGTGCCATATTTGGTCCTGAAGCAGAGGGAAAGACAGACAAGAGTCCTTCTAGCTGGGAGAATCTGAATACCCGATGACACACTCAACTTTGGGGGAAAATTTGGCTCCTGGACACCAAAAGTCAAAAGTCAAAAGTTGCCCTGGGATTTCCCAGAGACCAAAGAAGGCCACCACGTGTGGGAGGGAGGAAGTGTGAATTTCCAGGGGCCAGAGGGGTTCTCAGCGCTTGGAGTCCAGTGGTGCTTTCCGGTAATCTAAGACCCTTCCTTCGTGGAGGGGTGGTTCTCATCTCCTTGGAGGTCTGGGTTACTTGGGCTGGGCTGTTCATTCCCTAGCAGACCTTCACAGAGGGCCCTGTGTGTACTCACACTCTCTGCCACCAAGGCTCTCTGGGTAGTAAAAGAGACAGAAGTGGCCACAGGTATTGGCATGGCTGGTGACAAGGGCTATGGTGGAAGCAGGCAAAGAGGGAAGGCTTTGAGGAAGGCTTTGAAGAAGAGCAAGGACCCACTCTCCCCAAGGTCTCGTGTAGAGTAATGGAAGGTCAGAGAGTGCTGGTTCAAATCCAGGCTCTGACGCTTCTGACCTAGGGGATCTCCAGCAGGTTTTCTCTGAGCTTCAGTTTTGCCATCATGAAATGGCGATAATCCTGTCTACTTCACTGGAGTGTTGTGCCTGGTAAATAAGGCGGTTTGTTTTTTTAAACATTCCATTTTTAAAAAAATTTTATTTATTGATTGATTGATTTTTGGCGGCATGCGAGCAGGGGCTACACTTCGTTGTGTTGAGCGGGCTTCTTATTGCGGTGGCTTCTCTTGTTGCAGAGCATGGGCTCTAGGCGCGTGGGCTTCAGTAGTTGCAGCACGTGGGCTCAGTAGTTGTGGCTCGCGGGCTCTAGAGCGCAGGCTCAGTAGTTGTGGTGCACGGACTTCTTTGCTCTGCGGCATGTGGGATCTTCCCGGAGCAGGGGTCGAACCTGTGTCCCCTGCATTGGCAGATGGATTCTTAACCACTGCACCACCAGGGAAGTCCAATAAGGCGGGTTTTAAAGCCCTGAGAAGTATCAGACGCTACTCTCTGTTTGCGTCCCCACCTTGTCCTGTCATCAAAAATTACTTGCCGTAACAATCTTTCCAGCAGCCATGGTTGCTGTCAAAGTCAATGGCTTGATCCTCAAGTTAGACAGTAGCTCTGAGCTCTACTCTTTTGTCCTGATCACAGAGGGTTTTAGATAAGAGATTGAGGAGAATTGGGGGTCACTCCCATACCTCTTCTTAAAAACAAAGCAAAAGAAAACAAAGCAAGCAAACAAACAAAAAAAACCCCAAAACTAAAAATGGTGTTTCAATGTCAATTGATGGGGAATTGGGAACTTTAAATCACAAAGATGCTACTTAACCCTCAAAACTGGGAGGCTTTACAGGCTGGGTTAAGAACATAGATTCGAGACCCAGACTATCTAGGTTTGCTTCTTGGCTCCATGATGTTCAAGCTGCATGAACTTGGACACTTTTCTTATAATGCCCAGTATCCTTGCCTCGGGCCTTATCTTCCTCAGCTGAGAATGGGGATCCTAACAGTACTACTAGGGTCTTCCTCCTGGAGAACATGTGAGGCCAAAATAAGATAGCATGTGTCAGGAGCTAAGCACAGAACCTGGAGTATAGGAAGCTCTCAGAAAACATTAGCCGCCCGGTCTGTTACTGCTTGGAAACTGCGGTTTAGCCTTAGAGAGTGGCAGTGCTCGTCAGGACTCTGGGGTCATCTAGATGCATGGATTTCAGCTGGGGGGCTCCAGGGTGTGTGGACGTGCCCCAGGAGCCCCTCGTCACATTCCAGAGAGGAGTAGGCAGGCCCACCCATCCTCTGCCTCTGCCCCTGCCCCCATCTGTTTCATAGCTTGGGGTTCCCTGTAAAAGTTGTTTGGATAAAAGTGTGTGTGTGTGTGTGTGTTGACAGGGTTGGGGGGTGGGTGGTTCTATTGTTTTTTTTTTCTAGAAGTTGGAAATCTACAGATTTGTGTCAGTGATTTCCAGCTCCCTCTACTCCATGAGGACCTTTGACTATCTTTTCATCATAAGCCCCATGGTTTGAATAGCTTGGTCTACCTCCAAAGTACATGTATTTAGCAGCGACGTGTAAGATTTTTAGCTCTGGTTAAGGTATTTTGGAAAGACCTTTGGCAACACTTACAATTAGGAATCGTCATTGTCTATTTCAGAGTCTGAGAAGAGACTGGGGTCCTAGGCCTGGGACTTGGATCCCCTCCACTCCTTCTCTTACAGGGGACCACGTCTTCTGAGCACCTTCTATGAGCATCATCTTATTTAACTTTCACAAGCATCCTTTGTTCGATCTTCATTTTAGCCTCAGAGAACAGAGCACAGGGGCATGGGCGGGGGTTGGTGGTGGTGGTATGTATCACTGCCCAGTATCACTGATTTGATAAATGTTTTTCAAAGTCCCAGCCCACTGAAGCTTTATTTATTTTCTGCATGAAAACTAGAGGCTTGTAGGATCTGTCCACTTTTTTCCAAATCGTCCCAACTCTTCTGAACATTTCACTGTCATTTGGAATTCATTAATCGGTTTCCTATGTTAGCAGAGCTATGCAGGAAGGTGCAGATGAAAGAACTGTGTTAAGCCACAGGTGGTCTGTGTTTGATTTCATTCCTTATATCTCCTCCACGATTCCACGCTACAATTTATTCACACATACACATGAGCATACTCTAAGGAATACATGCTCAGAGACAAGGTGTCCGCAGAAGAACCCCAGACATGTACGCTCCACAACACGTCTGTTCTTTGAGGCATAAACATGGAAGCGGATGCACACACAGAGACGGTCAGATACTCAGACTCTTATATGTATCCAGATACAAAGAACCATAGCTACACAGCATGCACACACATACACGTACACCCTAATTGAAATGAATTCTCTTTGAAGCCCGTTTGACCAGATGTCTTTGGAAAGAAGAAGGGATATAGGATTTACAAAAAGGAAAATTGCAACGATAACAGGGTAAACTTACATGCTCACTAAACTGGCAAAAAAAAAAAAAAAAAGTAGGAGGGTAGTGGAATAAGGACACCCAATGCCGAGGAGTACTCTTTATAAAACAAGTGTCTTTGTACATTGCCACTAACAAAGACATGGTTACTTTTTTTTGGAAACATCTTTCTTATCGCTCCAATAGTCAGATGTGTTTATACTCTCTTTTTCTGTAATTCCACTTCTAGGAAGTTAATCTAAAGAGAAACATCAACAAGAAGAAAATTTGACTCTAGAAAAGTAGCCACAACACTATTACTTAGGAAATAGTGGTAGCCAGATAAATATCTACAATTAAATCCCGTCATCTCAGTTTGAGGGAATCTTTTCCGGCCACATCACAGTAACAATTATGAAGACTAGGGAACATCACAGAAAATATTTACGATAAAGTCAGTGAAAAAGAAGAGCACAAAACTGGGAGTTCACTGTGGATGGAATGAGATGAAGATTTGTCTACAAAGAGCTTAACAATGGAAAGTGAGAAACGAACAGTTCTTTGAGAGAGATATGACTATTACTGATTTGGTTTTTTGTTTGTTTACTTTAATGTTGTTATGATAAAGATTTCGGTTCCCAAAGCTATCTGTAATGTAAAAAACCCAATGTAAGCCAGCCTGACAACTGCAGTAAAGATTTAACCCACTCGCGGATAATGGACCCTTAGCAACTCCTACGTTCGAGGGGCTGGATACACAGACAGGTGCATCTCTGAGAATGCCATGTGTACATTGGACTTGGTCAGCCTCCCAGCCTCAACCTACGAGAGTCTTAAATGACAAGCTAAGAATTGTCCATGGTGCTTCACAGGCCTAAGGCTCACCTCTGTTATTCTTCCAAGCCCTAAACTTGAATATTTTCCGGTCATCTATTTAATACCAATATCTGACCTTGCAGTTCTTGAGAAGACTCCAGTTGGTGAAAAAAGTTATTCGGCAGGACCAGAGACCAAGTAAGGCCTAGCCTTTGCGTAAACTAGCTCTGTGACCTTTGACCAAACTTTTTGCATTCCTTGACAATTGACCGCTTTGGGTGCTGTGGTGGATGCCCTGCACCAGTGGTCCTCAACCTTCAGGAGTACCAGAATCACCTGGAGGGGGTTTCTTGCTGATACAGGGGTTACTGGGCCTCACACCCTGAGATAAGACTCAGTAGGACTGGAGTGGGGCCCAGGAATTAGCATTTCTAACAAGCTGCCAAGTGATGTTGAAGCTGGTGACCCAGTACGGAGGGCCACTTGCTCCACGTGTATTTTGCTCAAAATAACCTTGCAAATGAAGTGCCTTAAATATTACTCCCATGAACTAAGAGGATAGAGAGCTGGAGTGACTTGGAAAGTCATTCAATCTTCTTGGTAATAAGATTACCTCCTTCCCTTTCGAGAACTGAAATATGGAATCGATGTGACAATCCAGATACTAGTCATTTGCTCTGATGTGAATACCAGTACACACACGCGCACACACACACGCGCGCGTCCTCTCCTCTATCACGGAGACCCACCGCCAGCCTGCCTTCTTCTTCAATATGAACTATCTCCAGGCGTCAGTTTCCTGTTTGTTTTTTTGTTTTGTTTTTCGGTCAATGAGAATGAACTGACTTAGATGGTCAACTTAGAAACTTAGATGGTCAACTTAGAAACCTGCATGGTTTCTGCTGTCACCAGGGATCCTCAGCAAAGTGACAGCATGCGCTGCTAGTGACTCTGGAGATGACCCAGGCTTTGTGGTCTCAGGCTTATCAGTGTATCCACTGCGCTGCCTGGGTGAGCTGCGTGCTGGGAGCAGGCAGAAGAGCTACTGCTTTGCAGCTGTGTGCCAGCGGTCCATCTCTGTGCATCTCAGCTGTCGTATGGGGAAAATAACACCGACCTTCATCAGGTAGTGGTGAGGGTTCAATGAGCTGGCACATGTAAAGAGCACAGACTGGTACCCAACAGAGATTTTCCTGGGACTTGATGAAATGGCTCCAAACTTGACGTAAAAGAGTAAAAGGGTGAAAATAGCCAGAACGCTTCTGGTTGAAACACAAAAAAACAACAAAAAAAGAGAGGGGGGCCTTACTTAACCAGATACCACGACTCATTATGGTCAATGCAGTGATAAACAAGGTGACCAATGAAAAGAAAGTCCATAAACAGAACCACGTATGTATGATGCTATGGTATGTGATATGGCTTGTATGTCACATCAGTTCAAAAATTAGGCCTGGAAAAATGGCAGTCCATATGGAAGAAAAGATTAAATTGGATCCTTACATTACACCATATGCAAAAATCAACTGCAGATGGTTAAATGTTAAAAATACATCCCTGAAAATTTTAATAGAACACCTTAATAGAAATATCTTTTGAACTTTGGAGAAGGGAAAGATTTCTTAAACAAGATACAAAAATGTCGACTCTAAAAGAAAAGAATGATACATTTTACTGTATTAAAATTAAGAGTTTTCTTTCTTAAAAAGACAACTTGAAAATAAGCTACAGGTACTTCCCTGGTGGTTCAGTGGTTAAGACTCTGCGCTCCCAGTGCAGTGCAGGGGGCCCGGGTTCGATGCCTGGTCAGGGAACTAGATCCTGCACGCTGCAACTAAGACTGGCGCAGCCGAATAAAGAAAGAAAGAAAGAAAAAAGAAAATAAGCTACAAATCGTAGACTATACGGTAATCCACATCCTAACAAAGGATTATGTAAGAATGTATCAAGAGCTCCTTGATATCTGTGAGAGACTCTATTCTTGTTTAAAATGATTCAGAATATATTGCCCTACATCATTGGCTTTGGGCTTGGCCGTGTAACTTCCTTGAGCCAACAGAATGTGAGCAGATAGGACATGTGTCATAGCTTAGCAGAAGCTTTAAAAGCATTGCAAGTTTCTTTTTCCTGGATCCTCTGCCAGGAGAATGACATATCCTAAACAAGAGCTGTTCCTTTAGCCTGAACCCAGGAGTGGGAAGACGTGGGGCAAGGAGCTGACCCACAGGTTGGAGCAGAGCTGCAACTGACCTGCGGACTTGAGAGCAAAAAGGAACGTTTCTTGTTATAAGCCACCGATTTGGGGGATGAGGCGGGGGGTTGTTACGGTAGCGAAAGCTGACCAACATGGAAACTAGTACCTAGCAGTGCGGTGCTGTGCTACCCAAAGAATAAAATGTGTGGTTTTGGCTTTGGAGCTGAGTGGCAGGCAGGGAAGTAACTCCCATAGGGGGCTGGAAAACTAGCAAGCTATGTAATGTAATAGTGAAACATTTGGAAAAACTGTCACATGTGATCATTTGGAAGGCAGAAAATATACCTACTGAATTTATGGCTTTGGGAGAAGAAGTTTTGAGACAGAATGTTGTTAGTGTGAGTTACTGGTTACTAAGTACATTTCATCAGATGCAAGAAAGAGGTGACAGCAGATAAGACTGGCTCATTTGCAAGCAGAATTGAAAGAGAACATAGAAAGTGTAGAAATTGTAGGGTTTGCGTGATGGAAAGGTGCAATCATCTGTTATGTCAACCTCTGCAGCCTGTAAAATATTGTCAAAATAGGAACTAGCTTTAGGGGCAATATCAAAACAAAGGCATGACCTGGGGTCAAGACCAAATGGAGAACATGACTGTTACTCCCTTTGTTAAGACCTCTGAGGCGATTTAGATGGTCCCAGGGAATCCTGCCAGTTGGACAACATCACTTCTTAGAAAAGAACCTGAATCTCATTAATCCTGATGGTGTCCAAATACTTGGAGTTATATCTAGAGAAGGACAGAGAGGCATGTCTCAAAGCGCATGTTGTGGCCACTGACACTTGAATTGGCTACTGACCTTTCACAAAACGTTTTTGAGAGTTCCATCACCAAAAGGGCTGCTGGTCTGGATTAAATAAGACTGTCTCTTCAGGACATAAAACGGTCTCGAGCCCCAGACTTTACAGGCAGGAAGCAGACTGATGATATTGATAAGAAAAACACAGACACCCAGAAGAAAAATGATGACAAACAGGAACAGATATTTCACAGAAGAGGACACACTTAATGATTGATGTGATGGACAAGCGAAGAAATGCTTAACCTCATTACTGTTCAGGGCAATGCAAATCCAGACAAGAAAGAGATCTCAATTCAAAGTAATTTGACGAGCAAAATGGGAAACTCTGACGATATCAAGTGTTGGAGAGAACACGGATCTACATGATCTCTTACACATGGCTGGTATCTTCAGGCAGCTACTTTAGAAAATGATTGAAACTGTACTCATAACAGTGACTATCCTAAACCAGCAATTACACTTTTTCATAGAGACGTAGTAGAAGTCTTGCTCATACAAAAATGTTCATAGCTGCACTGTTTACAATGGCGAAAATCTGGGAAAAACCTCAAATGCCCATCGAGAGAGTGGATGAATAAATAGGAGCATACTTAACCAATGGAATATTATACAGCAGTTAAAACGAAATGAACTGCATTGGCACAGTCTGTAATATGGATATATATTAATAGAATACTACTGGCCAAAAAGTAAGTCCCTACAATTATAAACACTATGATACTCTTTTTATAAAGTAAAAATATATATACTTTAGAAACACAGAGATTAAAATAAGCAAGGGAATTTGGGAAGTTGGTTACCTTGCGTTGAAGGAGTCAGGAAAAATAGTATAGAGGGAAAATACGATTAGAAGCAGGTTATTGTCAAGGTTCTAGCTTTTGTTTGGAGTGGTGGTTCAATGGGTTTGTGGCATTATCAAGAAGAGCTAGAACTTTAAAAAAGAGACATTGTTTTGATTGCCTTTTTAAAAATTTATTTATTTATTTAATTTATTTGGCTGTGTCAGGTCTTAGTTGCGGCATGCGGGATCTTCATTGTGGCATGAGGGATCTTTCGTTGTGGCGTATGGGCTCTTCATTGCAGCGCACTGGCTTCTCTCTAGTTGTGTCGCATGGGCTCCAGAATGCATGGGCTCAGTAGTTGCGATACATGGGCTTAGTTGCCCCGTGGCATGTGGGATCTTAGTTCCCCGTCCAGGGATTGAACCTGTGTTCCCTGCATTGGAAGACGGATTCTTAACTACTGGCCCACCAGGGAGGTCCCTTGATTGCTCTTTCATATTTTATTTTGTTTTTAATTGAAATATAGTTGATTTATAATGTTGTGTTAGTTTCAAGTGTGCAGCAAAGTGATTCAGTTATACATTTATATAAATGTGTGTGTATGTATATATGATTGTTTTTATTTAAGTCATAGACTATTAGAGTTAAAAGCATCCTTAGAAGTCAGTTAGTTCTACTTCCTTATTTCCCAAATGAGAAAACTGAGGACCAGATTGGAGAAGTGACTGACCCGAGTTATACAATTCCTGAGTGGTGCAACCCAGCCTGCTCCTCTTGTAATCCTCCTACCTCAGTACTGACACGCTCAAGCCAAGGCTTCATCCTCTTTTACTCTCCCCGACATCTAACCCATCCATCAGTTCTGCTCCGCTCTGACACTCCTGGGTCCATCCGCTTTGCACAGTGACCACCTCACCCCACCCCCAGAAGCCAAAGCCAGTCTCATCTCCCACCTGGACTTCAGCCAGTGCCTCCTGACTGATCCTCCTACATTCTCTCTTGCTCTCCAAAACACCTGTTTCCCATACAACTGAGAGAGGAATCTTCTTCTTTTTTTTTTTTTTTTTAAAAAGTCAGTTCTTATCTCTGAATTTCTCAGCTGTCTTCCCAAAGCACTTAGAATAAAATTCAGACTCATCATGGCCTCTCAGGTTTCACCTGAGCTGGTCCCTGCCTTCCTCTCAGACTTCATTTCCTACCATTGCGCCCTACCCCCTGCCCAAGTTTAATATGCCACTCTCACTGACTTTCTTTCTGGAATATTCCAGGCTGGTCTCTGCATGTAGCAGATGCTGCCGGTAGCCAGCTCACATGGCTTAGCTAGGCCTTCCGTCTCAGTGCACGTAAGCTGCCTTCAGCCATGGAAGGTCACTCTGTCCATGAGCAGGACAGGACAGAAGTGCCAGGGAGCAGGCCTCACTAGTGAGAGACAGGAAGTGGAGTATAAATACCCCAACTCCCTTGCTCCTAGGTGAGATAACTCAGCTGTGTCTCAGCTGTGTGCTCTACACAGTTTCCCAAAGTGTCCCTGGGGAGCCGGCCCCATGACTCACAAAGGAGCTGGCCGGATAACAGGTTCTTTATTAAGTCCTTGTTTTGCTCTCCAGTTCCCTTACTCATCTTTCCTGTACATCCCACATAGATTACTTTCTTTAAATCTTTGTCTTGGGTCTTATTCAGAGGGTAGTGTTAAGATACCACATTAGGCCTTTGCACTCACCATTCTCTCTGCCTAGAATATTCTACCCCTCCAGGTCTCAGCTCAAATGCCAACTCTTTAATCTCCCCACTGGTCATATCCCATTGTTATATGTCTTCATTGACTTATCCTATTGGAAATTATCTTGTTTATATAATTAACTGAAAAATTATGTCTCTCCCAGGGGGTTAGCTCTACAAGGCAAGTGCCTTGTGTATCTTGTTTCCCAGCACATGGGAGAGTGATTGGCACATAGTAGGCACCCTTTAAATATCTGTTGACTTAGTTAATGAGTAGTTTTTGCAGGGAGGGATGTCAAATACTGCATCAAGAGTAAGATTTACAGTAGCTGCTTGAATTTATGCATTTCTAATTAGCAAGCAAATTGCTGGCATGTAAATGGATACTGCATTTGTGTTTTTGAGTGGTTGATTCTCTTTAGTGAGTTACCCTGCTTCCAACTACTTTAAAGTGCTCTCAGTTGCTGTGCTAATTACAAATCCTGATAAACTCTCCATTAACGTGTATCTTCGAAGTGCCTTCAACACGATAATACTGTTAGAAGGATTTATATATGGTTGGAAGTAAGAGAACCACATTTATTTAATAACAGTCTTAAATTCAGCTTGCCTTTCCACTGATGTACCTGAATAAGTGAAACTGGACTCCATTTACCGGCTTGCTTATTTACACAGGTGAGATGTTGGCAGAGGCTTGCCCTGGGGAAGTAGAGATGTGGAGGTCAGAAAGAAATTCCATACACAGTCTTTTGGAGAAAACTCATTTCTTATGTGACCTTGGTCCATCTCATGCTCACCTGGCATAAACCTGCTTCAACATGGGACAAGCAGTCTTTGGACCCATAGGGCCCAACACTTTCCTGGGGGCATTTGGGTGGAGGCGTTTGTGTGTGTGTGTGTGTGTGCGTGTGTGTGTGTGTGTGTGTGTGTGCGTGTGCATGCGTGTGTGTGTGTAGTATTAATTTCTATGTGCCTTGATTTCCTCATTTGTAAAATATATAGATTTATAGCAACTATTCCATACGTTGTTGTGAAGCTTAAATGAACACATGGGTGTAAGGGACCAAGGAAGCCACAAATAGCTGTGAACACATAAGGGACTATTTTTGTAACTATTGTTGGAGACAGTCCTGTCTATGTGGGACATGACTCAGTAGTCAAGTTGTAGATGATAGGCCCCATGAAACGGCCTGAACATTATGGAAGAATGCAAAACTCAGTCTCAGAGCTGGGATGAGACATTGTGGAAAGGCAGGATTTTCAGACTCCTGGAAGGCTGTACAGTTAGGAAAATGGCCTGAGGGGGCTGGGACTGCCTAAGGGAACTTCTGAGCCTGGGAATGTGTATGTGTGTGTGTGTGTGTGTGTGTGTGTGTGAACTTCTGAGCCTGGGAATGTGTATGTGTGTGTGTGTGTGTGTGTGTGTGTGTGTGTGTGTGTGTGTATCATTGTATGCACATGAGAGCGTGTGTGGATCTGAATGTGAAGGCTTAGATTTTAGGTAAAAACACAGGGTAGATGAGGTTAAAGTCTCAGGATAATGAAGTAGGACCCTATGGGGCCTTCCTGGGACAGACCTCCCCATGTCCTGGCCTGCCTCTTGTTTGTGGAAAAGCTTTCGTCTCCCAGGCCTCTGTTGGTCACAAAAGGGTGGCTCAAGAGTTAATGATTGGAAGAATGTGAGCATGTATAACAAAAGACAGCAGTTGGGTCAGGAGAACAGGTAATAATTTAAACAGTAGATCAGCCATACAGTAGAGTCACAGGATCTTTAGTTCTTCCCTGAAGAACATAAATGACAGTACCTGACACACATTCCTGAGTTGTTTCACAGATACTCAAACCCCCACCAGATGGAAGGAGTTAACTGCATGGTGACCATGTACATGTAGCCCCCAGACCAGTTGGAACCAGAAGGTTGATGATGCTGGCTCCCGATTACATCACCACCAACCAATCAGAAGAATGTCTACGAGCCGATCAAGCACCTCACAACTCTCTCCCTTACCCTGTCTTTGAACACCTTTCCCCGAAAGCCAGTGGGGAGTTCAGGCCTTTTGAGCATTAGCCGCCCATACTCCTTGCTTGGCCTTGCAATAAATGCTGCACTGTCCTTCACCACAACCCAGCATGAATAGATTGGCTTTACTGCATTTGGGTGAATGGACCCAAGTTTGGTTCAGTAGCATCAGGTTCCGCTGAGACGTGGGCCAGCTCATTAGTTCACCTACACATTCATCAGCAGGATCATATGCCTGTGTTAAACCAGGAACTCAGACTCTAGACAGGAAGGCAGTCTCAGGAACAGACAAATTACATTATAAGGCAGTCTATACAAGCACAGAGGGAAAAGCACAGTGCCTGGGATCCAGGGAAGAGGGAGTATTGGGAGAAACAGGAGAAGGGTTCACAGAGGAGGTGATTTTGAACAAGAGTGGAACTTACCACGTGAAAAAACAGTTGAAGTTTATTCCCCTTAAAGAAAGGAGCATGTGCAAAGACCAGGGTGTGTCTGGCAGAAGGGTGATCCAGTCTAGGGGCACAGACTGTATATATGAGGTTACAGGTAGTGGCCAGATTAGGAGGCAGATTGCAGGATAAGCTAAGATGTTGGGCAGCACCCAGGGGTGAGTCTCTACCAAGAGGCGGTGCAGAGTACTGGTTCAGGATTGAAGCCAGACTGTCTGCATTGGAATCCCACCTTCCCAGCGACTAGCTGAGTAATCTTGGACAACTTCTCTGTGCCTTGATTTCCTCATCTGTACAATGGGTGATAATAATAATAACTGCTTCCAGGACCATGAGGAAGACTAGACAGCTGAACACAGATGAAGTGCTTAGAGTAGCTTAACACACATGAAGTGCACAATGTAACGTTAGCTAATAACTGCTGTTATTCCACGGAGGGCCAGGGGAACATCAAGATTAAAGGATGAACAGAGGACCAGGAGCCTCTAACCAAGTCTCAGAAGTAACAGCAGAGTGGTTGGAGGAAAGCCATGAGGGCCACCTGTCATAGAAGGCATGGCAAGAGGATGTTTCCAGAAGGAAGGGTCAACGGGGTCAAGGGTGCTGAGATGTCAGGCAAGATGACAGCCAAGGGTGCCATGGATTTAGCAACAAGGAGGTCACCGTTGACTTTAGCCATTGCAGTTTTGGTGACGTGGTAGAGACAGAGGCCAGTTTGCAGTATATTGAACACATGGGTTGGGAGGAACCGGGGAGAGTGGCGCCAACTCTTCCAGCTGTTGGGCTGGGAAGGGACGCAAGTGAGAGACAGCAGAGGTAGAGGGACGGTGAGATCGATAACCATGTGCTTTGCCAAACACCCACTGCATCCCGCCATTGTCTCCTACGAGGCTCACAATCTCCGGTCAGCTAAGCAGGAGAAAGAGCAGAAAATACGTCATAAATGAGGACACGTGTATAGACAGATCAAGAATGGCAGAGCTGGGAGAAAGGCCAGCTACCCATTTCCTCTCCCTTTTCATGATGTGATTGTGGGCAAGGGAGGCCTGGGCAAGAGGGTGGAGGATGCTCAGTGCCATCTACCTGCTTTACCACACCTGGATGCAAAAGACCCACCTCTTGAAGGTGGATGGAGGAGGTGGGAGAAGAGGTTGGTGACAGAGTCCTTTAAACTAACGTACACTGGGTGCCCAATATGTCCCATCCTACTGAATCACTCATACCCAGGCGGTGGGAGAAATCTTTGTTTGGAATTGGTTCCAGCTAGAAACAGGGGAGGCAAGATGCATCCCAGATCAGCAGAGGCAACACTGTCTATTTTTCACTCCTGCCCCTTCTCTACAATCCCTTCTCTGACATTTGAGATAGGTCTGGTCTTTCTTTGACTCTGCAGCTGGGGAGTTGTGGGTGGGAGTGGCTTGGAGGTTGATGTGTCACTTCAAGCAGCAATGCTTGTGGGAAGTAAAATGCATCCTTCTGATGTGTTTGGGAAATGTCTTTATGTCAAGGACTTTGGAACGATAAAACCATAATGGTGAGATTTTGGAAAATCGTTTTCCAAACCAGGGCACAGGAGACCCAAAGTGGGATATTTCAAGGAGAAAACCAATGGGTGCCTGTCCAGCGTGAAGCAGAAACATGGCAGGAGGGCTGAGAGGGGCAGGGCAGCCTTCATGGCATATGACTTGTGCAGACTCTGCTGTTGCATGCTTGAAATTTTTAGTTTTTAAACAAGACCCCTCATTTTATTTTGCACTGGACCCTGCAAATTATGTGAACCACCTGGTCAGGGCCGCAGGCTTGGTGGAACACATGGACTGCAGGCTTCAGCTAGGTCTGGCAGGCAGCAGCCCTGACTTCGGATGCTCCCCACGTGAACTTGGCTCCTGAAACTCACCCACCCTTGAGAAAGCTGGGCCAGCCAGCGGGAGTTGAGAAAGAGGACCTGGCCAATTTGCAGTCAGCTCCTAAAAGCAGCTGTAAAGATGCCTCAGACAAACCAAGCAGGGAGGGAGGAAACACAGAACACTCTTAGAAACCACGATAATGAGCAGGGCTCTGTGCTGCAAGCCTTCTGACACATTTCCATATTTAGTCCTCACAACGATCCTAGTACAGAGGCACCGGGATCCCAGTTTTCGGGATAATGACCCAGAGGTTCAGGAAGATGATCAGAATTGAAGGTGCTGGTAAGCGGTGACCTGGATTAAAATGCAGGTGTCTGGATCCCAAGTCCAGTGCTTTTCCTATTACACTAGAGGATAGAGGTGAAGGCCAGGGGACCCGGATGTGCAGGCTGTGCTGGCTAGCACATCCCAGGCCCGGCTCCAGTTCTGAGCTAAATGCACTCTCTGTGACCAGTTCAGCTCACTCCAGAGGCCACGAAGCCAGACCTGGCAGTGGAGGTGTCTCTTTGGGTGGCCAGCTCGAAGCTGAGCCTGCGAGCCACGCCTAAAGGGCAATGAAGGAAGAGCATCCCTGCTCAGGCTCCCCTGGGCTCCCAGGGCTGTGGCCCCAAGATGAACTGGGAAATTGGTAGTGAGCAGAGGTGGAACCCAGGTGTCCACCTACTACCCCAGGGAGACAGGGCTCCTCAGGGGAGTTTCCTAGCAGCATGTGGGCGTGTTTGCTGAATCATGGGTGACCTTGTTGGTGTTGGTGGGTATATTTTGGGGTCAAACTGTTGCCACTTCCTGTCCCTGCGTCCTTGCTCTGTTGGTGGAAAAGCTGGGGCTTTTTTCTTCTACCATTCCCTGCAAAGTTGGCATCGTGCCCTGGCCTCCAGGTGGGCTGCAGGAACCCTGCAGGGCTTTCCAGCATCCTAGGGGCCCCAATCAGGCCCAGCTTCTCTCTCTGACCACAGCCCACCTCTCTGGTCCAGAGCATAAAGCCAGAAAATCACAGAGAAAGAGCCCTATCTGGGAGTTAAGGTGGGGCTATCTTCAGGACTCTGTCACGGGGTCCCCATGTGACAACTCGCTTTTCCTTTCTGAGCTTCCGGCTCCTCACCTGTAACGTGAGATGTTCCACCCCAATTGTCTTGAGTGTCCTCCTGAGCGCTGGGGGGATGTGGCACACACCTGATCCACGCTGACTCCCCGAATATACCCACAGAGACTTTGCAACGTGGATATTTTTGGTTCAGGGCCGAACGGCTCAAGAACCACAAAACTGAGGCTACGAAACATTCTGAATCCAAGCCTATGTGTTGCCTATCAGGCTTCTTTGAGTTTCTGGCTTCCTGGGAGCTTTCTAAGTTTCAGATGAGCCTGGCTCCTAGGGTGGGTGGGACCTAAATGCCTCAGGGACTGGGGTCAGCCCTATTAGGCTCTTTGTCCTCTATCCTCATCAGAAAGGGCAGGGAGCCCTCCCCAGCAGCTCCCTCAGTACAACAGGCCTGATCCAAAAGGCCAGTCCCACCTCGGATGGACGAGGGGGCTGTTTAGGGTGTAGATTGTGGCAGGGCTCTATCTGCCCTTAGAGACCCAGAATATCATTTCATGCCAAACCAGAGAGGGTCTCAGTAGCCATCCAGGCTAGAGGGAAGTGGTGGGATTGGATTATCTGGGGAGCCCTTTCGAGGTACTCCAACTACCTTGAACTCAGAATACAAAGGTCCACAGTGAGGTTCAAGCACGTGTCTCTGGATGAAAGCTTCCCAAATGATCCTAACATGAATCCCATTTCCTGGTAAAGAGTCACCGATTTAGGCCAACTTCCCCACGTTTTAGGTGGGAGAACTGAAGCCCAGAGGCAGGAAGTGACCTGCTCAAGGTCGCACAGAAAATGAGCGGCAGAGCTCAGAAACCCTGATTTTTCACCCTCTTTCTACAGAACCCCACCTCCTCACCTGTCACCTCTCCTGGACTCCTTCAAACCTGCCAGTCCGACTGCCTTCCTCCATTCACTGTGTTCTGCAGCCTCTAGCACGAGCCCTCAGCACAACCACAGATCTGGCCGCATCCCTGTCCCAAGCAAAAGATTACTTAAGGCCTTCCCTCCACTGACAGCAAGCTTAAGTCCCAAGGCCTGAGCCCAGTGAACAGGATCTTGTGAAACCCGTCCCAGGTCCTCCTGGCTCCATTTCCAGCCCCTCTCTGCAGGCCTTCCTCATCCCCCATGCCCTGAAGACATCAGCCTCCACTCCAGCTATTAGCATGCCATCAAACAATTGTTTAATTTTCCTTAAGAGATACAGCACGTTTAATTTTCACACAAGCCTATGAGCAGGTATCATTATTATCCCTGTTTGGAACTGAGGCTGGGAGGTGAAGAAAGGGAAAGAAGTCACACCAATGGTGTACAGAGGAGCTGGGCCTGGGGGCCAGGCAGAGCCCACCCTTATAACCACACATAACATGCTATCCAGGCCCCTGCCCAGCACCTTCCACCTTCCACCTTCATCTTTCCAGGCCCAGTCAATATTCCACATTGCACCCCAGTGAGCTCCCCGCTCCCCCAGACTGGGCGTGTGCAGAGTCTGGTCTGCATATTATAGCAGCCTTGACCATCTGTGTCCGCTTACTGGTTTGCGTGTCTGTTTCCCTCTCGAGGCCCTGACTCTGTGGTCAGCTCTCCTCTCTCACCTGACTGTCCACGCACAAAGTGGGCCCTCAGAAGATGTTTCCTGAGTGAATGAGTGAGTGAGTGAATGAATGAATGAATGACCACATCAGGAACTGAGACCTGTCACCAGCATCCTGTGTGTGGAATGGCACAGTCGGAAAATGGTCCATCCATGCTCGAGGGTCCAGGGGAGTATAAACGAGCACAGGGTTTGGGCCAGAGCTTCTCATCCTAATTCTGTCACTTGCTACTTGTATGACTCCTGTCACCTCCAGGGCCTCTGTTTCTCATCGGCGGCAGGGGGATGACGAGAATGATGTGAAGGCCCCTCCTTCCTTCTGCTTTAGCAACAGTCAGTACGCACCCACCCTGGGTGGGGCGCTGGGGCATGAAATGAGGACCACGACACAGGGACTCCTGCTCTCTGGGAGCTTCCAGATGAGGGAGGGGTGTGGACCACCAGGCTATCACAAGATTGGCTTGGCTGCTACGGGGCGAGAGCCTGCTTCATGCTGGGAGCTCAGATGGGGCAGCCTGCAGGAGGTCTTCCAGATAAAGCTGGAGCAGGCGTCCCAGGCAGAAGGGGCAGTGACGCCCCAGCACAGGTGCACAGAGCGGTAACAGTGCCGTGCGGCTAGAGCTCTGTGGGCCACATTGTGCGGGACTACGTAAGCCGAGCCAAGACATTTGTCCTTCACCTCCGAACAGCAGGCTGAGCTGTTGTCACTCTGGAGCTCCACGGCTGTGGATGCGAATTGAAAAACTGGTGACTGTCACTGCTGTGACATTCTTTGGGCACCCCCAGGGTCTGCTGTTGCTACAGGAGATGCTTGATGCCTCGTTCACTTTGTGGCTGAGAACTGGATAACAGAGGCCTCCTGAAAAGCACAAAAAGTGCTGAATGTTAGAAGACAGTGTACAAGGGAATCCAGGTGGAGGGTAAGAGTCGCTGGAAAGCAAAAGAAAGGGTTTTTAATTCAAAGATGTTTGGGTGCTGGAGGCGCTGTGGCTGGACTTGCACGTATAGGAGGCAGCTGGGGACGGGTGTGGAGGTGGGGATGGAAGAGAACACTGTGCTCCTGTGAGTGACAACAGAAAGCCTGGCCTGGGCGTTGGGCAGTACAGGATTAGAGAGGAAAGAGACCAGGAAGGGGGTCCCGGATAGGGAGGTGGCGGCACTGCCTGGTTCCTGTGATGAAGCCTCAGATGGTCCAGGATTGATGGGTGGGGGGGGAGGGGTGCAGTTTTATTGAGCACCTACTATGTGCCAGGCCCCATGGTAAGCGCTTCCGTATACTCTGCAGCTCATAGGACACGAGGTCTCTTCTCAAGCACTAAACACAGTTCCCAGTACCTGCCTCCTGCGCGAGATGTAAGCCCCACAGGGGCAGGACCAGTGTCTGTCTTGTGTCTGCTGTGTCCTCAGGACCTGTCATATTTTAGGTGCTCCACAATGATTTTGAATGATCCAACTTTCTTTTCCTCTCCCCTCCTTCCTGCCCTCTTTCGTTTTCTCCCTCCCTTCCTTTCCTCTTCCCTTGTTCCAAGATAAGGTGAGACATCTCATTTAATCCTTCAAATAGCCCAAAGTTAGGCTCTGGTTTGGGGAGTTTATTTTGAAAACACTGGGGAGAGTTTTACCAGATCCAGTCGGTAGTGGATTTTACAACGAAGGAACTAAAGTTCAGAAGCGTTAAGTGACTTGCCCAAGGTCACACAGCTAAAAAGTAGTGGGGCTGAAATCTGACACAGTTACCTCTGAGGGTAAACACACTTCCTCCCTAAGTGAGGGAACTAAGAAAACTTGGCCCCAGAGATGGACAAAGCAAGGCCAGTATTGCTGCCGCTGTGCGATGCCGGGCAAATGACTCCTCCCTCCACCCGCATGGGTTTCTGTGTCCTGGTCTGATGAATCAGGCTGAGATGTAACTGGAGGGGAAGCAGGCAGGCAGGACCAGGCTCCAGGACCCCCAGGCCAGCAGGGCTGAGGCAAGAACCTGGGGCCACTCCAGGAGGAGATGATCTTAAGATGAACCCACACCAGCTGAGCTCTGTCTGACCTCTACCCATCCGCAGTAAATTGGTCCCTACTTCACAAAAGATGACTAATAAGAAAACCTCTCTACAGGCACATACTGGTTTTCAAACTTTTTTTTTTTTTTTTTTTT
>NC_041227.1:98171322-98183349 GCF_002837175.3 Physeter macrocephalus | reverse complement strand
CGCTCCGCGGCATGTGGGATCCTCCCAGACCGGGGCGCGAACCCGGTTCCCCTGCATCGGCAGGCGGACGCGCAACCACTGCGCCACCAGGGAAGCCCCCAAACTTCTTACTAAGAAAAGGGTAGTTCACGTGAGAAACTGGTTCAGTGTCGATGCTGGGAGCTTTTCTTACCTTTCCCTCAACTATGCAGTTCTGATCCGTCACATTCAAGGCCATGGAGATTTTAATTGAGCTATTACTTGGCCCATGCTTTGTGCCAGGCTTAGAGAAGAAGAGATGGAGTAGGGCTGGGGGGCGGGACCCTGTGGGACGATAGGTTTCCATGCAATTGGAGCCTCTGGCCAGTTCCTTCTGGGGCTGCGGGAGGGGGGAAGGGGGAGGCATGACTAAGTCTTTCTGTCGCCTCTTTTCCTGTCCTGGGCTCATGGTAGCCGCAGTGAGGGAGAGGATGGGAAGTGATCAGCTGGAGGGGCAGCCCTGTCCTGGTCTCGAGTGGGCCGGGCAGCATCCCCGGGAGGAGGGGAGAGCAAAGTATTTCCTGGGTGGCGACCTGGCCCCTCTCTGTGTCCCATGTGAGTCTAAAGGATCTAAGGTGACATTTAACCAATTGGCCACATCCCTTTAATCTCCTTCCTCTTTGAGACCGCACTAAAAGGACAACCAAGGAATAAAATGTATCAGTCTGAGAGGACAAAGAAAATAGGAGAGTGACAACAGTGTCTTAGTGATTTCAACTGCTTTAAGAGGTGATGTGACTCGGGCGAGTTTCTGTATCCGCTGATTTGCAGAGCTTGGATTCAAACCCATGTGTGTCTCAGTGCTGGTGCAGAGCTCTTCTGCCCCACCATGTGCCTGGGACAGTGGCTCCATCCTGGATGGAAAGACGTGGCATCAGAGGAGCCACAGACAGGCCTCTTCCTCTCATTCACATTTTTCCATGTCCCTCTCAGCTGGGACAGCTTCTACTCAACCTCTCAAGATCCTTATCTGCTCCTGCGCTTAGGGAAGTTTCCCTACACCTCTCACACCACCCAGGAGAGGCGAGGAAAGGAGTTTTCCACGTGGTCACTGGATGTGAGTAACCATCTCTTCTTCCTGTGACTTCCCCACCTCTGCGCTGGGGCTTGGAAAACCCCACCCAGGTCTTCTAATAAAAGCTCTGGTTACTGCAGGACGGGCCAGAGGACAGCTGTTCACTCCACCAGACTCCTTGAGGGACTCCTTCCAGGGAGGCCTGAGCTGGATGTCCTGAGATGAAGATCATCACCGCGGTTCTGGTGTGCCTGCTGCTGGCCGGGGCGTGGCTACAGGACGTGAATGCCAAGAGCAGTGAGTTTGGCTGGAGTCTCTTTGCTCCTCCTTGGGGAGGGCGGAGACGCAGGCAGGTGCTCTGGGGTCGGGGGCAGGCTCACCCTGAGCTCACTGCCTTCATCTCCACTCCTCCAGCAAGAATTCTCCCTGGAGAGGAGGAAGGGAGGACTTGCCTGCGGGCAGGGGGACAGTAGGAGAACCATAAGTCTGGGACCCACACAGACCGCTAAGCAGCTGGCTTCAGCCAAAGGAGGCCAGCCTCGTCCAGACCCTGTGGACTGATGGAGGGCAGCTGTGAGGTCATTGAGGCCAAGGTGGAGGCCTGAGGTCCAGAGGAGGGACTGACTGGGGTCTCGCCTCCACTGTGTAACAGATAACTGGCAGAGTCTGAGGTCAGGATCTGGGGCTTTAACAGTTGGCTAACCTTGGGCAAGTTACTATACCTCCCAAACTCTGGTTTCGCTATCCGTAAGATGGGTTTGATAACATCTGCCCTCTAAGGCTGATGAGAGAATACTGACCTAACAGCAGACATACGGAAGGGGCTTTGCGAACGGTCAAACCAGGAGGAAGAAGCCAGGAATGAAATGCAAGTCTTTTGAGGGTGGGGTGTGCGTGGGGGGTGGGGGGGGCTACAAACGGGCAGAGCGGGAGTTGCGGGTCAGAGCTGAGGACCAGGGTGGAGGGTGAAGTTGGGACTGCGTGGGGCTGATCAGTTCCTGGAAGCTCTTGCCTGGTCATTTCATCGGTCTGAGCTCCGAAAACAGTCCCTAATCCTGCCCCAGATAGCGGACTACTGTTGAATCGGACTCACCAGGGTCTCAGGGCCCTTGAACCCAAATATAAGGGCAGAGCCATACGCTAGTGGTGGGATGTCAGAACTAGAATAGCCTTTAGAAATCAGTCTAAAGAGTCTTGCTTTACAGCTGGCAAGTCTGGGGCCCAGGGGAGGGCTCATC
This sequence comes from Physeter macrocephalus, assembly GCF_002837175.3. Taxonomy (NCBI): domain Eukaryota; kingdom Metazoa; phylum Chordata; class Mammalia; order Artiodactyla; family Physeteridae; genus Physeter; species Physeter macrocephalus. Next base: position 98,181,078 of record NC_041227.1, on the reverse strand, counting down.
TTGACCAAAGCCACACAGCTGTTTTGTGGGGAGCTGGGATCTGAACCCCAGTGTCCTGACTGCCTAAATACAGAACTGGGTGGCTGATGAGACACTAGTGCCCTTTGGATGTGATCCCAAAGCCTGAGCCTGTCCTGGAAGGGTTTTTCGTTTTTGTTTTTTTCCCCATCGTGGATGAGAGGAACTCAGTCCAGCTTGAGAAGTGGATGCAAACCATCTTTGCGCTTCTCTTCTAGTGCATGTGTCATCCTCCAATTGTTGTTTCACACCGGTGGCGAGAAGGATGGCCCTGAGGAGAATCCAGTGTTACAAGAACACCAGCTCCACCTGCTCCTACAAAAACCATCTAATGTGAGTGGTTGTATCCTCTTCCATCCTTGACTCCCTTCTCCAGAGGACAGAAACCGGCCCACTTGGAATTAGAATAGCAGACGCTAGATGGCGATGTTCCACCGGATTAAGGTTTTTTAACCAAACTAGTGAGGCGGCCAAAACCTGGGCGCAGGAGCTGAGTGGGCGCTAGGCCGGACACCTGTGCTCCTGCAGTGACATGGGTTTCTTGGAGCTGCAAGGCGCCAAGTGTTCTATCTTAATATTTTATGCCCAGAGCGGAAAAGCTCCAGGCACTGCTGGGTGATGGTAAGAGTGAGGGCCTCTCAGTTAGTTTCTGCTTCTGGATTTGCCAACCTATAATCTTGAGTGACTCTGGACAGGTAAGTCTTCTGAACCTCCTTATCTGGGTAGCCCCTCTGCACTCCTGACCTGTGAAGTGGCGTAAACACGATAGCTGCATCACAGGGTCGTTATGAAGCTCCAGGGAGGTAGCTTACACTTGCCACTCAGTGTCTATAAGGCACTTTCATGTATATTACTATCTCATCTAACTCTCTTGGTGCACACATTTTCATTATCGTGAAAACTGAGGTTCAGGGAATTGGAGAGATTTGTCTAAGGTCTTGCAGATAATTAAAGGCAGAATTGATCTACGGTTTTGGACAATAGCCAAGTTTGGGAGGTGGGCAGATCAGAAAAGAAACACATGTGAGCGTGTGCACACACACACACACACACACACACACACACACACACACACATACATCCAAGGCAATGACTAGGGGTCCCGGATGGACACAGACACATGAAAAGATGGAGCAGGTGGGCCCTCAGAGATGTTCTGAGGGGGGAATTTTCCATGTTAGCAGATCCTCAGAATGTCTGCAGCCTTCCCTCTACCTTGATACAATGAATCCGCAAAAGGGGTCCAGGAAATGCAATTTTAAAAGCCCCCCCCATCCCTTGCCCCTGAAGCTTGGGTGTTCCTCCCAGTGTACAAACTAGGTCTTATGCAACAACTTCATTTTATAGGCCCCGGGAGAAAAGCTTAGGGGCACCCAGGAGCAATGAGGGGGTGATGGGACTTGTGTGTGGCACCCAGGGGGTGGCTCAGGTGACTTAGCCCTTCCTTTGTTCTCTGCCTACAGATTGAAGCTGAACAGAGGCCGAGAGGCCTGTGTCTCACAGACAAAATCGTGGGTTCGGGATTATTTAAAAAGGATAAACCCCTGCCGGTGAAAGGAAATATGAGCCGATTCCTTTCCATCCTGGGCTCTGGACACCGCGTGGCTTTACCTGTCCCCTCAACGCCCAACCCTACACCAGTCCTTCTGTCCCAACTTTGCCGGGTCACGCCAGAGGGTCTGCTGGGTCCTGATAAGCTATGTTGTCACTTATCGCTTTATATACTTAAATTCTAGAATCTTCAACTTCTGCCTCCCTGTGCCTCTTGGACCCCACAGGGATTTCAGGGTGCAAAGCTGATTGCCATTGAGGGGCTGGGGTCAGGAGCCGGAGAAAAGGAAACATGTTGGACCTGGTGCCAGGAGAACTGACTTCTCACCAATAGGAGCCAATAAATGACTTACACCTCTCAGCTGACTGCCTTTGTCCTGGGGGATAAGCCTCGACTCGGGGTTGTGATGTAGATTCTCTGGGTTGTGATGTAGATTCTCTGGGTTGTGATGTAGATTCTCTGCGGGGCTGGGTCCCCATTTGGATGCAGGATGTTCCCCATCATCCCCGCCTACTCTGCCCTGCCCAGAGGGTTCAGAGGCTGATGATATCCAAAAGCTGCCCTAGCTGGAAGGGATCCTGGGCATCATCTGCCTGTAAGACAGTGCTAGCCCCATTGTATAGATGAGGTGACTGAGGGCTGGAGAGGGACACCCATAGGCCTGAGGACACGCAGAAAGTCAGGATCAGGCATTAGAGCCCAGGGTTCCCGCTGCTTGGCTGCCTACAAAACCAAACTCACAAGTGTTGCTACAAAGGAAAGTTGCCTCTAATCACAATGCTGGCAATCTGGGGAGATGGTGGACTCAGCGTCCCCCCAAAACCACCTCCGAAGATTCTGCTTGCTATGAAAGTTTATTTTTTTAATTAATTAATTAATTTATTTATTTATTTATTTATTTTTGGCTATATTGGGTCTTCGTTGCGGCGCGCAGACTTTCTCTAGTTGCGGTGAGCGGCGGCTGCTCTTCGTTGCGGTGCACGGGCTTCTCATTGTCATGGCTTCTCCTGTTGCGGAGCACAGGCTGTAGGGTGCACGGGCTTCAGTAGTTGTAGCACGCGGGCTCAGTAGTTGTGGCGCACAGGTTTCGTTGCTCCGCGGCATGTGGGATCTTCCCGGACCAGGGCTCGAACCCGTGTCCCCTGCATTGGCAGGCGGATCCTTAACCACTGCGCCACCAGGGAAGTCCGGCCATGAAAGTTTTTAAGGGGAAACAGGGAAGTAATCTCAGTTAATCACTGAAATGGGGGGTCAGAGTCATCACCGTCCCCCGCTGTGTGCAGGCTTGTGTGCAAGCTGGTCGACTCCTTGTGATCTTTCTTTAGATGCTCTCTTGTTAGCAGTTTTTTCGAGAGATTACTGAAGGGGAAGCTGGGGAAGAGATCTGGTCCTCGGTTAATTACTTACTCTTCATTTCTGCTTCTTTGATCTATGTAAAGAACCAACAAGTTAGGCAAAGTGTTGTGTGATCAAAAGGTTTGAAAAGTGTGCTAGGGCCAGAGATGAGTAGAGCATGGGGGTGACTGGTTTAAGTTTAGCAACAAGATAAAGGGGACCTCCTGCAGAGAGCGCTTTCCTGCCCAAAGCTGCTTACAATGCCTCCCAGGGTAGAACTCTTCCCCGAGTCCCCAGATGCCACGTGACTGTGTGGTACAGCATGATACCCGGACCCTGTCTCAACCGGACAGAGCCTGCAGAGTTGGTTAGCAGGGCCTTCTCCTGGGAAGGGCCCTGGGGAGGGTCCAGGCATCGGTGGGTCCACGTCTGATGAAGATGCCGACACAAGTCATCCAGGGGAGGGAGGCAGTCTGGGAAGAACAGGAGGCCCCTCAGGGGACAGAGAGGAAGAGGAGGTCCTGTCCCTTTAAGAGGGACAATCACAAGCTCCAACTTGTGTAACATGAGACCCTCGGGAGACTAGCAAAGGAGGGCAGTGAATTCTGGGTCTCAGGGTTTGGTGGCTTTAGGGGAGACGGGCTCCTGTCCTGTGTCTCCCGGCTTTTCCCTCTTTCCCCGGCATTCAACATGCAGCGCATCTGGCTCATTCTTCTTAGGCCACCTCTTCTCTCGGTCCCCATGGCTGCCCCGCTTCGTTGGCTACCCCTCACCTGGACCATTGCAGTAGGCTGCTCTCACTGCCCCCCTGCCAACCCCATCCTGCCCTCGGCCCCCATCCCAGCCTACTCTTCCTGGCACCCCACACCCTGCCCTCCCCATCGCTCCAAAGACTTCAGAGCTGACTCCAAACTCCCACCTTGATATTCCGATTCCTCTATAACCATGCCTCAACCTTCCTTTCCAAAGGTCTCTGGCTTTTCCATTCTGGATCCCTTACTCTGACTATTTGGGGATATTCCCTGCAGGCCCTCTCCCCTCTTTTCCATCCCGCATCTCCTCCGGGAGAGCCTTTGCTGTGACTACTGTGCTACACCATCTGTCCAAGTCCCATCTTTGCTGTCAAGTCTGATATGTTAATCAGGACGGGTCACCTGATTCCTCCCCCTCCCCCGCCCCCACCAGGGGGTGTGTCAAGTGCACTTACTGGCTGTATTACTCCAGGGTGGAGGACGAGGGCAGGGAGACCCACTGGAAGCTAATGCTGGGGACTGGAGCCATTGTTCTAGAATATCCTGGGCTGATAAGCCAGGCCCTCCCTGACACTCAGACGGGCCCGGGTTAGCCACACAGCCAGGCCCTGGCTACATCTGCATTCCTCTAGCACTCTCTGCCATCCACCTGCACCTGAGAGCACCCCCTACTGGTTGGGAGTTATCCCTGAAGAAAACGCCACTACTGTATTAGAGATTTTAAACAAAATGTATTTTCTGCAAAAAGTCAGCCATCCTACAATTGCATTCATGTTTCCATGTTAACACATTTAGCAACACCTCACGTTCACCAGGCGCTGTCCTCCCTAGATCGCAGTAGCCCTTCTTCGCCATGGCTCTCATAGGCACGCTCATCACCCCTGGGGAGTTAGGCAGGAGAAAGACCCACTGCCCACAGCTTACGGGAGAAGGAACTGGGGCTCATGACAGGAACCGAGTGGCTCAAGGCCTTGCTTTAAAAAAAGAGATCACCGATATTCAAAATAACTCCCCAACCAGCCACAATTCAAATAATACTAAATATTACTTAAGACATAGTACATTTTGCATCAGGAAACAGAAAGCACCCTATTTGAAAATTCAGGTCAATTTAGTCCAGGATAGAGACAGGAAGCCTGGGGGAGAAGAATCATTTCTCAGCCTCTGGCTTGGTCTTAGTGTGGCCAAAAGAGTCCAAGTCTTCACGGTGTGAGGTTTCTGACCCAGGTGTTTCATATAATTCCAGACCCATTGCTCCTTTGGGTTGGCACTGATGTCCTCGGCCAGTTTGGTTCTAAAGCTGTGGGTGAAGGTGGGCTGGCAGGGTTAGGTGAAATGTTGGAGGGTTTTATCCAAGGCATTAGGGATGACCAGGCCCACCTGCTACAGGTGAGGTGCTGCCCTGGGACAGGAAGTCAGAGGGGTGTGGAAAGGAGAGGCCCTCCGGGGGTAGTTGCTGTTCTCGCCGCGCCCTGGGAGAAGCTGGCCTGGCATCCAGCAGGGCAACCGCCCAAGTGTGAGGCTGGTACCCATTCAGCGAGGAGGGTGTGGGATGTTACCGGCCCTCTCTGGGCCTAGTCCCTGATGTAATAATAGGAGGCTTTGGATTACATAGTCTGGTTGGATCTTATCCCCTGAGTAGGACATCTCAAATTAGTCTATGTCTGTCTTGTGGGGCAGAACTTAGGATGGGGGGGATGGAAGGAAAGGGAAGGGGTGAGATGAGGTGGGGCTCTGGAGGGGAGCAGGGTTTTTCTAGCTACAGGACAGCTGCCTGCAGACACTGGCTACTGGTGATTCCATAGCTCTTCAGCCTCTGCAAGGGGATCTTCTTATGGTTAAATGTGAGACAGCAGTTGAACAGGTCACGGAGTGCATCTAGAAATAAAAGTCACAGAGAAAAGCATTTGAGATGTCAGGCTTTTCTCAGCTTGAATGCAGCAGGGGAAGGAAAGCTAAGAGGTATAGAAGTGTGTCTTCTCCACCCCAGGTCCAGTGCTCCTGCCTGCTGCCCCGAGAGGGGTGGGACCAGGAACATGTGGCTCGAGATTTTGAGGTTGATTCTGCATGGTGGGGACACATCTTTGCTGACTGAGGGAGGCCAGTGTGACAGGTCCTGAATATGGCCCCCAACCTGCAGGGTTTGGAGTGATCAGCTGGGGTCAAAGAAAAGGCCCTGGATCTGCAGTAGAGTTTAGGCTTTATTCCGGCTCTGCGGTGTCCTGGAGGGGGGAGGGGGCAGGTAGGATGCCTGCTGTCCCCAACCTGGGCTTCTGCTTTCTGTCTCCAAAATTAGATGTTAAAACTCCAAGGACCCCGGATGCTCTGATAGTCCCCGAAGTGGGTCACTTTGGCTTAGGCCTTCCTAGAAGATGAGAAACAAAGGGAAGGAGAGAGGGGAAGGGAAGGGGGGAGAAAGATTGAATTTACTTGGCTGAGGGAGCACCTGGGTGCTGATGGCAGCTGCTGTGGACACCTTCCTGTTGGAGGGGGAAGATGTGAGCTTCCGCCTAAGAACTGTCGGTTTCTGGGTTTATCTCAGCCTCTTGGCAGCTCTGGCTGCCCTGCCTGCCTTTGTAGGTAGCAGAGAGGATCGTTGCCTGGCCAGGGTACAGTCAAGTCAAGATGAATCTACTAAGATTCTGAATTCTTACCGTGCATCCTGAATCTACTAAGCTGGAGGCTGGGTTGCCAAAGAGTTTTCCGGGAAATGCAAGGCAAAGGCTGTGGCCTGTAGCAGGGTAGGCACTGTTTCCCTCCAGCCGCCCAGACCACAGAGATGAAGACAGAACACAGATGTGCTGGCACTCACCCCGGTCAGTGATCCGAGGAGCTGCTTTCTCCAAAATGAAAAAGAAACCATAGAAAAGAACTCTTATGCTAAGGACTTTCCCCTATTACATATTTAGTCCTGACAAGGTTAAGCGCTATTATTATCACGCCCATGTACAGATGGGGACACCGAGGGGCAGAGAGATTAAATAACTTGCCCAATGTCTCACGGGGAGTGAGGGGTGACACTGGGAGAAAAAGCCAGTCTGTTTACGTATAATCACCAAGAGAGTTTCATGTAGCTGATGTCTTTTTCCAAGGCAAGTTTTAGGTGGAAGTCTCATACTGGAGACAGATTAAAGCCAGCTTCTGGTGACCAGCCTCCTCCCATCACATAAAGGTGCTCCCTTCTGCTACTCAGGCCCAGAGGGATGCGGTTTGAAAACCACTGATTTGTCTAAGCCCCTTGTTTTCAGGAAGGATCATTGATAGGACGGGGTGGGGAGCGGAGCGATGAAGTGGGGCTCTTTGTTCCTGAACCTGGCTCCCTCCTGCAAGGGGTCTGAGCTAGGAGCTTGGGGTGGGGGGGAGTGCCAATGAACACGGTGGCAAGGAGGGAACAGCTTGGACTCTGACAGAATACCTGGCAAGGCCCTTGGCCTCAGTGTTCCTATCCCCATGCTCTTTCTTGGCTCCCAGACTTTGCTTACTTTTTGCACCTGCTTGGAATATTCCCCTGTCCACTTTCCATTCTTGCAAGTTTTTCTACTCTAGCAAAACAAGCCCAGTGATAGTAAAAGAAATGAAATAAAGAGCTATGGTTTGTGAAATAGAAAAGAATATCTAGACAAAGGGCTAAAGAAGCTCAAATTTGGTTCTTTGACAAGCCTACAAAGAAGCTGAAACTCTCCTGAACTGACCATGAAAAAAGGAAAAAAGGCACCAGTAGGGGACATCACTACAGAGCCTGCAGACACAAAGACGAAAATAAGAACCTTATGCCAATAGCTTTAATTTAGAAGACGTGGACGGATTTCTTAAAATCTAACTTACCAGATTGCAAGAAAAAAAATTTTAAAAACCTTCAAACTATTTAAAAAATTGAGTCAGTAGTGAAAAACCTTCCCGCAAAACATCCTCCAGTCTCCAGAAGCTTTAACAGCTCTTCCTCCAAGCATTCCAAGAACAAATAATTCTGATCTTACACAATCGCTTCCAGAGAATATCGAAAGTGTTCACTCTTCGACTCGTTTTATAAGTCTTTGACATATAAACTTCTCAGGAACCACAAAAGAAAAGATTTCAAGCTTGTCCCTGCAGACACACATTCCATTCTTTTGTGGATCACATCAATAAGACTGCAGGTCTTCTGGCTTTGGGTTGGGTTTGGACATGGGGGAACCCTGCAGGGTGTTGGAAAGAGGGAGGAGTTAGGGTGAAGTACTGATTTCTCTGTTGCCTCCTTACACCTCTGCCTGGATGCAGCTCTCAACCAGTGGTTTTCCCTTCCTTTCCAGGTGGCCCTCTCCATGACTCTCTCCGTCCAGTTTTGGGGGACCACACTCTGTCCTTGCTCCTTTGGGTCCAAGGGTGGTCACCATGCTGTCACTAGCCTCAGAGTACCAAAGCAGCCCTATGGTTTCTCCACACCCAGCCCACCTCTTGGTAAATAGCATTTTTATTAAACCCTCCTCAGATCATTCCAATTTCAGTGTCATCTATTTCTTCCTGACTGACATAGGTTTAGGTACCAGACGTGGCTCCTGGTGATAGACCTTCCAAATGGGATTCTGGAATTGGGTTGCTCATATATTTTAGGAGCATAATAATGGCACCTGCTGGCATCATGATTACTTAAATTATCACCAATAGTAGGATGGCAGACTGTGTTGTATCAAGCCCTCCAGCTGATTCTTAATGGGCACTAAAATTTGAGAACCACGGGATTCCAGCATATCCCATGGCCATCTCTGATCTGTAGTGAATAGCCACCAGAGAGCTCTTAAGGACGCTGCCCTCCTCTCATGGCCCCATCAAAGCATGCCTTGGTAAGGGAAGTGTCCTCTGGCCTTGCCTGGGAGTGCAGTTAGGGATGGCTAGGCAGCTTGCACATAATAGATCCTTTTCAATAGACCCACTTCCCTGAGCCTTTAGACACCTTCCCAATGTCCCAGGGGAGTTCTGGCATTTCAACTTCATCAACTGCAGGCCTGTTTTAAAGTCTAGATTCCAATCAGCCAATCTAGCTTAATATTCATCATCCCCAAGTACTTGTGCTAGTGCATTGAATCCTGAATTCTGGATAAGCACGTTCATGCCAATGAATTTAACCAACTGAGTCTTGTATGTTATTATCCTCTTACAATCCACTCCTACACATGCACCCTAAACTTTTCTCCAAATTGAGTGAGTGGGGGGACATTCAAACACTTCCAGCTGAAGGGACTCCTGTCTGTCCTTCCCTCTGCTTCAGGACCTATTATCTTGTAAGAAAATATGTTTGGGAGCCTGGGGTCTGGAGTCAACCAGACATGGATTTAAGTCCTGTATTTGCCATTTACTGGTTATATGATTTGGAGCAAATTGCTTACCTCTCTGAGCCTCTAAGAGGAACTGATTGCTAATTATTACCTCATTGTGATGTTCTGAGAACCTAATAAGATAATGAATGCATGCAAAGTGCTCAGTCCTGTGCCAATAATTTCTATTTTGAAAAATGTTTTAGGTTCATTGAAGTATAGTTAATTTACAATGTTGTGTTAGTTTCTGGTATATAGCAAAGTGATTCAGTTTTTTATGTATATATATATATATGTTATTTTTCATATTCTTTCCCGTTACGGTTTATTACAGGATATTGAATGTAATTCCTTGTGCTATACAGTAGGACCCTGTTATTTATTTTACATATAGTAGTTTGTATCTGCTAATCCCAAACTCCTAATTTATCCTTCCCCCACCCCCTTTCCCCCTTGGTAACAATGTTTGTTTTCTATGTCTGTGAGTCTGTTTCTGTTTTGTAAATAAGCTCATTTGTATCATATTTTAGATTCTACATAAAAGTGATACCATATGGTATTTGTCTTTCTCTTTCTGACTTAACTTCACTTAGTATAATCTCTAGGTCCATCCATGTTGCTGCAAATGGCATTATTTCATTGTTTTTTATGGCTGAGTAAAAAAATATATATATATATTTATATATATAAAGGAGGAAGAGAGCAACCAAATCAATAAACAAATCTACCAATGATAATAAACTCTAAATACTAAACTAAGATAAACATAAAACCAGAAACAAATTAGATGCAGAAAGCAAACCGCAAG
>NC_041227.1:98150935-98171182 GCF_002837175.3 Physeter macrocephalus | reverse complement strand
CTATTCAGGCATTCCACAGATGCAGGGTACATCAAGCTGATTGTGGAGATTTAATCCGCTGCTCCTGAGGCTGCTGGGAGAGATTTCCCTTTCTCTTCTTTGTTCGCACAGCTCCCGGGGTTCAGTTTTGGATTGGGCCCCGCCTCTGAGTGTAGGTCGCCTGAGGGCAACTGTTCTTCGCTCAGACAGGACGGGGTTCAAGGAGCAGCTGATTCGGGGGCTCTGGCTCAGGCCGGGGGGAGGGAGGGGTATAGAATGCGGGGCCCCCGAGCCTGCCGGTGGCAGAGGCCAGTGTGACGTTGCACCAGCCTGAGTCGCGCCGCGCGTTCTCCCGGGGAAGCTGTCCCTGGATCCCGGGACCCTGGCCGTGGCGGGCTGCACAGGCTCCCGGGAGGGGAGGTGTGGAGAGTGACCTGTGCTCGCACACAGGCTTCTTGGTGGCGGCAGCAGCAGCCTTAGCGTCTCATGCCCGTCTCTGGAGCTCTTTTAGGCGGTGCTCTGAATCCCCTCTCCTCGCGCTCCCCAAAACAATGATCTCTTGTGTCTTAGGCCAGACCTTTTCCCGGACTCCCTCCCGGTTAGCCGTGGCGCACTAGCCCCTTCAGGCTGTGTTCACGCCGCCAACCCCAGTCCTCTGTCGGCTTCCGACCGAAGCCCGAGCCTCAGCTCCCAGCCCCCGCCCGCCCCGGCGGGTGGGCGGACAGGCCTCTCGGGCTGGGGGGGGCTGTCTCGGGCTGGTGAGTGCTGGTCGGCACCGACCCTCTGTGCGGGAATCTCTTCGTTTTGCCCTCCGCACCCCTGTGGCTGCGCTCTCCTCCGTGGCTCTGAAGCTTCCCCCCTCCGCCCCCCGCAGTCTCCGCCCGCGAAGGGGCTTCTAGTGTGTGGAAACCTTTCCTCCTTCACGGCTCCCTCCCACTGGTGCAGCCCCCCTCCCTATTCTTTTGTCTCTGTTTTTTTCTTTTGCCCTACCCAGGTACGTGGGGAGTCTCTCGCCTTTTGGGAGGTCTGAGGTCTTCTGCCAGAGTTCAGTAGGTGTTCTGTAGGGGTTGTTCCACCTGTAGATGTATTTCTGATGTATCTGTGGGGAGGAAGGTGATCTCCACGGCTTACTGCTCCGCCATCTTGAAGGTCATATATATATATATACACACACACACCACATCTTCTTTATCTCTTCATCTGTTGATGGACATTTATGTTGCTTCCGTATCTTGGCTATTGTAAATAGTGCTGCTATGAGCATTGGGGTACATGTATCTTTTCGAATTGGAGTTTTTTTCCAGATATATGCCCAGGAGTGGGATTGCTGGATCATATGGCAACTGTATTTTCAGTTTTTAAAGGAATCTCTATACTGTTCTCCATAGTGGCTGTATCAATTTACATTCCCACCAACAGTGTAGGAGGGTTCCCTTTTCTCCACACCCTCTCCAGCGTTTGTTATTTGTAGACTTTTAAACTATGGCCGTTCTCACCAGTGTGAGGTGATACCTCATTGTGGTTTTGATTTGCATTTCTCTGATAACTAGCACTGCTGAACATCTTTTCATGTGCCTATTGGCCATCTGTATTTCTTCTTTGAAGAAATGTCTATTTAGGTCCTCTGCCCATTTTTTTTTTTTTTTTTTGAGCTCTATCCCTTGATCTGTATTCTGAGGTTGCACTATTTTACAAGAATGTTTATTTCAAACAGGATAAAAAGAAACACCCAGAGAGCTGAAGGAGTGTGAATTCCTGATTACAGTCTTCTTTGGATAAAACAGAAGCTTTGCTTCTGTGGTATGTGTGTTTAGGCTGATTAAATTCATGTTTGATTACAAACCCCAGGGTAGAAGGAAAATAAATATGTTCATGAAGACTAGGAGTTCCCAGTGGGAGGAAGAGAAAAAAAATCATTAGCTAATACCCTGATGGCTGCCGTCTCTAGGAAAGTCTAGATAGATCTCATCATGGCACCCCTGTGCTCAGGGACCCTCTGTGGATGGCTCCCCATCTCCCCAGAATATCCATGCCCCCAAGCATGGCACTCACGACCCTCCCATCTGAATCCAAAATATTTTCTCTTCCTCCTTCTCCTCTTGTACCCTCTCCTAAGTCACACAGCAGAGGGTTTACCGTGTCCCAACACCTTCTGAGCTTTGCTGCCTGAGGGCCTCCGTCCCTCCCCTTCTTTACCTGTTGGAAAATGCTAACCAATCTTCTGCCCATTTTTTGACTGGGTTGTTTGTTTTTTTGTTATTGAGTTGTTTGAGCTGTTGGTTTGTTTTGGAAATTAAGCCCTGTCTTGTCGCATTGTTTGCAAATATTTTCTCCCATTCCTAGGCTGTCTATTCATTTTGTTTATGGTTACCTTTTGCAAAAGCTTATAAGTTTGATGAGGTCCCATTTGTTTACTTTTGCTTTTATTTCTATTGCCTTGGGAGACTGACCTAAGAAAACATTGCTACGATTTGTGTCCGAGACTGTTTTGCCTGTGTTCTCTTCTAAGAGTTTTATGGTATCATGTCTTATATTTAAGCCTTTGAGCCATTTTGAGTTTATTTTTGTGTATGGTGTGAGGGTGTGTTCTAACTTCGTTGGTTTACATGCAGCTGTCCAGCTTTCCCAACACCACTTGCTGAAGAGACCGTCTTTTTTTCATTGAATATTCTTGCCTCCTTTGTCAAAGATTAATTGACCAACTGACCATAGGCGTGTGGGTTTATTTCTGGGCTCTCTATTCTGTTAGACTTAGATTTTCTTGATGGGTGTGGGGACCATGTCCCTTTCAGGAAGGGCCCTGCAGTGCCAGGTTGCCAGATGAAATACAGGACATTTAGTTAAATTTAAATTTCAGATAAACAATGACTTTTTTTTAGTATAAATATACTCTTGGCAATATTTTTGCTAAATCTGTAAACCCATAGGTCTGTACTGTAAATCATCCCCAGACCTTCCCCCAGAGGAGCCTGCTGCCATATAACCAGAGTGACTCTGCAGTGGGAAAAGAAATATTGACATCTTCTGGGATTATTTGATGATAGCTCTAAATGGATGATATTCTCTAGACACCTGAAAAGCCACTCGCTTACCAGTCAGAAAGGGAGCTTTTGGAGGTTCTAAATCAGTTCTTCAGGTATGTGAAGAGCATAAGTTCAGCTAGCTCTTTTCCAGTTCAATGAACTTTATAGAATAGAAGCCTCAAAAACTATAGAGTCCTGTGATTTTAGAAACATTCTTTTGCTGTAGAGTCTTAGCACTCAAGTGTCCTGCAATCTGTCTCCAATAGCCCTGGACAATCTTAATGCCTTACCATCTAAGATCCTAACAGTGGAGTTAACTTCACTCTGCAATGTTGTGGTTTTCAGAGGTGTGTTTACCTGCTGATGTCTATTCTCCAGGAATAACTTATTGGGAAGCCCTGATATATACCCGATGAAAACTACAACTGCTCAAGGAAGCAGAGCTGGGGAACCCTGTACTCAGACTTCTCCGTCCAACTTCTTTCACTGTTTAAGCCTCTAAGGAATATTGAGACAGTGCAACCTTTCCATTTTATAGAACAGGTATCTGGCTGCTGGGGTGACTAATGAAAAGAGGAGGGAGACATGCTAGCTGGCATTCTCTGCCCCTCAGACTGGGTCTCTCCAGAGAAAGGCAAGCCTGCAGAGAAAGAGAATATTTCCATTGTGACCGTGGAGGAGGGAAGTCCATCCACCACTACTGAACACCGTGCAAGACCACTTGCCTCACTTCTTCCTTCACATCACCTTCTTTCTTATCTCTGTCTTTGCTTATAATATCCCATCCATTACAACATTCATCTTTCCATCTGGCCCATACAGGAATTATGTGAGGTCTGGCTTACATCGTGTCTGGCTTCACAGATTTCAACAGGGGACCAAACTTGCTCTGAAATGGATGGCTGATGACCTTCCAGCTCAAGCCCTCCTATTTCTACTCTAGAAAACAGATTCATCTTTCTGGTCACGCTCTGGACCAGCATATAGTAAAAAATGAATACTTACCAATGATCCAAGGAGCCTAAAAAGACATAAGGCTTCTCCTCTGTCGGAAGATTATCATGTAATTGATTTTCCAAGCCAGACAGGGGTGAGGCAGAATTGTCTTGGGCGAACTGAGGTGTGCAGTCTCCCTACCCACTGGGGTCTTAGCATTTTGCCTGTTGTTGCATTGCTAATTCAGGTGTTTATAGTTTTTAGTTTCTGCTGTCCTCTCTTTGGGGGAGACTCCCAGGATGAATGCCTGAGGCTGCCCCTTCCCACGACTAAATAAAAAATGCAGGCAGGAGAAACTTTGCATTTGGCACACGCTGGTGCAGTGGCCAAAGAAACGGAAGTTCTTCTGTCCACAGGCGAGTGGACCCAAATTTGATTCGGTAACAGATTTTCCTCCTAATTCAATGTAATCCCAATTAAAATCCAAGCAAGAATTTTGTGGAGATTGATAAACTGATTCCTTTTAAAGGAGAAATAAAAGACCAAAAATAGTTAAGACAACTTTAAAGAAGAACAAAGTTGTAGGACTTACACTCCCAGATGTTAACAGTTTTTAGAAAGCAATAGTCATTATGACATGGTGCCAATGTTGGATGGCATGATATGGCTGATATGCCAAGGGAACAGATTAAAGAGTGCAGAAATAGAACCATACATATATTGATATTAGATATTACCGAAGTTTGCACTGTGGAGTAGTTAAGAAAAAATACTCTTTTGAATAACCGATGCTGAATCAATTGGATACTTATATGGAAAAATAAAATCTTGATCACTAACTTTCAGCATACCCCAAAATCAAGTTAAGGTGGACTGTAGTTCTAAATGTGAACAACAAAAATAACGCTTTTTGAAGATAATGTAAGAGAATAACTTTGTGACATCTGGTTTTAAAAAGTTTTCTTTAACAGAAAACAAAAGCACCAACCATAAAGGAACGTACTGATAAATGGACTATTTTAAAATTAGGAAGCTGTGTTTCCTGTTAGGAAGGTCAACAAGATGGGGGTTCCTCATCCTAGCCTCTCCCTATCCACACACACAATGCAAAGCCTGAAACTAACTCTAGCCGCTGAGGTCTCTTTGCCATTCCCCAATCCCTCTGGGCTTTTCCTTATTTGAGGCCTTTGCTCTAAGTATCCCCCTCCTTGGATGCTCTTAACCCCACCTCTCTCTGGTAAATCCGCAAAGGCCTATCTTGGGCCAACTATCCTCTGGCCTCTGCCCAGTGATACTCATTAGTGGATGATGAGGAAGTCCTGATAGGGAATGCTGAGTCTCTTTTACCACCGTAATGGCACCCTCAACAGTGCCAGCATTACACCAGGCACACAGTGGCACTCAGTAGAAGATGCTGAATTGAAATACATTTCTCTCTCAAGAGATATATACAGAGAAGCTCCAACTTAATGGGGTTAAACACTAGGCTCTGATCTACTTACTCGCTGAAGACTGAGACAGAATTTTCTCTTAGGCCAATTAATTACATTCGAACCTTTTGCCTAAGAACAATTCAACACATGTGTACAGCACCCTGATCCTGTATCTCTCTAGTTACCTACATCTTGATCTTTGTAAGCCCTTCCATGGAAATCAATCAATCAATCAAATCAAATCAAATCAGGAAGCTGTATCATCAAAAGGCAAAAACAGGGCTTCCCTGGTGGCGCAGTGGTTGAGAGTCCGCCTGCCGATGCAGGGGACACGGGCTCGTGCCCCGGTCCGGGAAGATCCCACATGCCGCGGAGCGGCTGGGCCCGTGAGCCATGGCCGCTGAGCCTATGCGTCTGGAGCCTGTGCTCCGCAACGGGAGAGGCCACAACAGTGAGAGGCCCGCGTACCACACAAAAAAAAACAAAGGCAAAACAGGAGTGAAAAATAAAATAACAGATTATGAGAAGATATTTCAATTCACATGTCTGTCAAAAGATTCCTATTCAGAATATAGAAAATACTTCTACAAATTCATAATAAAAAGACAGGCAGTCTAAAAATAGACAAGATCCAAATCTAAACAATCTAAAAATGGGCAAAGGATATGAAGTGGACCTTCATAAAAGAAGATATCCAATAAACATTTAAATAGATGTTCAACCTCGTGTCAGGAGTAAAATGCAAATTTAAGCCACAAGTTTGCGGAATTATACACATAATCATTATGGCTAACTTAAAAAGAATGACAGTACCAAGTGCTGAAATACCCAATATGGAATAACTCAAACTCTCATACATTGCTGGTAGGAGTGAATGTAAACTGGTGACATAGCTCTGGAAAATATTTAGCCATATCTGGAAAAGTGTTTGGTGGTTGAGTGTATGCTTAATATATGCATGTCCTATCATCCATGTGTGTATATCTATCTATCTATCTGTCTGTCTAGCTATCTATCTATATGTACCATCTACCTGTAAAACCTCAAGTTCACACTGATACCTCCAATTGCAGTCCAACACCACAGGGTTTTTCTTGCTTCCAACATTCCATATTTTTCTATGGAAGGTTCTCCAACAGTAAGGGAGCTGGCTTCCGTCATCTTCAATACATTTACTTATTTGCTAAATCCTTCTTTAGGTCACCACTCTCCTAGCTACATGGCTCACTCAGTCCTCGTCCTGACTTGTGGGCTGACCCCTTGAACCCAGTTCTACCAAACATGCTGGTTGGGTCCACAGTCTTGGCCCCAGCCCTGGTCCCAAAGAACATACTGGGTGAGACCCTGATCTTGGTCCCAGCCCCAGCCTTGGTAAACACACCAACCAAATACCCAGCTAAATCCCTGGCCCTGAGCCAGCGAACTTGCCTGTTGAAATCCAGGCATTGACTGGGGGAAGGAGAACAAATATTGACTGTATAAAACAATGAATCAGGGCTTCCCTGGTGGCGCAGTGGTTGCGCGTCCGCCTGCCGATGCAGGGGAACCGAGTTCGCGCCCCGGCCTGGGAGGATCCTACATGCCGCGGAGCGGCTGGGCCCGTGAGCCATGGCCGCTGGGCCTGCGCGTCCGGAGCCTGTGCCCCGCAACGGGAGAGGCCGCAGCGGAGGGAGGCCCGCGTACCACACAAAAAAAAAAAAACAAAAAAAAAAAACAATGAATCAATAAGGCAGAGCCTGAGATGAGAACTTCTCTCATACCTAGCTCCTTCGGGAAGTGACCCCAGGGATCAGGGCTGAGAGGCAGCCGAGTGAGATGGAAAAGGAGGAGAAACAAACAGAAGCATGCAGAATCAAGGTCAGTATAGTGGGCGATGGAATTAGCTTCTCCTGAACTGACTGACATACCTGCAGAATGGCTCCCAGAATCAGCCGCTGGAAGGAAGGGTGGCAGAAGCATTTAAACATCTGCCTTCCACCCTGCACTGGTGGAAAGTTGTCACCCAGAGTGTTCACTGGCCCGCGCTTCTGAGCCGCAGGCAAATGTGCAGGCTGAGCCCACCCCTGACCTGAGATGACACCCAAGGAGGAGCCTGTGTGCAGAAAGCAAGAAGTGAGGAGACCCAGAGCAGTTGTTGAGAGAGTGAAATGAGTCCAAGCCCGCAGCAAGCTCCCTGCCCGAGCCCAGGGTGAAATCAGAGGAGAGCCCAAGAGGATGCTTGTCAGCTTCAAGTGACCTCACCAGTTCTTTGCCCCCAGTTGACAAGAGAATGAACTGTGCTCACAGATATGAACCCATTAGTGGATGGATGTGTTTTTCTTTTTTAAAAAAACTTTTTAATTTATATTGGGGTATAGCCAATTAACAATGTTGTGATAATTTCAGGGGCACAGCAAAGCGACTCAGCCATACATATACATGTATCCATTCTCCCCAAACTCCCCTGCCATCCAGGCTGCCACATAACATTGAGCAGAGTTCCCTGTGCTATGCAGTAGGTCCTTGTTTGTTATCCATTTTAAATGTAGCAGTGTGTACATGTCAGTCCCAAACTCCCTAACTATCCTTTCCGCCCCACCCTTCCCTCTGGTAACCATAAGTTCATTCTCTAAGGTCTGTGAGTCTGTTTCTGTTTTGTAAATAAGTTCATTTGTATCATTTCTTTTTAGATTCCGCATATAAGGCATATCATACGATATTTCTCTTTCTCTGCCTGACTTACTTCACTCAGTATGACGATCTCTAGGTCTATCCATGTTGCTGCAAATGGCATTGTTTCATTCTTTTTAGTGGCCGAGTAATATTCCATTGTATATATGTACCGCATCTTCTTTATCCATTCCTTTGTTGATAGACATTTAGGTTGCTTCCGTGTCTTGGCTTGTAAACAGTGCTGGGGTGCATGTATCCTTTCAGACAATGTTTTTCTCTGGATATATGCCCAGGAGTGGGATTGCAAGGTCATATGCTAGCTCTATTTTTATGGAGATTTTCAAAACATTAATATTCAAGTTAAGGCACATAAAACATCAATAACTTAAATAAGATGACATATCACTTAACACATTTATGTTTAATGTCATTAATAAAGTTCATTGTGATTTGAAATACAACAACATAATCCCAGAGTGCCTCTGGGTAACGCTCGGGGAAAACAAATGGATTGTGTCTTGTGCTGTGGCCTGGTGCCAATTTAGGGTGAGTCTCTTGCCTTTGGAATTTAGGATTTGTGTCTAGGTAGTTCATGAAACCCTGGGCCCAGATCTCCGGAGCCAGCTTGACCTTGAGGCTGTGGAAGAGAGCGGTTAGAACTGGATGGAACCTACTGTGGTTGGAAAGCACTCCTTTTGCCCAGCTGACATTTAGATGCCTTATTTAGATGCCTGGGGTTTAGGTGTGCTACCTTGGACTTCAATGGAAAGCTTATCTTCAGACCTTGATTCTTCTTTCAAAACTTTCGGACAGGTTATATACCTGACTTGCAGGTGTTTGCCATTAGGCTGGCTCAGTGGTTTTAATTCTAGGCACTTTCTTCCTGGCCCTACCCTAGCCAACAGATGTGGCCAAGTTCCCAGGAGACATGGCTCCTAGAGCAGGAGAGAGCTTATGAGGTTGTCTGCCAGGTCCTCTCACTTCCTGCCTGTGACACAGAAAAACTTCCACTTCTGTATGGGGCATCTTAATGCCAGAGAGAGAAATTGACTTGCTGTAAGTGACTCAGAGAGTCAGGGTCAGTTCTGCGATCAGAGCCCAAGTCTCTTGCCTTGCTCTGTTTCCATGTTTGTACTGGAATCATGGTATTTCTCCAACCAATGACAGGCCCCCTGGACTTGGGTCAGCAGGACAATAATCTTCTTGCCCTTAATGAGGGGTCTGGTCTTTGTGCCTTGGTACTGTAGACCTCATGTCTGAAAAAGGAGCCAGCTATGCTCACGAAGTACAGGAGAATCTTGACCCTAAGAGGCTATTAAGGAAAGGAGATTCCATGCCTTCAAATGGATTTTGCAAATTCTTGAGATTGGGGGTTGAGGGTATAGCGATAGAGATGAATTCATTCTGTGTCTCAAGGGTGCAAGCCCTGTAGATGTGGGTTTGCAAGATTAGAAGAGAAGGGTCTGTGTCTTGGTCAATTATTCTCAACCTTGTACAACATTTAACCTATCACTCTTTCTGGCCTATTCTTCCACACTTCATCTCCACTCCCACCCTGTACCATTTATGTCCCCATCATTTCCCCTGCACCATGGCAGCAGCCTGCTCTCAGGCCTCTATCTCTCACACTCCATCCTGTACTCAGGTACTAGGTTATTCTTCCTGATGCTCACCTCTGAATGTGATATTCTCCTTCTCTCCTATTTCAAAACTTTCAGTGCATCTCTGTTACCTGCTGACTTCCCAATCTGAAATTCAAGAGCCCCTACAACCTGGCTCCAACGTGCATTTCTAAAACTCTGACTCCTCTTTCTTCCCAGAGCCCAGCCAGATGGGATTCCTTCCTCTGGCCCATCCCTCCCCTCATCTCCCTCCTGTACCAGTTCGGAAGAATCCTTTCATTTCCCATCATATTCCAATCTCTCAAGACTGGTCCTGTTGAAGGCTCATCTCCAATAAAGAACCTTAAGGGGACCTCTAAGTTAGAGACATCTAGTTTCCTGTTAGACTCAGTTTCATTTCTGGGATATTACTCTGGGTTTGAGAATTAATTAGATGGAGAAAACCTGGGGCTATGGAGAAAAGTTTGAAGACTGTTGCAAGAGATCAAGAGAGAGACCAGGCGAAGGTAAGTGTGGAGAGAAAAGCAATAGGAATCTAGATTCTATTAAATAAGGGCAGGTGATTTAGGGACTGGAGCCACAGGGCTGGAACAGTCTGGTCCGGTCCTTCTAGGTTCTCCCTAATCCTCAGCTGAGTCCAAAAGACTCAGTTTAGAGGATGATCCTTACACCCCAAATTGTCACTCATTGCTGCCATTTTCTCCCTTCCTGCCCAATGTTACCCCGTGAAAAATAAGACCAAGTAGTTTAAAACTATATAGATTTTTTTCTCTGAAAGTTCCATAGTCATTTAATAACATTAATTTCCATCACAATACTACATAGCACACATCATCTTACTGGAGCACTGATTTCCTAAGAATCCAAAGGTGTTTCACTCTGATGATCAGTGGAAGGACCTCACGATACTACAGGCAGGTAGGAGGGAGAACAGTGCCGTCTTACCATGAACTTAATTGAGCTCACAAAGGAAAACTCATCACCAGATGTTGTGTCTTTACATTCATTAGGATTTATGGCAGATAAAGTTAAAACATCAATAACTTAAATATAATTATTGTTTAAGAAACTATGTGTTTTAAATCATTAAACAAAGAACCTCTTTTGGGACATTATAATAAAATAATACAGCTGGGGGAGGTTGGGGGGAAATAAATAAGATTTTTCCAAGGCTCTGACTCTCTCTCAGTCCAGGTACGAAGGTTCAAGCCTTCAGGGCTTGGGACTTTTGATCCAGGAGCTTTATGGAATTCTGGACCCACTTCTGCTTGGGGTCAGCACAGACCTCCTTGTCCGCTTTGGTCTTGAAGCTGTGGGGAAAAGAGGGCACAGTTAAATGGAGTGTCTTGAGGATTTTGCCCAGGAGTTTGGCCCGTTGGCCCCTAAACATGATTAGCCCTTGCTCCCTGGTGAGGAGCCTGGATGGGCACAGAAGGGGAAATGGGAGGAAGAGGCCTCTCTTCCAGAAAGGAAGTTCTCTTGGTACTGCTCCAGGGGAAGCCTTCCTTTAGCTCCTGGCTAAAGGAACTTGGATGATCTGACCAAGCTTCCAGAAGAGCCTGGAGTGAGTATGGATGCCTTCTCATGGGCTTCATTTGTCTATGGGGTAAAGGGTCCTTTGGATTAGATGGCATGTTTATCTGACTCATTTGGAAGCATAGAACTCAGATAGAATTTTTGGCCGACGGTGGCCGGGCATGGTCCACTCACATCACAGCTTCCTGGGGACACCAGCTGTTGGTGATTCTTGTGTAGCTGTCCAGCTTATTGAAGGGGATCTTCCTACTGATCACAATAAAGCAGCAAGTGATTGGGATGGAAACTGAATCTGAAAAACATTTTGCAAAGCATCAGAGAGTTATAATGCATTGTAAGCATTTGTAAGAGAAGAAGGAGAAGGTAGAAGACAAAGCAGATACACAAGTTCTAACTAAGACCTACCATTCCCTAGTTCAGAGCTTCAGTCCAGATCCCATAGATAAAATGTTATCTGTGAGTCAATTTCCTCTGCTGAACTATGGGGCCCCTCATTGTTGACTGCAGGTGGAGAAATCTTGAGTAACAAGATTAATCCCTGTAGCGTGATTCGGAGGGTCTATAGATCCAAAACCTCTCACCCTGGGAAGATAAGTTCTAAGACCTTGCTTCCCAGCTATTTGTCCCCATGCGCTGAGAGCCAACCTATGTCACATGCTGAGATGCCTGTGGGTGCTTATCCTCCTTACACAGCCACACTTCTGGGAGCTACCCTGGACCGTAATCCAACATTTGAGACCTCCAGCAAGAGTTTCTTCCTCTCTACTACTGCCCCAAATGTCCTTCCTATCCACAATGAGAAATGGTACTTCCCTCTGCCACATCTCCAAACAAGGGGAGGATCGTTGAGATAGCAGCTTCATTTAATGTCCCAAAGCTGGTGTCGAGAAAGATCGTGGAGCCTGGGCTTCTAGCTCTGGTTCTGCCTCTGACCAGTTGTGACATGCCAGCTCTTCTTAATTCCCCTCTGGATTTCATTCTCTCCATCTTTTTTTTTTTTTTTTTTTTTGCGGTACGCGGGCCTCTCACCGTTGTGGCCTCTCCCGTTGCGGAGCACAGACTCCGGACGGCCACGGCTCACGGGCCCAGCCGCTCCGCGGCACGGGGGATCTTCTCGGACCGGGGCACGAACCCGCGTCCCCTGCATCGGCAGGCGGACTCTCAACCACTGCGCCACCAGGGAAGCCCATCTCCATCTTTTTAATGTAAGCCATGCAGCAAGCATGGGATGACTCATGCCAGGTGTTAGTACCTGGGGTAGTTAAAATGTTAAGGCTTAAGAAGAGAGGAGGCTTACCTGGCTGAGCCAGCACCTGGGTGCTGAAGGCAGCTGCTGTGAGCAGGCACAGGAGGGCTGCAGAGACCTTCATATCCGAGGGTGAGCTTAGGAGCTTCAGCCTGAGAGTTGGAGGTTTCTGAGTTGGTCTCAACTTCTCTGCAACTCTGGCTCCTCTGACTGATCTGCCTGCCTTTTATAGGGAGCAGAGCACATGGGCAGGGTCGTGTTTAAGGAAGGATAAAATAGGCCCCGAAATGTGGTGAGTAGGTACCAGATCCTGGTGGTGATTTCCAAACGCCGAGAAAAGGAAGTTGTGCAGTTTCCATCATTTGTTTAGACGGTGGGGTGGTGGTGGAAGGGTATGTGGTTATGCCCAGTAAAGTGAGGAAGTGACGTTATTGGCCTATTAAGGGCTCTGATTTCTTTGAAATGGAACATGATCTGTTGGCAAGGAAGAGTAGAAGCTGAGTTCCTAACGGAGTGAAGAGAACCAAGTGCCTGACCCTCCCCATGTCCCGGGAGGTCTGGGATGGGGCCCTAAGGCTTTGCCTGGTCTCTTTATCAGATTCTTGTCCCTGCCATCCTAAATCAGTCAGGCTCCTTTAGAACCTCATACAGGTAGCTTGATAGAACCTTAGCAGAACGATAGAATCCAGGAATCTTCAAGTCTTAACGCCCTGGAATGTTCTGTTGTGGAGCCTAAGAACTGGGCGGCAAATACTGATCTTTTAGGGTGGTGATTTCCAAATATTTTATCTAGACACTGAAGTTTCTTTCCAAGTGAAATGATAAGCAGAAGCCCAATATATCATGCAGATTCAGGTAGAATGGGTCTGTTTGAAAAGGGTCTTTTGCTTTTGGTGTCAAATCTTTTGCCCATTTAAAAAATTGTGTTTTTTTCTTACAGTTGACTTTAAGAAGTTCTTTGTATATTTTGCATTCAAGTTCTTTACCAGATATGTGCATTGCAAATATTTTCTCCACAGGCTGTAGCTTATATTCTTTTTTTTTTTTTTTTTGAGATAAGCAGGCGTCTCACTGTTGTGGCCTCTCCAGTTGTGGAGCACAGGCTCCGGACGCACAGGCTCAGCGGCCATGGCTCACGGGCCCAGCCGCTCCGCGGCATGGGGGATCTTCCCGGACCGGGGCACGAACCCGTGTCCCCTGCATCGTCAGGCGGACTCTCAACCACTGCGCCACCAGGGAAGCCCTGTATCTTATATTCTTAACAATGGCTTTCATAGAGCAGAAGTTTTAAATTTTAATAAAGTCCAATTTATCAATTTTTTTCTTTCATAGATGTTGCTCTTGGTATTATAGCTAAAATCTCATCATCAAACCCATTTGCATATCACCTTTTCAATGAATATTTCCAGATTTTCCACAAATCATTCAATATTCTCCAATAATCTTCAATGTTAAAGACTCCACAGGAGTCCATATATAAAGGCACCATAATTAATTGAAGAATTTCAGTTGGGAATTATATAATTTCCATTTTTTCACAATCATAAACAACAATTATGAGAAAACTGATGTAATATTATCATTAATGTCTCCATGCAATTCCATAGCTAAGGGATTAATCAATCAAAATGTGTGGAATTATTAAGGCTCTTAATCAAATTACAACATTGTTACATTGCTGGACGGTTTGCATCTTCATTAAAATGCGAGTTTATTGTTCTTAAAAATATTTAATGATTGCTAAGAAGATATTTATCTTGTTAAAAGGTAAAAGTAAGCTGTGGAATAGTGGTTTCCTTTGTGGTGTTGACATCATGAGGGAGCCTTTTTAGAGGCAGAAATGTTCTATATCTTAATCAGAGGGGTGCTTAAACAGTTGTCTACATATTTAAAATTCATGAAATTGTACGCTTAAAATGTCTGCACTTTATTGTACGTAAATTAAGCTTCAACATAAAGTAAATAAAAAGAAAAAAGCACAGCACTATTTTGCTTACATTCTAATTTATATATATATTTTTAGTGAGTCTGTTAGTTGATTTATTATTTTTTTGTGAGTAATACATTCATGTTTTTATATCAGATGGCTTTTTATTGTTCTTATTGATTTGGAAGAGATTTTTGAACATCTACCTCATGCATTTTCCATTTGTTGCAAATACTGTGTGAACTTGTAAGAGTGTAGAGTTTGCAGAACATGAGACAAATCAGTGTCATCAGAATTTCTCGTGACCAGAAGGGAACTTGAGTTCTTCCAGACAATCCACCTTACTGGTGTACTGTGTAGCACTGATCTCTGTGTGGGAGGGTGTTGTCTAAGAGGTCATTTGCACACATTTTTTATTCAGAAATAAAGTCATTGTCTTACAGAATACCCTCAATGACTCATTAATTTCTCCTCTGAGCTGCCTTCATACAGAAAGTGCATCTATAAGCAGATGACAAAAATGGTAGCAAAAATCATATTATTGAGAATCAACAAGGGCTAGTCAAATGAAGGGAATTAAGTGTCAAGTAACTTGATTCCAGTCCTGATGGAGCCAATAACAAGCCAATGACTTGCCCAATGTGACCATGGGTAGATCTTAACTCCTAGATTCATTCTCCTCATCTACAAAATAGGGAGTTTTGACAAGTTCAGGGATGACAAATAGTTTTCAATAATTTATTAACTTAATAGATTGATGTCAGATAACCAGAAAGGTTTCTTGGAAAAGAAAAAAAAGCCAAACCAAAAACTCCAGTGAGGCCTTACCTTGGGTTATTGAATGCAATGCTGTGATTGATTAGTGATGTCTGCCATGGGTACAGCAATAGAAAGTGGTACTACCTATGTAACATAGTTGCTATTCCTGGATTAAATAATATTTAAACTTTTCTTTAATTTAATTCATTAATGATTGTTTGCAAAGTATCTAGTCAGAGACCAGAGAAGCTAGCAGGCCTGGCAGAGAAGCTTCTTAGCTGTCAGCCCTAGGAAAGGCAGAATAACATAGTGGTTAAAATTCTGGATTTGGATACTATGAACACTAGTTAATATCTGTATCAGAGAAAGCACAAGTTATATAACTTCTTTGTACTTCAAATTCCTTACCTATTCTTTATTTATGTGGAAATGAGGTTTATTGTGAATATTAAATTATCTGATAGCCAAAACTTGCTTTGCAGTGTGAGTAGCATATGGCAAGTGATCAATAAGCTAGCTGTCATCAATAGTCAAATAAGAAGGGTATCGTGTCTAGAACATGCTAGGAAGGGACCCAGAGTGTGGTTCTTGGTCTCTTGTACAAGTTCCCTCTAAAATTGCCTCCAAACAAAGATATGTGGTAGGGATAGACCTCTGGGAATATCTGTGCTATAGGTGAGGAAAGAAAAAGAGTCTCCCAGATGCAGAGAAGTGCGGTCCTGGGATCCTGCCATGAATCAGAAGAGTGGGCCCCAGAGGAGACGGGGGGTCAGACTCCAAGGCTGACACACCAAGGGGCACCAAGGTCTTAACTCTACAGGGAGCTCAGAGGTCTCAAGTGGTAAGTCACTTTGATTATGAAATTTCCCTCTCTTGTTTTGTTTTTAAACTGAATTCGAGAAATCCCATCATACAAGGTAAAACGAAACTTTAGGTCATGCAAGTTCAACAGCTGTTTTTTTTCCAGCAGCTTGGCTGGTGGTGTGCTGTTTAAGGAAGTGTTCATTCTGCCCTCTCTCTTTCTTTTCTCCTCGCTGTCTTCCCAATGAGCATCTTCGTAACGCAGTTTTGACAAGTCACCTATGGCTCAGTGGCTGTGAAGGGGCACCCGAGGTCAGAAACAACCTGTGTGAATAGAGTGTCAGAAATGGGTACCCTGCTGTGGAAATAGATCTGGATTCTTACATGGTTCCTAAGGATTGTGATTAGATGCAACAGCATCCTGGGAATCCGGATTTCTGCTTTCGTTTTCCAGCTCTGTCCCAAGTGTCCTCAACCGTCACAAAATTACGCAATGAATTAGAAAAGACATTTGCATTTAATTTAGTCAACCCTTTCCCTTTACAATTGAGAGAATAAATTATGGAGGTGAGATGATTTGTCATAGGTTGTACAACTACTCTGTGACAAGCCAGGGCTGGTGAATGGGCATGTCAGAATGAAAGCCATCATTCAATTCCGAGTTAAAAGACAAGAACCAGGCAGAAATATACAGTGAGGTACCCAGGAACCCCAGAGACTATCCAATGCGCTGGTCCCCAGGTCTGCCTGTAAAATCAGAATACCCTGGGCAGTGATTTGTCACGTGGAAGGGATGCCTTAACCCACTCTAACACACTGACTCGGACTCTTTGGAGATAATGCCTCGAATTCTCTGTTTTTGAAGTGTCCCAGGTGACTTTTAACCATGGCCAATTTGGGAGCCCTTAATCTGGTTTAAATGCTTCATTTATAGATAGGTAAACTGAGGCACAGAGTGGTAAATTGATTTGCTCAGAGTCACTCTGACAATTTAGTAAAACCCCAAACCGGAACTCAGAGATGCAGTCACTATGCCCAGTTACACACTGGGCTGGGCCTGCTTCTTTGGTTCCTGGTACAGGCAGGCTCTTCATTCTAACAGAGACCCCAGAACCTCCAATGTCTTGTGTCTGTAGGTTCATGTCACAGGGATAAGCAACTGTGGGCCCAGTTGGAATGTAAATGATTTCAAAGAGGATGACTTGATAGGTCTTAACAAGAGGAACATGAATAGATTCTATCTGAACTTGGAGTATGTAGTTTATCCCATCAAGCCCTTACATCACCATTTCCCACTCAATGCTTAGTAAGTGCTAATAACAGAAGACCTTTGGAGACTCAATAGACTATCTAGAATGTCTATTCTTGTCCTTTATAATAACTACACGGAATTAATTGGAATTTTGATGGCAGCAAGCTGTTCACTTGCTCCAGGGGCTTTGGGGGTGCCATTGGGCTGTGGATAGAAGTTGCCCTGGCCCTAAGTTCCTGGCTGGCTTGGTAATGTGGATTTTAGACATTGCCTTGCCCTACTCTGTCTCCGCTGGTGCCCACAGCAATGTGGTCTGAGAGACATGGCTTCAAGAACGAGAGGTGAAATGGACTTTGTTGGATTCCCATATTTCCAAAGTGAAAACATGATCTCAACTTTATTGGTGAAGCAGCTGAAGAACAGGACAAAGTAATGATACCTCCTATGCGTCACAAAATAGAGCACCCAGGTCTCTGGTTATGCAGGCCAGGCTCTTCCCAGGGCCCCTGGTTTCAAGTGTAATACATGGAACAGTGTGATACAGCATGGCACAGCATAACACAGGGTGGTCTCTTATCCCACTTTGAATATTTTCCTCACTAATAACTGAGTGGAGGGTGCTGGTTCTGCTGTAGTCTTTCTTCACTGGGGCTGTTGAGGTCTTTATCAATTAGGAATATCCCTGGTCACTGTGGCAAGTCAAAGAGACGTGGAGATTCTTATACTAGCTTTTTTTTTTTTTTTTTTTCTGTGGTATGCGGGCCTCCCTCTGTTGGGGCCTCTCCCGTTGCGGAGCACAGGCTCCGGGCGCGCAGGCTCAGCGGCCGTGGCTCACGGGCCCAGCCGCTCCGCGGCATGTGGGATCCTCCCAGACCGGGGCGCGAACCCGGTTCCCCTGCATCGGCAGGCGGACACGCAACCACTGCGCCACCAGGGAAGCCCTATACTAGCTTTTAAGGCCTCTGCCTGGAGTGACACAAAGTGGGTCATACCGCTTGCCTGTCTTCAGAATGGCCTGGAAGTATAATCCTACCATGTGACAGAAGAACAAGCACTAGAAATATCAGTGGTTATCCCTAGTCACCATCACATGTTCCCTGTTACCCACATCAGTTTAGTAACTATTAAACATTGTAAAGAAGTGACTGTGCTTTGTGACATTCCTGGGTTAAACCATTTCTAATAGTTCACATTCAAAACAGTCCACTCATTAAAAAAAGTTTGTTTGTTATTTCAAATTTTAACTTGAGGCAGAGTGGTGAGTCTAAATGGTCTCATATTTAGCATTCTAAATCAAATAGGTTGGAGACCTTCAGGATGGCGAAGCAGTAAGACGTGGAGATCACCTTCCTCCCCACAAATACATCAGAAATACATCTACATGTGGAACAACTCTGAGGCTTGGGCTTCAGGCGGATCACAGGGAGAGGACTGGGGTTGGCGGCGTGAACACAGCCTGAAGGGGCTAGTGCGCCACGGCTAGCCGGGAGGGAGTCTGGGAAAAAGTCTGGCCTAAGACACAAGAGATCATTGTTTTGGGGAGTGCAAGGAGAGGCGATTAAGCGCACCGCGTAAAGGAGCTCCAGAGACGGGCGCGAGCCACGGCTATCAGTGCGGACACCAGAGACGGGCATGAGATGCTAAGGCTGCTGCTGTGTCTGAGCGAAGAACAGGTGCCCTCAGGCGACCTACACGCAGAGGCGGGTCCAAATCCAAAGCTGAACCCTGGGAGCTGTGCGAACAAAGAAGAGAAAGGAAATTTCTCCCAGCAGCCTCAGGAGCAGTGGATTAAAGCTCCACAATCAACTTGATGTATCCTGCATCTGTAGAATACCTGAGTAGACAACGAATCATCCCAAACTGAGGTGGTGGACTTTGGGAGCAACTGTAGACTTGGGGTTTGCTTTCTGCATCTAATTTGTTTCTCGTTTTATGTTTATCTTAGTTTAGTATTTAGATTTTATGATCATTGGTAGATTTGTTTATTGATTTGGTTACTCTCTTCCTTTTTTCTTATATATAGATATATATATTTATTTCCTTTTTCTCTTTTTGTGAGTGTGTATGTGTATGCTTCCTTGTGTGATTTTGTCTGTATAGCTTTGCTTTTACCATTTGTCCTAGGGTCCTATCTGTCCATTTTTTTTTCTTTTACTTTTTTATTTTTAAAATTTGTAATAATTTAAATTTTTTAAATTTTAATAACTTTCTTTCTTTCTTTCTTTCTTTCTTTATTTCTCTCTCTCTCTCTCTCTTTCTGTCTGTCTTTCTTTCTTTCTTTCTTTCTCCTTTTTCTTTGAGTCATGTGGCTGACAGGGTCTTGGTGCTCCAGCTGGGTGTCAGGCCTATGCCTCTGAGGTGGGAGAGCCAATTTCAGGACATTGGTCCACCAGAGACCTACTGGCCCCATGTCCACCAGAGACCTCCTGGCCCCATGTAATATCAAATGGCAAAAGCTCTCCCAGAGATCTCCATCTCAATGCTAAGACCCAGCTCCACTCAACGACCAGCAAGGTACAGTGCTGGACACCCCATGCCAAACAACTAGCAAGACAGGAACACAACCCCACCCATTATCAGAGAGACGCTGACCAAAATCATAATAACATCACACACACCCCAAAACACACCACAGGACTTGGTCCTGCCCACCAAAAGACAAGATCCAGCCTCATCCAACAGAACACAGGCACTAGTCCCCTCCACTAGGAAGCCTACACAACCCACTGAACCAACCTTAGCCACTGGGGGCAGACACCAAAAACAACGGGAACTATGAACCTGCAGCCTGTGAAAAGGAGACCCCAAACACAGTAAGTTAAGCAAAACGAGAAGACAGAGAAGCAAACAGCAGATGAAGGAGCAAAGTGAAAACCCACCAGACCAAAAAATGGAGAGGAAATATGCAGTCTACCTGAAAAAGAATTCAGAGGAATGATAGTAAAGATGATCCAAAATCTTGGAAATAGAATGGAGAAAATACAAGAAACGTTTAACATGGACCTAGAAGAACTAAAGAGCAAACAAACAATGATGAACAACACAATAAATGAAATTAAAAATTCTCTACAAGGAATCAAT
>NC_041227.1:98147656-98150588 GCF_002837175.3 Physeter macrocephalus | reverse complement strand
AAGGGATCAATCCAAGAAGAAGATATAACAATTGTAAATATTTATGCACCCAACATAGGAGCACCTCAATACATAAGGCAAATGCTAACAGCCATAAAAGGGGAAATCGACAGTAACAGAATCATAGTAGGGGACTTTAACACCCCACTTTCACCAATGGACAGGTCATCCAAAATGAAAATAAATAAGGAAACACAAGCTTTAAATAATACATTAAAAAATATGGACTTAATTGATATTTATAGGACATTCCATCTAAAAACAGCAGAATACGCTTTCTTCTCAAGTGCTCATGGAACATTCTCCAGTATCGATCATATCTTGGGTCACAAATCAAGCCTTATTAAATTTTAGAAAATTGAAATCATATCAAGTATCTTTTCCGACCACAATGCTATGAGACTAGATATCAATTACAGGAAAAAATGTGTAAAAAATACAAACACATGGAGGCTAAACAATACACTACTGGTTTAGGTTTTTTCTCTTGTGAATTGATAGTCTCCTTAGCTTAAGAATTCACGTATTTTTCTTCTTTATTTATAAGAGACTTTAAAACATCTACCTCTTGTATATTTCATTTTTTGAAAACACAGTATCACCTCTTAACAATACAGAAGTTACAGAACATGAACCATAGTTCTGACCTCAGGATTTCCTCTTAGAAGAAGAAGGAACTTAAGCCCTTCCGGGACGGCAGCTTTTTTAAACTCGGGGACTCTCCCCACCAATTGCATCATGTCTGATACACATGGGCCAGCATGGTTTAGGGACCAAGTTTGTATTTAGCTGCAGTCCACATGCAAGGTCACTAAATAAGCCCAGGACATTTTTATTCTCCAGTGAGATGACATGATACCGAGGTGCATCTGGAAGCAGGAACTAGAAATAAGACTAAAAGTCTATTATGAGGACAAGTGGGTTCATTGAAATGCAAGGGATTAAGGTCCAGCAGGCATAATCCTGGCTTGCCTGCTAAGTAGCTCTGTGACCCACCCAGATTCCATTAGGCCCACCTGCCTCATCTATGAAATGTGGGGATATGCACAAGACCAGGGATGACAAGTCAGTTTCAGTGCAAGTGTCAACCCAAGAGGACGGTTGGAAGGATAGCGAGGTCTTATACTGGCCTATGAGAAATAGTGATGAGGGTCTTTACTGATGTCCTCCATAGGCACAGTGTTAGGGAGGACCCCAGTTTTGTGACATGGCCCTTTCTGGGCCAAGAGATACCTATGCTCCCCTCCATTTTATTCTCCCAAGATCATCTGGAATCGGGTCCAGCCTGAGACCGGACATTTAGGACATTAGGAATCGCCTGGGAAGTGTTCTTTCCTGCTTAGCTCCATCTAGGAGGAAGGAGAGTGGTTAAGCTAATGAACTCCAGGATTTGGATCCTTGGGTGCTTATTTTGGCTCTCTGTACCTCAGTTTCCCTATCAGTAAAATGAGTGAATGAAAAGAGTTGACACAGGAGAGCATTGAACAGTGTGTTATTAGCATATAGTAAGTATTTATTAAGTTAACAGTTATGGATAATTCATAATGAGGGGGATATGCAGTGACCAGAGGCTGCTAGGGAGGTACCTGGGGTGGGGACTATTAGAAGTGTTCCTTTAGCTGTCTTCATGTTTCTTGGTAAAGATGTAGTAGGACCTTCTGGAAGACCTGTGCTATAGAGGAGGAAATAGAAAGAGTCTCCTGGAAACAGTGGAGCATGGGGCCCTTAGACCCTCACACACACCAGAGGTGCAGGAGGCCCTGGGCCCCCAGAAGGAATGGGAGACAGATCCCAGGTAGGACAGACACAGAGAGGCACCTCGCTCAGGGTCTGCAGGGAGTTCAAGGACTGCCGTCAGCAAATCCCTTTGATTTCTCAATTACCCTCCTTTGGTTGCGGTTTTCATCTGGATTTGGGAAATCTTAGTGTGAAAGCTAAAACGAAACTCGGGACTGCTCAAGTTCTGTAGCTGTTCTGGCCAGCTGCCAGACTGCCCTCCCCAGGGAGGGGATCCTTCTACCTTCTCTCTCTCTCTCTCCCCTCCTGGGGGCTTCTCAACGTGCTTGTCATTTAGGAGCCAGTGGATGGCAAGCCTGCGGTCTAGACAATAAGCTGGTAGAGGGCAGGGTTAAGTTAGCATTGGGAAAGAAACGAGGCTGCCGCCGTGGAAGCCAGTCTCCATCTTCTTAGGTGGCTCCCAAGGAACATCAGGGTCAGGTGGAAGAAAAGCCTGGGAATCCCAAGCCCGGGCTGCATTTTACAGCTTTGCCCCAGGTTTATTCAGAGATCACAGAATCATAGGAACAATGGAAAGAGGCTGACCATCTAGTGCAGAAGAATCTGAGAGGGTGATGATCAATTACACATGATGCATCCGTGTTTGGTCCCTGGTCCCTGGTGGGAACTTTTCTCTGTCAGAGGTCCCAGAGTCTCCAGTGCTTTGAGTTTACAGGTTCACGGACAGGAGTGAGAGGACAAATGGGCTGAGGACCACTTCAAAATGAAGAGCTATACCTTTAAGGAGGGAGTGCAAGCAGATTCTATTTGAGGTTGTGCACTTGTGGCGTTTGGTGGCAGTGCATCTCTACCTATTGACCCCAAGGATATAGCAGCAGAGGGTCCAAAACCAACAAGAACAACAAAAACCCACCTCATGCCTCTTACCATTCCCCACCTTCTGCCCAAGACTTGCCTAGTGCCAGAGGGGCTTCTGAGTGTGGATCATATGGCGGCATCTTAGTCATCTGTACTCTGAATCACTCTGTGCCCCTCCACTCCATTGGAGGTTTAGGGGTCACTCTTTTTTTTTTTTTTTTTTTTTTTTTTTTGCGGTACGCGGGCCTCTCACGGCTGTGGCCTCTCCCGTTGCGGAGCACAGGCTCCGGACGCGCAGGCTCAGCGGCCGTGGCTCACGGGCCCAGCCGCTCCGCGG
>NC_041227.1:98113214-98147471 GCF_002837175.3 Physeter macrocephalus | reverse complement strand
TGGGATCTTCCCGGACCGGGGCACGAACCCGCGTCCCCTGCATCGGCAGGCGGACTCTCAACCACTGCGCCACCAGGGAAGCCCTAGGGGTCACTCCTGATGGGCGTTTGGAGGTAGGATCTTGGTGTCTGAAGAGGCACACGGGACTACTGGACCCAGTCTGAGGATGAATAAAGATGCTAATTGCTCCCAGGACTTTGGGGGCTTTGATGAAAACTCTGTGCCTAGGCAGGCAATGGCTGAGCCAGGAGTGGGTTTATAGTAACCCAGGCCCCTGGCTGGCCCCAAGTGCGGATTTGAAGCTCGGTCCCTTCCAGCTTCTCCCAAGACATGGCTCCTTGAACTGAGGGAAATGGTGAGGTCACTTACCAGACTCTCTCCCTTCCTGCCTGTGATACAGTGTTATCCCCATTGAATGGAGAGGGAAACTGAGGCCCAGAAAGAGAAGTTGATATGCCTGAGTGCACAGGGAGTCAGTGCCACGTCTGCAATCAGCACTGACATCTCCTGCCTGCCAGGACTGGACTTTTCCAGCACCCCACGCTCCCAAGTACACTGTTATGTACAGCAGCCATCTCTCCCTGAAACTGGCACGCGTGAGTCCCGATAGCTGGTCTCTAACTTTGGTGGGGAGGCTGGTTTCCGTACAAGTGGGTCCCATTTTTGAAAGAACAGCGAGCCAAGCTCATATACTGCAGTGGGATCTTAGGGGACCATCCAGGAAGAGGAGACCCTGTCTCTTTAAGTGCTTGTTCCTAAACCTCTAGAGTTGGGCTTAAGGGGATAGTGATAAAGGGAAGAAAATTTCAGGCATAGGGTGGACATGCCTGTAAATACCAGCTTGTGGTGTTTGGGGAGCTGGTTCTAGAACCTGCATCACTGGCCCTCCTCTCTGTCCTCATGACTGAATATCTTCAGTAAATCCCCTACAAGCTGCCTCCTCTCCTCCACCCTCACCATTACTTCTTGCCTGGATCATCGCAGAGACCGGCTCTCAGGTCCTCCTTTCCACACCCCATCCTGCCCACAGCTTTCTCCTCTGAGAGCACACTTCTGATTATGGCACTTTGGCTTCCCTGCTGGTCAAATATCCTCAGTATCTCCATACCACTTTCAGAATTGAACCCCAGCTGTCCATCTTGACATTCAAGATCCTCTAAAACATGACTCCAAGCTCGCATTCTAAAATTTCTGAACTTTCCTCCTATTCCTGGACCAAATTCCAGCCAGGTGAAATTTCTGCTTCTTGCCTACTCATCTGCCCATCCTGAACTAATTCTGTGGAATCCTCTGCTCTAATCTCGCCCCACCCTTTAAGGCAGGTCCTGCTTATGTTTCTTCTCCACTGAAAAATGTCACCTGACTGTTGTCACCAGCATTCCTCTGAAGTCTCAGTTCACATAAGATCTCTGGGGCTGAGGATAGATGGATGCGAATGATGAGAGGCAGGGAGAAATCCCAAAGGCTATTGCAATAGATCTCCCTCCCACGAGATTTCACTGTGTAGGAGGGAGGGGTTGGTGGGCACGTGAGGAAGGGAATGTCTGTGGCTGGTGCTGGACAGGAGACTGAAGTCCTGGAGTCCCAGCAAGCTGCAGTGGGGCACCGGAACCCCAGTGCTGGAATGGCCCTGTCTGTCTTGAACCTCGGCATGGAGAGCAGCCAAGTCAAAAGGCCATTCACTGGGGTCATGCCCCCCACTTCCTAAAACCGTGGATTTTTCTGGGTTTGTCTCAGCTTCTCTGCTCCCCTGGCTGCTCTGCTTGATTTTTATAGAGTTGTGATCCATTATTTTATAGGAGGTAGAGAGTTAGGAGGATGCAAGGGAAGCCTTTCTCTTAGTAGGGTCATGGTCAAGGAATGATGAAATGAGATCCAAAATCTGCAGAGTAAGCAGTGGGGTCCTGGGGGGGCTTCCTGGAAGAAAAAAAGGGAACCAGTGGAGCGGGACTGGACACATCTTCCATCCAGGGCCAAGACTCACAGGGCTGAGATAGGAAGAGGAGGTACAGTTATGCCCAATCTAAGAACAGGAAAGGCTCTGAGCTGGATCAGCTTAGGGGCTCCACTTCCTTTTCATTGAAAATCCTTTTGTAGAAAAGGGAAGAAGAAATGAAACTGGTCATAAGAAAGATGAGCAGATCCAAAGTTCCCCCTGTTGGGCTGAATGAAGGACTCCAGGAATCCTAGTTATAAAGCTCTTGGATCTTAACATCAGCAGACATCAAAGCTGGCAGATAAAGATCTTGTAGTGCTGTGGTTTTCAAACCTCAGCTTAGTTGTCATATTCCTTCTCCAAGTGAGATCATGGGCGGAATCCCAATGATCAACCAGGGCAAGTGGAGCCATCTGTATGAGGCAGAAGCTGGAGGCCCTGGTCCCTCACGCCAGGCCTCCAGGGAACTGCTCACAGTGAGATGCACTGATGAGACAACCCCCCTCCCCCCTCCCACACACACATCAAGAACTAATGGGCAGGGGTGAACACAGCATACACGTGTTCTACTTGCTGAGGATTGGCTCCCTCTAGTGGACAGTTGGTGCAGAGGTACGCAGGGCATCAGAGAAAAACACTGCATCCAATATTGGCTTGGAAGTATTTTAGAGACATTTGTCCAGCTACCCCTGAACTCTGTGCTCATCCCTGCTTCTGACTAGGCTCCCTCTGCTCAAGTAGAACGTCCTCTTTGAAGATCTATGGATGATGCACGGGTGTGGAGGATGGCACGGGGGCCCTGTCCAGAGGCGACTGAACACCTCTTGTGGATGTCAGAGCAATAGGTCAAGGGCTATGGCCTTCAACTGATGAAGCCCCTTACCTCTAGGAACTTCCTCAAGGTGAAGGCCTGAGTGTCCCTGTCCTGGGACCAGGGAAAATGCCTGCTTGTGTCCAGTAGATAAAAGCCCTGTGCATATCAACACGGGAGGTGGAAATAGGGGAGGAGTCAGAAACTGAACATTAATTTCCACGTCTGGAATTGGGCTAATACAACTTGTGAGGCTTAAATGCACTGAGGTGCACAAAGTGTTTTCAAAAGTGGCTACTGGCACATGGTGAATTCTCCGTAAGTTTAATAGTCGTTACTTTTAGGGACTTCAGAAGAAGTATGGTCCGGCGTCTCTGGGCAGAGACTCAAAAGTGTAAGACAATGGAATTCTCATAATTTCTCCCCCAAATTGATCTGTGGTTCCAAACTGAGACATATTGCAGTGGGGATGGTTTTTCAGGAATGCCTGTGTTATGGAAAAAGAAACAGGAGGAATACCAGCTAGAGGGGCAATGTCCCAGATATTGTGACGAGGATTAGAAGTTGTTTTTTTTTTTTTTTTTTGCTCTCCCACAATCTGTGAAATTTATTGAGATTTCTGGCCTATAAAACTGGAGAATATAGCAACCCCCCTGCACTAGCCTCCTTCCTTTTTCAAGTGGTAACAAGTGCTTCAATCTGTTCTTAGTTTCATTTATTTATTTTTTTAACAGCTTTATTGGAGTATAATTGCTTTACAATGGTGTGTTAGTTTCTGCTTTAAAACAAAGTGAATCAGTTATACATGTACATATGTTCTCATATCTCTTCCCTCTTGCATCTCCCTCCCACCCACTCACCCTATCCCACCCCTCTAGGTGGTCACAAAGCAGTGAGCTGATCTTCTGCTATGCGGTTGCTTCCTACTAGCTATCTATTTTACATTTGGTAGTATATATAAGTCCATGCCACTCTCTCACTTTGTACCAGTTTACCCTTCCCCCTCCCCATGTCCTCAAATCCATTCTCTACATCAGCGTCTTTATTCCAGTCCTGCCCCTAGGTTCTTCATAACCATTTTTTTTTTAGATTCCATATATATGTGTTAGCATACAGTATTTATTTTTCTCTTTCTGACTTACTTCACTTCACTTTCTGACTTACTTCACACTACAGATAACTCAATTTTGTTTCTTTTTATGGCTGGATAATATTCCATTGTGCCAAATCTTCTTTATCCATTTATCTCTCGATGGACACTTGGGTTGCTTCCATGTCCTGGCTATTGTAAATAGTGCTGCAATGAACATTGTGGTACATGACTCTTGTTGAATTATGGTTTTCTCAGGGTATATACCCAGTAGTGGGATTGCTGGGTTGTATGGTAGTTCTATTTTTAGTTTTTTAAGGAACCTCCATACTGTTCTCCATAGTGGCTGTATCAATTTACATTATTCCCACCAGCAGTGCAAGAGGGTTCCCTTTTCTCCACACCCTCTCCAGCATTTATTGTTTCTAGAGTTTTTGATGATGGCCAATCTGACCGGTGTGAGATGATATCTCATTGTCGTTTTGATTTGCATTTCTCTAATGATTAATGATGTTGAGCATTCTTTCATGTGTTTGTTGGCGATCTGTATATCTTCTTTGGAGAAATGTCTATTTAGTTCTTCTGCCCATTTTTGGATTGGGTTGTTTGTTTTTTTGTTATTGAGCTGCAAGAGTTGCTTATAAATTTTGGATATTAATCCTTTGTCAGTTGCTTCATTTGCAGCTATTTTCTCCCATTCTGAGGGTTGTCTTTTGGTCTTGTTTATGGTATCCTTTGCTGTGCAAAGGCTTTTAAGTTTCATTAGGTCCCATTTGTTTATTTTTGTTTTTATTTCCATTTCTCTAGGAGGTGGGTCAAAAAGGATCTTGCTGTGATTTATGTCATAGAGTGTTCTGCCTATGTTTTCCTCTAAGAGTTTGATGGTGTCTGGCCTTACATTTAGGTCTTTAATCCATTTTGATTTTATTTTTGTGTATGGTGTTAGGGAGTGTTCTAATTTCATCCTTTTATATGTAGCTGTCCAGTTTTCCCAGCATGACTTATTGAAGAGGCTATCTTTTCTCCCCTGTATATTCTTGCCTCCTTTATCAAAGATAAGGTGACAATATGTGCGTGGGTTTATCTCGGGGCTTTCTATCCTGTTCCATTGATCTATATTTCTGTTTTTGTGCCAGTACCATACTGTATTGATTACTGTAGCTTTGTAGTATAGTCTGAAGTCAGGGAGCCTGATTCCTCCAGCTCCGTTTTTTTTCTTTCTCAAGATTGCTTTGGGTATTCGGGGTCTTTAGTGTTTCCATACAAATTGTGAAATTTTTTCTTCTAGTTCTGTGAAAAATGCCAGTGGTAGTTTGATAGGGATTGCATTGAATCTGCACATTGCTTAGGGTAGTATAGTCCTTTTCCCAGTGTTGATTCTTCCAATCCAAGAACATGGTATATCTCTCCATCTATTTGTACCATCTATAATTTTTTTCATCAGTGTCTTATAGTTTTCTGCATACAGGTCTTTTGTCTCCTTAGGTAGGTTTATTCCTAGGTATCTTATTCTTTTTGTTGCAATGGTAAATGGGACTGTTTCATTAATTTCTCTTTCAGATTTTTCATCATTAGTGTATAGGAATGCAAGAGATTTCCTGATCTTAGTGGAAATGGTTTCAGTTTTTCCCCATTGAGAATGCTGTTGGCTGTGGGTTTGTCATACATGGCCTTTATTATGTTGAGGTAGGTTCCTGCTATGCCTACTTTCTGGAGGGTTTTTATCATAAATGGGTGTTGAATTTTGTCGAAAGTTTTTTCTGCATCTGTTGAGATGATCATATGGTTTTTCTCCTTCAGTTTGTTAATATGGTGTATCACAATTAATGTGCGTATATTGAAGAGTCCTTGCACTCCTGGGATAAACCCCACTAGATCATAGTGTATGATCCTTTTAATGTGCTGTTGGATTCTGTTTGCTAGTATCTTGTTGAGGATTTTTATACCTATGTTCATCAGTGATATTGGCCTGTAGTTTTCTTTTTTTTGTGACATCTTTTTCTGGTTTTGGTATCACGGTGATGGTGGCTTCGTAGAATGAGTTTGGGAGTGTTCCTCCCTCTGCTATATTTTGGAAGAGTTTGAGAAGGATAGGTGTTAGCTCTTCTCTAAATGTTTGATCGAATTCACCTGTGAAGCCATCTGGTCCTGGGCTTTTGTTTGTTGGAAGTTTTTAATCACAGTTTCAGTTTCAGTGCTTGTGATTGTTGTGTTTATATTTTCTATTTCTTCCTGGTTCAGTCTCAGGAGGTTGTGCTTTCCAAAGAGTTTGTTCATTTCTTCCAGGTTGTCCATTTTATTGGCATCTAGTTGCTTGTAGTAATCTCTCATGATCCTTTGCATTTCTGCACTGTCAGTTGTTACTTCTTTTTCATTTCTTTCTTTCTTTTTTTTTTTTTTTTTTTTTGCAGTACGCAGGCCTCTCACTGTTGTGGCCTCTCCCGTTGCGGAGCACAGGCTCCAGATGCGCAGGCTCAGCGACCATGGCTCACGGGCCCAGCTGCTCCGCGGCATGTGGGATCTTCCTGGACCGGGGCACGAACCCGTGTCCCCTGCATCAGCAGGCGGACTCTCAACCACTGTGCCACCAGGGAAGCCCCTTTTTCATTTCTAATTCTATTGATTTCAGTCTTCTTCCTTTTTTTCTTGATGAGTCTGGCTAATGGTCTATCAAATTTGTTTATCTTTTCAAAGAACCAGGTTTTAGTTTCATTGATCTTTGTGATCGTTTCCTTCATTTCTTTTTCATTTATTTCGGATCTGATCTTTATGATTTCTTTCTTTCTGTTATCTTTGGGGATTTCTTTGTTCTTCTTTCTCTAATTGCTTTAGGTATAAGGTTAGGTTGTTTATTTGAGGTGTTTGTTTCTTGAGTTAGGATCGTATTGCTATAAACTTCCTTGTTAGAACTGCCTTTGCTGCATCCCATAAGTTTTGGGTCATCGTGTTTTCATTGTCATTTGTTTCTAGATATTTTTTGATTTCCTCTTTGATTTCTTCAGTGATCTCTTGGTTATTCAGTAGTGCATTGTTTAGCCTCCATGTGTTTGTATCTTTTACAGTTCTTTTCCTGTAATTGATATGTAGTCTCACAGTGTTGTGGTTGGAAAAGATACTTGATATGATTTCAATATTCTTAAATTTACCAAGGCTTGATTTGTGACCCAAGATATGATCTATCCTGGAGAATGTTCCCTGAGCGCTTGAGAAGAAAGTGTACTCTGTTGTTTTTGGATGGAATGTCCTATAAATATCAATTAAGTCCATGTTGTTTAATGTGTCATTTAAAGTGCGCCGGCCGGGGCGCGCCTTCCCGGCGGCCGGGCAGGGACCGGAGCGTGCGCGGTCTCGCGGTGCAGATCCTCAGCATGGCTCTGGGCACACGTGGGGCTCCAGCCGCTGGAAGCACAGCGGCTGCATCAAAGACCGACTCTCCCACACCAGATGAGATGCTTTGAGTGCTCCAGGCCTCTGGCAACATGACTGATGTGTTCCAGGGAAGACAGCCTCTGAGTGATGCCAGCGTCATAGCTGGCGCGGGTTCAGTGACGCCAGGCTGCTACTTTCATTTTGCAGTTTCCCACCCCAGACTTCAGCTGTGCTACCTGGGGAACTCAGTGTGAAATAGTAACCCAATCATTCCCACCATCCAGGTTCGGCAGCTGTTCTGTCTGGCTCAGCTGCCTTCTGCAGCAAGGTGGGTGCTCTCTGGCTATTTTCTGCGACCTCCCAGCCAGCACTCACCCAGGACAGATTCAATTCACATTCACTCTTGCTGGTGCCTGGGGAGTCTATGATGAGGATTAACTCTGATGGGGGCAGGATATGAGTACCCTGTTCTGGAAACTGATGTCCTGACTTCTTACCTGGTCCCTAAGCAATAAGAATGGTCAGGTAGAAGTGCAACCTGGGAATCCGGACTCCCAGCTTTGTTTTATAGCTCGGATGCAGAATTCACCTGACACCACACAACTAGAGAAAGAAGTGAATAGGACCCGAGAATTCATTGTCTTCTACGCCCTCCTTTCTCGAAAAGAGAAACCAAGGCCCAAGGATGGACACAAAATCCATCAGGCCATGCAGGGTATTAGAGGCCTATGTGTCCCAGTGGCCAGGTCCCCTGACATGTCCCATGAGGTTCCTACTATATGGTACTCTCTCAAGCCCAGGGCCTCAATTGTCCCTTCTATAAAAGAGAACCAGCTGAGATTTGGCATCAGCCTTTCCCAAAGTTCTTGGAACTTTTTGGAAGAAACGGTCTAGAAACTCATTTTCATATAAGAGCTCAGCATTGCAACAGACACACAGTAAAAACTCAATAATGACGGCTGCTTTTTTTGAATTTGTTCTCCATGCCAGGGACTATAGAATTGATGCATGTTATCTAATTTAATCTTCCTGGCCAACATCTGAGGTAAATGCTTTTATGACGCTCATTATAAAGATAAAAGAAGTGCGGCTTAGAGAAACCAAAAGCCTTCCTCATATGGGACAGACCCCATAAAAGGGAGAGCTGCCTCTCTGTGCAGACCTTCCCTTGAACTATGCTGAACACACACCCATGTGCCTTTGTTCTAGCGCTATTTGCCTGTTATTTCACATAATCCTCTAGTATTAAGTGTCTTGATCCCCACTTTACTGGGGACATTAAATGATTTCCAGAGAACGCAGAGCTGGTTCAGGCAAACCAGAGTTGAAGCAAGTCTAGCAGGTAGAATAGGGTCCCCAAGCCTCACCCCCACTCTAATACATTAGGCAGAGTCTTTGGGAAAGATGACTTAGAACCTGTGCTTTTAGACATAGAGAACAGACTTATGGTTGCCAAGGGGGAGGGTAGGTGGAGGAGGGAAGGATTGGGAGTTGGGAATTAACCAATGCAAGCTATTATATATAGAATGGATAAACAACAAGTTCCTACTGTATAGCACTGGGAACTATATTCAATATCTTGTAATAGGGCTTCCCTGGTGGCGCAGTGGTTGAGAGTCCGCCTGCCGATGCAGGAGACGCGGGTTCGTGCCCCTGTCCGGGAGGATCCCACGTGCCGCGGAGCGGCTGGGCCCGTGAGCCATGGCCGCTGAGCCTGCGCGTCCGGAGCCTGTGCTCCGCAACGGGAGAGGCCACAACAGTGAGAGGCCCGCGTACCACAAAAAAAAAAAAAAAAAAAAATCTTGTAATAAACCATAATGGACAAGAATATGATAAAGAATGCATATATATGTATAACTGAATCACTTTGCTGTACAGCAGAAATTAACACAACATTTTAAGTCAACTACACTTCAATGAACTAAAATTTTTAAAAAAGTACCTGTGCTTTTAGACATGTCTGTGGTAATTTTAATGCACAGTCAATGAGAAGTCATGTATCTAGTTCAAGGATCCCTTTTATAGTTGGGTACACCAAAGCCTAGTGGGAAAATGTAAATTTCCAAGAGTTACTTTCCAGGCTAGCTACAGAACCCATCCAGGGATCAGACATGCCTTATGTCCAGGCCTGCATCCTTATAGCAGCTGCCATGTTGCTCTGCCTAGAGCCCCATTCACTCCTCAGGACCAAGGTAATCATTCCCCTAACTTCAGCCGCATTGGTGGCCAACAGGTCTTCACTGACTGCCTCTCTAGTAATTGCCTTGGGCTGTGGGGAGCTGCCTTCCTCAAAGTCACATCCCCTTTTCTGGGGACTGCCCACACCCAGTGATGGGTGCTATAGACAGATAAAGGCCCGTTCCTTTTTCCTTATATGGGATAATTCTAAAGGAGCATCTTTGCTCCAGAGCACCTCATAGGATTAGTCTGGGAGCACACTGGGATATCCCCTCCGAAGTCAGAGAATAATTGTAGCATCCCTTGCCTCCCACCATTGAAAAAGAGGCACAGTGCCTAGCAGTCAGCTTCCCTGTACTCGGGAAGACTGCTCTGACCACGCATACAAAAGGCTTCCAGTTGTGACTTCCAGGCTTGCAGGGGTGCAGAGCATGAGTGGGTTCCAGCAGGTCTGGATGTGGGGCAATTGATCCCGCAGCCTGTGCTGTGCAACCAGCTAGACACAGGTATTAGAGGTAATGTGGTGGGGAAGGAAGCCCACTGTGCCCCGTGGAGTCTATGACTCTGTTGGAGAGTCACAAAATGGACCCCTGGGCTTCTGGACCAAGGCCATGCCATCTAAAGAGGAGAATTTATATCTTCCGTAAAAAGAGTTCCCAGTGTGTTTACTGCTCCCGGCAGAGACAAAGAGCCTGGCCGGAGGGATTCAAGTAGACTTGCAGCCGGAACTGCCTGTCAGGAGCTGGGTTTAGTGAAACCCACCAAGTTATAAAGCCAGGTGAGCCCAGCAACAATCCATTGTGAGATTAAATCAGCACCTTGGGACTGGGCACAAGCAGGGCCAGAGGGCCCCCATCCTTAGGCACTTTCCAAAAGTAACCTCGTTAACGTAACAGCTCATATTAACTCTCATCACTGGAAATTCCAGTTTTCGGAGCTCTGTGCCAGGAACATATATTTCTTCTTCTTCTTCTTCTTCTTCTTCTTCTTTTTTTTTTTTTGTGGTATGCGGGCCTCCCTCTGTTGTGGCCACTCCCGTTGTCTTCTTCTTCTTCTTCTTCTTTTTTTTTTTTTGTGGTATGCGGGCCTTCCTCTGTTGTGGCCTCTCCCGTTGCGGAGCACAGGCCCCGGACGCGCAGGAGCAGCGGCCGTGGCCCACGGGCCCAGCCGCTCCGCGGCATGTGGGATCCTCCCAGACCGGGGCGCGAGCCCGGTTCCCCTGCATCGGCAGGCGGACGCGCAACCACTGCGCCACCAGGGAAGCCCTGTTTCTTATTATTAATTGCAACACCATAGTATCATTTACAGCCTCAAGACCAGCTGCAGCAGTGGATTAGGGTTTTCATCTAAGAGTTTGCTTCCCAGAGAAACCATCTGATGACATCCCTGGTCCCTGGTTGGGGTCTGTGTGTAACTGAACAGGACCCTATGGGACATCCGCACAACAGACACCCCCTCCCCTGCTTTTTGTCTTCTGCCTGCTTTTTGTCTGTAGAAAAACTTTAGTCAAAGAATCATTGTAATCAGAGGAGTGAGAAAATGCAGAAAGAAAGGAAAGCAGTCAAGCAAGACAAAATAATAATAGTTTAGCCATTAAACAAAGTCAAGGACTTTTAGATCCTCCTCAAGGGCTATAGAGAATATTCTGAGCCATATCCTTCTGCTGTTATGCAGATACTGAAATCCCCACCAGACTGGAAGAAGTTAACTCTATGCTGCCCGTGAGCACATAGACCCCAGACCGATT
This sequence comes from Physeter macrocephalus, assembly GCF_002837175.3. NCBI lineage: Eukaryota > Metazoa > Chordata > Mammalia > Artiodactyla > Physeteridae > Physeter > Physeter macrocephalus. The sequence goes on along the minus strand of NC_041227.1, from coordinate 98,136,340 downwards.
GGAACCAGAAGGTTAATGACCTCACCACCAACCACCAACCAGTCAGAAGAATGTCCACGAGCTGATCACACACCCCACACCCCACAACCCCCTCCCTCACCCTATCTTTGAAAACCTTTCCCTGAAAGCCTTTGGGGAGTTCAGGCCTTTTAAGCACTAGCTGTCTGGACTCCGCTTGATGCCCTGCAATAAATGCTACACTTTCAGCCATGTACCCCAATGTTCATGGCAGCTCTATTTACCATAACCAGGACATGGAAGCATCCTAAGTGTCCATCGACAGATGAATGGATAAAGAAGATGTGGCACATATATACAATGGAGTATTACTCAGCCATAAAAAGAAACGAAATTGAGTTATTTGTAGTGAGGTGGGTGGACCTAGAGTCTGTCATACAGAGTGAAGTAAGTCAGAAAGAGAAAAACAAATACCGCATGCTAACACGTATATATGGAACCTAAAAGAAAAAAAAAAAGGTTCTGAAGAACCTAGGGGCAGGACAAGAATAAAGACGCAGATGTAGAAAATGGACTTGAGGACACGGAGATGGGGAAGGGTAAGCTGCGACTAAGTGAGAGCGTGGCATGGATATCTATACACTACCAAATGTAAAATGGATAGCTAGTGGGAAGCAGCTGCATAGCACAGGGAGATCAGCTCGGTGCTTTGTGACCACCTAGAGGGGTGGGATAGGGAGGGTGGGAGGGAAACGCAAGAGGGAGGAGGTATGGGGATATATGTATATGTATGGCTGATTCACTTTGTTATAAAGCAGAAACCAACACAGCATTGTAAAGCAATTATACTCCAATAAATATGTTAAAAAATAAAAAAACAGTCAAAAAAAAAAATACTACACTTTCTGTCACCACAACCCGGTGTCAGTAGATTGGCTTTACTGCTAGGGCAAAAGCAGATCCAGGTTTAGTTCGGTAAAATGTGTGCCATCAGAAGCTTTAAATATCTCCAATGTTTTGTGCCCACCATTTCAAACTCCAGGGGCAGATGATGCTGTGCCTCGTTAGAGGTGAATTGGGCTCAGGATTCCTTGAATGAGAAGAGAGAAAGCTTGGCAATAGTGATGTGAGTAAATTCTGTTTAGTCTTTCACAAATGGAAGACACTCCCCGCTGCCACTCTCTTTTCTTGATCCCATCTTCAAGATTTTCCTGGCACCAGAGGGTCTGCTGATCCCAGTAAGCGGTCCTGTGACCACCACACTGTTGGTCTGCTGGTGCCCGCCTCTGGATATGCTAACATTTGGAGGTGCCTCTCTGATTGGCATTTAGGGCTGAAGTCTGCTGGGCTGCAGGAAAGGCAGGGAGGTTTGTTGTCCTTGGAGTGAGGTCCAGTGATTACTCTAAATGGGAGACTTTCTGTGGTAGCCTCTGGGAGCTCTCTGGTGGCTCCTGGGGTCCGTGCTTCTACTTGAGGCTCTGATAGAAAAGCTTCCCAGGAAGGCAGTCTGAATGCACGGGTGTGCCAGTTAGCTTGACCCTTGTGTGATTGTGGGAGTGTGTAAGAACCCTCACGCAAACTTCCCTGCCCCTGTGGGTAGAGATAGTGATGTTGTCCAAGAGAAAGTGCTCTCAGAGCAGAAGATCTTGTAGGACCATTTATTTGATCCCTTAGATCCTTCCCTGTACAAACAAAAAGAACAAGAGTCTCACTCCCCATCCAGTTATAAAAGGGTTAAGTCGCAACCCACAGACAGTGCACCCTGAGGGGAGTTCAAGATGGAGAAAAACAGAGAAGCATTCTGAGTTTTGGAAATATAACCCCTAGATAGTTAAGATGCATATCTAAGGAAGAATTTCAGTGAGCCCAGATACTTGCATATTCCCATGCACAGAAAAGCACTAAAATCATTACCTTGAGATATCTGGGTTTGTTTTTTTTTTGCTGATTAGCACTAATCTTTTACCAAGATGTATGCTTGACTACATGTATTTCTCAGCCAAAAAATTTATATATATCCTGGCTCCTTCCCTACCTCTTCGGAGCAGTTCTTCAGAACTATCTGAGGGGCTGTCTTCCAGGATCTAGTTCTCAGTAAGGTCCCTGAATAAACCTGAAACTCACTGCTCTTATGTTGTGTGTGTTCTTTCAATCAACATTTAAAACATCATTACCCTCATATTATGGATGGGGTAATCAAAACCAAAGTAACTTAGTGAGAGAGACCATTTCTAAGGGCTAAAATGGAAGTCACCTGCCTCCCAGGTAAGTGTGCCTCCTGATGTCTCATGCCGCCATTTATATTGCCTTGTGCCATGGTCACCACATATAGTGGCCCAAGGGGACTTTGGTGTGAATGGTGCCCCTTGGAGCTATGCAATGCAGTGACACTGCTGGATGTAACAGGATGTAGGGGACCATCGGCTCTCCAGATTGGTAGCATCAGGCTGGGTGGAGTTACACCAGCAGAGCACCAGTGACCCTTTTCTACCCTAGAGGACACGGTGGGTCTTTGTGTCCAGGGGTCATGTGACTGACGGAAATGTCAGTTGATTTCATATGCTGCAGGGGAATCCTGATTTGAGCTGCTGATACAGGAAGTGGGGGTCCTGTCCACTTGATTGGAAGCTCTTGAGCTTGAACATTTGGGGTGTAATGGGAAGATTGATGGAGGGAAGTGAATTTTCTGGGTCTAAGAAGCCACCTTTAATTGCAACTTTGTGGAGTTTGGAAAGTTTCCACATCACTAATCCTGCTTCTCCATCCACAACATTCAACATTTTACCTGACCTAGTCCCGTTCTTCTTACAATTGCCCTCTCCCCACCTTCCCATCTACAAGTTCCCTGGCTCTGTCCCCCATTACCTTGTTAAAAGGAGACAGCAGGCCCAAATGGGGTCACTTGTGCTAAACCCCATGTCAGCAAACCAAGACTTAATATCTAACCTAATTGCAGTTTCAACCTCCCAGGAATATAACCTTTTACCAGGCAACATGAAATTATCTGGTCAGCAATAGTAAGATGATCCCCCCGATAGGCCCTCTGTTCCCCCTAGAAAGGCGACCTTGCCTGAAATAATCCATTCTTTGCTAATAATTTCCTTTTTCCAACCCCCTTCTGCCTTTAAAAACTATTCCTTTTCTATAGCTTGGGGGAGTCCTTTTCTATTGCTAGAAGGGATGCCGCTTCATGAATCATTGAGAAAAGCCAATCTGATATTTAAATTCACTCAGTTGAATTTTTGTTGTTGAATAGATTTAGTGGCAACGGTGGGACTGAGGGAGACTTCTGACAGCTTCGGCACAATGAGAAACATAGGTACTCCATGAACCCTTTGAGTTCACTGTCTTTTTCACCAATTCTGAGGGTAAGTTTCCTCTTGATTTTGAGCATCACTCTCTTTGCATCAAGCTCAACTTAATTAGCTTTCCAGGGACTTCCCCGGTGGTCCAGTGGGTAAGACTCCATGCTCCCAATGCAGGGGGCCCGGGTTCGATTCCTGGTCAAAGAACTAGATCCCGCATGCATGCCACAACTAAGAGTCCACATGCCGCAACTAAGAAGCCCACATGCCGCAACTAAGATCCCCTGTGCTGCAACTAAGACTCAGCGCAGCCAAAATAAATAAATAAATAATAAATATTTTTTTAAAAAGATTTTTTTTAAAAATTAGCTTTCCAGTTACCTCCCCATTTGTCTGGAATCACTGGTTCCAAGTTGGGAGCTGCTGGTACCTTAAACCACAGTTCCCTGTTTGACTGGAAACCTCAGCTCTTGGTTCTGTCCCCAGATTCCACGCTGGGAGCTGCTGGCGGTTTAGTCTGCGTTTCCGTATTTGTTTTGAATCAGCCTAAAGTCTCCATTCTTTGGGGTTTGCTGGTTCAATCCTTTCCCCAATCCCCCGTTCCACACTGGGAATTGCTGGTGGTGTGCACAAGGCCTTTTCTTGGCCAGGGTGCCGTAACATCTGTTGGTTATTGCTGATATATTAAGGTGCACATGTTTGTTGGTCTTGTTTTGTATAGATAAAGGCTACAGCTAATGGTAATCTGGGAGGCCAAAAAGCTAAAAAAATTGGTAGGTATGGATCAAGCACCTAAGAGCTGTTAAAGCACTTGCCACCAAACCCAAAGACTTCTGTGTTAGGCTAAACTGGCCATGGGGTGGGTCAAATTGACACTAGGTCACTCACCAGCCTCAGGAAATTTTCCGTGCAACAATGTACGCTGTAAAATACCACGTAATCCCCAACTCAGTGGCACATCCCTTATAGGTATTAGACCAGCTTCGAGAAACCCAAAGCCTTAGCTAATGGGATCCTTGAACTCTAAAGAGTCAAGGGCACCACCTTTTGGCACAACTGCTTATTTTATGTCTGAAAAATATCCTGAAAGATACATATATCTACAAAAATGGCAAAATCTTACCAAAAACAGCCTAGAATTACAATGGTCATCATGAACATTTTAATTAGACATGATCGTTCATTTAAGAAGAGCACTTGAAAGTCAGGATTCCCGAATTAAACAAGCAGAATGGGGTACCTATTTTACCTGGTATGCAGAGACCTCCAAAAGCCTTCAAGATTCCAAAATAGCCTCATTGAACATTGCAACAGGATGGAAAGCCCAGAAATAAACCCACACACCCGTGGTCAATTAATCTTTGACAAAGCAGGCGAGAATATACAATGGAGAAAAGACAGCCTCTTAAGCACGTAGTGGACAGACACATGTAAATCAATGAAGTTAGAACATACCCTCACACTGTACACAAAAATAAACTCAAAATGGCTTAAAGATTTAAATATAAGACATGACACCATAAAACTTCTAGAAGAGGACATAGGCAAAACATTCTCTGACATAAATTTTAGCAATGTTTTCTTAGGTCAGTCTCCCAAGGCCACAGAAATAAATGCAAAAATAAACAAATGGGGCCTCATCAAGCTTCTAAGCTTTTGCATAGCAAAGGAAATGATAAACAAAATAAAAAGACAGTCTACAGAATGGGAGAAAATATTTACAAACAATGAGACAACAAGGGCTTAATTTCCAAAATACACAAACTGCTCACACAACTCAATAACAAAAAACCAAACAACCCAATCAAAAAATGGGCAGCAGACCTAAACAGACATTTATCCAAAGAAGACATCCAGATGGCCAATAGACACATGAAAAGATGCTCAACATCGCTAATTATTAGAGAAATGCAAATCAAAACCACAATGAGGTATCACCTCACACCAGTCAGAATGGCCATAATTTAACAATCTACAAATAACAAATGCTGGAGAGGATGTGGAGGAAAGGGAACCCTTGTATACTGTTGGTGGGAATGTAAATTGGTGGCTACTGTGGAGAACAGTATGGAGCCTCCTCAGAAAACTAAAGATAGAGCTGCCATATGATCCAGCAATCTCACTCCTAGGCATATGCCTGGAAAAAAGCTCCAATTCGAAAAGGTACATGTACCCCAATGCTCACAGCAGCACTATTTACAATAGCCAAGACCTGAAAACATCCCAAGTGCCCATCAACAGACAATTGGCTTCAGAAGATGTGGTACATATGTACAATGGAATATTACTCAGCCGTAAGAAAGAATGAAATAATGTCATTCGCAACAATATGGATGGACCTAGACATTATCATACTATGGGAAGTAAGTCAGACAAAGACAAATACCATGTGATATCACTTATATGTGGAATCTAAAATACGATACAAATGAACTGATTTACAAAGCAGAAACAGATTCACAGACATAGAAATCAGACTTATGGTTACCAAAGGGGAAAGAGGGTGGGGGAGGGATAAATTAGGAGTTTGGAATGAGCAGATACAAATTACTATATATAAAATAAATAGTAAGGTCTTACTATATAGCACAGGGAACTATATTCAATATCTTCTAATAAACCATAAAGAAAAAGAATCTGAAAAAGTATATATGTGTGTGTGTATATATATATATATATATATATATATACACACATATATATAACTGAATCACTTTGCTGTACACCAGAAATTAGCACAATGTAAATCAACTATACTTCAATTAAAAAAATTAAAAATAAACAACTCAGGGACTTCCCTGGTGGTCCAGCGACTAAGACTCTGCACTCCCAATGCAGGGGGCCCAGGTTCATCCCTGGTCAGGGAACTAGATCCCACATGCCACAACTAAAGATCCCTTGTGCTGCAACTAAGACCCCATGCAGCCAAATAAATAAATAAATAAATATTTTTTAAAAACTCAATTTAAAAATGGGGAGAAAAAGAGAAAGATTCATTGCAAAAGGCCAATAAAAAATTAAGGATACTGGAGGTACCTAAAGCAAAAGATAATAAGAGTAGCATGACTCCTCCTGCTTCCCTCTATCCTTCTTTACCTGGGTACTCAGATTTTACTAATTCTCTGAACTGCCTTTTTATTCTCAGAGACTAGTAAACAGTTATTTTTTTTTAATTTATTTTTGTCTGCGTTGGGTCTTTGTTGCTGCGCGTGGGCTTTCTCTAGTTGCTGCGAGCGGGGGCTACTCTTCGTTGCGGTGCGCGGGCTTCTCATTGCGGTGGTTTCTCTTGTTGCGGAGCACAGGCTCTAGGCGCGCAGGCTTCAGTAGCTGTGGCACGTGGGCTCGGTAGTTGTGGCTCGTGGGCTCTAGACCTTAGGCTCAATAGTTGTGGCACATGGGCTTCATTGCTCTGCAGCATGTGGGATCTTCCCGGACCAGGGCTGGAAACCGTGTCCCCTGCACTGGCAGGCGGATTCCTAACCACTGCGCCACCAGGGAAGCCCAACAGATATTTTTAAAAATAAAAACTGCCCAAGATTGCAGGCCATCCTCCTCAGGTATCTTCTACTCCTTAGTCAAAGACTGAACTAAGGGCCATAGCTAAGGGGTTTCCTAAACCCAGGGAGGATCCCAAGAGTTTTTTGAAGAGTTTAGTATCCTTACTGGGGTCTATGACCCGGGGCTGCCAGATCTTTATCAGCTTGTGCCCGGGATGGTGGGACCTGGGGAAACCCAAAAATGGATACAGAAAGCAGAATGGCAACACACCGAGGATGATGCTTGAGATCCTCAACCAAAAAAAACCTTGCAAAAGAGCCACCAACCTTTTACAAGCCATTCCTAGAGTCTTCTTTGCACTAATTGTTCTTCTCTTCAAACATTCAAACAAAAGAAAGAATACTTGTCCTGCAGCATTCCGGATTTCATATAATAAATGATGTCACCTAAGTTGCTCCAGCTGCCCTATTTGTACACAGAATATCTCTTGAGATTAGTGGATTAATAAAAAAGGCAGAAAATTAAATGGGAGGCCACTGACCTGACTGAACTCGTGACCATAGCTGAGCACTTTGAAAGGACTTTGAAACAAGATGGTAAACAAAGATCTGATGCATTATTGGCTTTGTAACTACAACAGCACCAAGACCAGACCTCAGATAATACTTGGGCCTCCCACATCGCATCCTGCTAGGTCCATCATTAGAACGCCCACGCAAGAAGCAATGTCTCATTTGTGATCAGTTGGGACACTGGAAAAGAAAAATTGTCCTCAAAGTCCTATACAAATTCCTCAATATCCACACAAATGTCCCTAAGAGAGAACACCCATCTGGGCCTCTTCCAAAACTGATGGGGGGCTCTGAGGGACCCGCTGGTAACTGCTACCAGCAATACCCTTAAACAGCCCAGGGGAAACAAAAATTAAAATTGATGGAAACCGGGGCTTCCCTGGTGGCGCAGTGGTTGAGAGTCCGCCTGCCGATGCAGGGGACACGGGTTCGTGCTCCGGTCTGGGAACATCCCACGTGCCGCGGAGCGGCTGGGCCCGTGAGCCATGACCACTGAGCCTGCGCGTCCGGAGCCTGAGCTCCGCAATGGGAGAGGCCACAGCAGTGAGAGGCCCGCGTACCGCAAAAAAAAAAAAAAAAAAAAAAAAAATTGATGGAAACCTTGCCAAATTCTGGTAGATCCTGGGCTGCACTCTCCACTTTAAACCCCACTCTCATAGGACAACAAATCCTGTGAAAAAAAGGTTTCCATCTAATAAAGTTCAGGGAGAATTTCTATCTCAAGCAATGCAAAATGATTATGGGTAAAGCATTGTTTTTTGCTGTGTGACACAGCCCCAGTTGATGTATTAGGTAGAGATCTCTCTTCTAAATGAAAAGGACTGATATATTTTGCTTCCCATGGAGACTCCACCTTAGAATTTCCTGACCAACTTGAACCTGATCTTATATGTTCTTTACAATTTGTCCTTGGTTTGCAAGAAGAATTCCAACAGAAGTCCCCTAATTTAATCGAGGTGCTCAAAAATCTGTGGGCTACTTCTAATACTGATGTTGGTAGAATAAAAAGTATAAAGCCTGTACATATTCAGATAGATATGGCTAAACTTCTTCCTAAATTGCCTTACTGTCCATTAAAGCCTGAGGCTGTACAAGGCCTCTCAACTTGTCACACAGCAGAAGACTTAATCACCCCGGGGCTGATCATTTCTGTACCGGCCCCTGCAACACGCAGATCCTCCCAGTATAGCTAATGGGCGGGATGATGATTTGTCCAGGACTTGAGACCTATTAACAAGATAGTTGTTCCCTGTTTCCCGGTGGTTCCAATCCTGAACATCCTTTTATCACAAGTTCCGCCAGACTCAAAAGGGTTCACTGCTGTGGACCTTTGCTCAGCCTTTGTCAGCATCCCTGTGGACCCCAACAGCCAAAATCTATTCATCTTGACTTGGAACCATCAACAATATACCCGGACAGTCACGCTTTAAGGGTTCACTGAGGCCCCCTCCTGTTCCTCCCAAGTGCTCCACCAAGATGTAAGACCCTCCAGTGTCAGGAAACCAACCTTCTACAGCATGTAGATGACCTCTTGCTGTGCTCAGTTACCAAATAGACATCCATAAAGCATTCCACTTATTTGCTGTAAGTAAAAGTTACAATTATATCTAGACACTGTTCATTACCGAGTCATAATGTAAGCTCTTGGGGAATCCAGCTATCTCCAAAAATGATTAAACTAAACCAAGGACTTCCTAGGCCCACAACTAAGTGACAGCTTTGTGGCTTTCTAGGCCTAGCTGGCTATTTATTGCCTCACAGTTTCCTAATTTTTCCCTATTAGCTTCCCCTTTCTATGAACTTACTAAAATTTCTGTCCCTGAACCCCTTCCATGGGAAGATAAACATGAGTAGGCCTTTCTAAGACTCAAACAAGAACCTCCTGTCCTAGGGCTACCTCACTATTCAAAACCTTTCACCTTACCTGCGCAGGAGAGAGAGAACCAGGCCCTGGGAGCATCGAGAGCCTGGTAATAAACACAGGCCTGTCACAGCATCAGCTTGATTCCATTTTTCCTCCTACTCCAGCTGTCTTAAGGCTATAGCCACAGCTGCAAAGTTAGTAAAGCCTCAGAGGATCTAACCCTAGGAAATGTTTATTTACAAATTCTTCACACTGTCCAAAGTCTTCTTAATTCCGAGCTGACCCAACATTTCTCTGCAAGCAGACTGATCTCCTGTGAGATTCTTCTGTTCTCACCGCCTAATCTGTACCTTAAACATTGCAACATCCTTAATCCTGCTATGTTACCACCTCTACCTGATGAAGGTGAGCCCCATGACTGCGCGGTAATAATATCCCATTTTGTGACACAACGTTCTGATTTACAGACACCCTGTCGAGTAATCCTGATCTAATTTTGTTTGTGGATGGTTCCGATTGTAAAAAAATGAGAAAGGCTATTCCACACTGGTGATGCTGTTACTACCCCAAATGAACTACTTGAGAGGGTAAGCCTCCCACAAGCTAAATCAGCTCAACAAGCCAAGCTCTGTGCCAGTTATCAAGACAAACTCTTAATATTTATACTGACAGCTGGTATGCCTTTGGTATTGTCCATGATTTGGGAATGTTATGGAAACAAAGGGGGTTTTCTTACATCCTCTGGGACCACAATCAAACATGGATAACAAATAAACAACCTTCTTCCTGCCATTCTCTTAGCTTCTGAAATTGCTATTATTAAAATTGAGGCTCACACTAAAAGGACTGAACCTGAATATCAGGGAGACACCCTGGCTGGCTTTCATGAGAAGGCCATAAAAGTCCATAAAAGTTGTGGCACGGGACTTCCCTGGTGGCACAGTGGTTAAGCATCCTCCTGCCAGTGCAGCGGACATGGGTTCGATCCCTGGTCCTGGAAGATCCCACATGCCGCGGAGCAACTAAGCCCGCGAGCCACAACTACTGAGCCCGCGTGCCACAACTACCGAAGCCCGTGCGCCTACAGCCCGTGCTCCGCAGTAAGAGAAGCCACCGCAATGAGAAGGCTGCTCACTGCAACGAAGAGTAGCCCCCGCTCGCCGCAACTAGAGAAAGCCCACGCTCAGAAACAAAGACCCAAGGTAGCCAAAAATAAAAATAAAAAAAGCTGTGGCACATGTCGATGAAGTCCTTTCTGCTTCTATATTGTGACCTTTTGTTGCCAGACTTCTGCCATGCTGACGGAGCAACAGTCTGCTCCTGAGTCCGAGAAATTAAGATTGACTGTGGCTGTAAATTCAATAAACAGTCGGAGTTCTGGGGAAATCAAGATGGCCACTTGTTTCTTCGCAGCTTCCTGGACAGTCCCGTTTTTCAGGTTTTGCATTCTTTCACTCACCATGGTGCATTTAAGATGACTCAAATTTTAAATAAACTTTCGTGGGAAGATGCCTATAAAATTACAAAAACCGTTTACTAGAAAAGTCTGACCGGTCAGGTCCCTAATCCTGGAAAAATTATCTTTGTTCCCAGAGGCCTCCGACCTCCTCCCTCTGGACCCTTTTACACCTGCAACTGGACTTCATTCAGTTGCCACCTAGAATGGGTTATCACTATGTTCTTGTCATGGTATGTATGTTTTCTGGATGGGTTGAAGCTTTTCCCTGCCACAAGGCTGATGCCCTCATAATGGAAAAAAAAAACCTTTTAGAAAATGTGTTTTCCACTTTGGGTAAACCTTCCACAATCTCCAGTGATCAAGGCATCTACTTCTCTGGGGGGTGGGAAATCATACGAGCCTTAGCAAAAACCCTGCAAAGTTTTTGGAGTCAACACAGTCAGCCCTGTCACCCTCAATCATCAGGCAAGATAGAACTAATGGGATCCTCAAACTTAAAATCTCTAAACTTGCTGAAACTACTGGACTCCCTTGGTCTAAGATGTTGCCTCTGGCCTTGCTGACTGTTTGTAATATACCGTTTGGGAAACATAAACTCATTCCACATGAGATAGTCACTGGTAGACAAATGTCCCTTGGTATACAACTGTCTGCTGATCCCTTGTTTCGTGCTAACGTGATCAGCTACTGTAAGGCTTTAATGTCTTATGCTAAAGCCTATCAACAGGTTAAAGAAGATTTCCTGTATTCCAATTCAAAAGATCGTGTTGGTAACAGTCTGGAGCCTGGTTATTGGGTATTCTGGAAATGTCATCAGAGGAAAACAGCCTTCGGACTCTGTTCGAAAGGACCTTATCTAGTGCTCCTGACCACTAACACTGCTGTGAAACTAGAGGGCCTTGAGCCTTGGGTATGCACATCACAGCTAAGGAAGCCTCCACCTGACATCTGGTCCTGTACAGATGCTGGAGACCCCTGAACCAAACTGTAAGAGAGAAGCAGCTGACTTCAGAGTAGACTGTTGCCACCCAAGACGCTGGATCAAGACTTCATACTTTAACTGAATATGACAGTTTTTTTTCTTCTCTTTCTTTCTTTTACTCTGGCATTGGCTTGGAAAGATAACACTCTCATCTGTATCTCCCAGGCCATTGCTAAGGGGAATAACCTTTCAGAATGCTCAATTTGTCTTCAAAGAGTCTCATCTATCCATGATGCTAGAGACCCTCTGTGACCAATTTCTCTTCTATTTCTAATGTCACTGCAAACTATGATTGACCCCCATTTAGAACTCTCTTACTAAGTTCAACTCTTATCACCAGAACATCCTGTGCCTTGTTTTTCCCTTTGTCAAATCATAACTGTGTGTATTCAATTAGACACAAATACCTACAAAAATCTTAGTACATTTGCAACCCCACGTTCCCATGATTATCTAAAACCGATTGGCCCCCAATCGCTAAAAGATCTCACCAGCAGTGCACATCTTTACAAAGCATTTAGGATGACTCTTTATTTCAGGCTAAGAGATTCTCTTCCCATATGTGCTGAAGACCTGATTGACCCCTGGCTTGGATGGGTAAATGCAGCAAACCCTGTGAATGAGTCCATTAACAGTACCCAGAATGGTCTGTGCCCCAACATGCTTTGTCTCTCTCTGTGGTTGTTTTCATTCTCCCTGGGGCTATGGCTGCCTAGATGACTAGGGCACAGCCAGGCAATGCCTCTTAGGTTATCTAACTGTGCCTCTAACTTTCCACAAATGAGTTAAGTCATCTCATTGATTGACTTCCCTGGATTTACACCATTGAGTTAGAAAGGAATTAGCAGAAGGTGTTCACGACTCAAGATTAGCTTCCTTTGGCAGGGCCATACTTCCCTGGTTATGAGTAAATACAAATGACAATATGATCAGGAACCCCTCCTTAACCCCCGAAGACATTGCAGATTCCATTGCTAAGACAATAGCTGCCCCATAAAGATCCTTAAACTCTCTGGTCAAGGTTCCTCTTAATAATAGGATAGCCCTTGATTATCTTCAAGCTGGACAAAGAGAGGTCTGTGCTGTGGTCAACAGCACTCGCTGCACCTGGATGACCCTTCTGGGGAAGCTGAGACTCAAGTTACGTCAGATCCCTGAGCAAGGCACTTGGCTTAGGAAGGTGACTCCTTCGATGGTTCTTTCTTTGACTTATTTGATTTTGATTGGTTTGGGTCTTAGAGACCATGGCTCGAAGTGCACTCCCAACATTAGGGATTATCTGGCTTATAATAATCATAGTAATCTCCCTGGTGTGTTGTATTCTCTCTAAGACTGGAATGTCAGAAGATGAACAAAGGGAATAGCCAACTGAAAAATCGTGAACCTGAAACCACGACCTATGGACATCACAGAGATGAAGGAAAAATTGGTCCTGACCTGTGAATACCACACAGAGGATGGACAAAAGCTGTGAGAACTACAGAGCAGTAGCTAAGGGTGGTGCTAATGCCTTAAATTTTGATCTCGTGTCTCAGTTATTCTGATCAAAAGTGGGGGTGGGGGCGGGATAGTTTTTAAAAAGGAGACAAAAAATAAAATAGAATAAATAAAACAAAATAAAAAGGAGAAAGCAGGCCCCAAATAGAGTCACTTGTGCTAAACCCCACATCAGCAAACCAAGACTTATTACCTGAACTAACTTCAGTTCAACCCCCCAGGATTGTGACCTTTAACCAGTCAACCTGGAATTATCTGGTCAGCACTAGTGAGCTGACCCAACTGCCAGGCCCTTCTATTCTCCTTAGGAAGGTGACCTTGCCTGAAACAATGCATTCTTTGCTAATAATTTCCTTTTTCCATCCCCTTTCTGCCTTTAAAAACCATTCCTTTCTACAGCTTGGGGAAGCTCCTTTTTATTGCTAGATGGGCTGCTGCCTGATACATGAATTGTTGAATAAAACCAATTTGACCTTTAAACTTATTCAGTAGAATTTTTGTTGTTTAACAACCTCATGCCTATACATTGCCAGAGTGTACCGGCTGCTCCCCCTTACCCCTCCCACTCCAGCCCATAGAGGTGTTTACTGAAGAAGCCCCACTGACCATGGCACTCCCCTTCCCCACTAAATCAAAACTTTCAATGTCTAGTAACACTAGGGTGACCAGATGCTCCGATGTGCCAGGGTCGGTGTTAATTTATATCTGTTGTCCCAGCATAATTATTAATGGTGCCTCCTTTTATTCTCAGACGTGCCCTAATTTGAGTGATAAAAATGACATGTTCATCTTACTTAGGACTATCTGAATGGAGCATAAACTCCCCACCTTCACAGACTGGCCTCAACCTTCCTTCCCAAATTTCCCCACCACTTCACACAGACCCCAAATTAACATCTTCCCAGTGGGCCTCCACCCAACTTGATAAACACATTATAATCCCCCCCGCTTCTAGGCGTTCGCTCAAACTATACCTGTCTCCTTTCTGCCTGGCCTGAAAGAGCTTTCAAAGAGCCCCTGCACTTGTCCATCCGTGAAGACCTGGTTTAAGTTCCAGGATGAAGCCTCCTTAAGTGCCGATAAAGCCTTAGTCTAAATAAACCTCTTGTCAAGGGTTATCTAGGCTTCCTCTGACTTCCCAGTGTCTCCTTTCTGTTTATGGTGGGTTGGAGGATGATCAGAGGAGTAATGTCAGGCACAGGGAGACTATCACAGGCTGTTGCCACAGGTCATGGGAGAGATTTGGGGCCAGCATGGGGCTGGCCAGGCAGGAAATGGTGGTGAGAGTCCTGCTGAATAAGAGACTGAAGTACCTGGGGTCTGGGAAACCTCTCTTGGGGACTGGAAGTAGAGGGATGAAAAGGTTTTGTCTGGTCTTGTCAGTTTTACCCTGAATCTCATTGAAGACCCAGCAGAACCAGAAGGCCATTTCTCAGGAATACAGTTCCTGCCCCCATAACCACACCTCTCACCCCTACTTCCGTCTTTCTCCCTCCCAGCTCAATGTGGATTCCCCACAAAATATACGACTGCTGACTGTAATAAAAATAGTTTTTCTGAATTCCTAAAATAACATTTATTTCCATTTAACATTATGAGCCACACCTTTGGTTCACAAGAGCAATGTCTTCTTAAAAATACAAAACATCTTTGTATCGATCATCCTTGCCAGGACCCTTACAAGATTCCAGGGAATTAAAGAGGAGAGAGACGACATTACTCATACGTTGCAGGGGATTGAATTGGGGCTCACAGAGGGGGAGGCACCCAACCAAAGCTTTACATTTTAAAAGTAACAAAAATTCATGGCAAAGAATTTTTTTAAAAGTCAATAACTCATATGCAATATTTTTTAAAAAAATTATTAAATAAAAGCCATTCCTTTTGGAATGAGGTTATCTCAGAATACTTCTTAGGAAGACCAGGAGATTGAATCAAGCATTTTGAGGCTCTGGTTTGGTTTTAAAAGGTGAATATTTATGGCTTTAAAGTTTGGGATTTTTGGTCCAGGTACTTCATGGCATCCTGGACCCATTTCTTCTGGAGATCAACACAGATCTTCTTGTCCTGCTTGGTGCTGAAGCTGTGGGAGAGAGGGAAAGAATTATTAAGGATCCTCTTTGAAACTTGTGCTGATTTAATCCTAAACCTTCCAGGACCCTCTGCCATGGGATGAAGGGGTTGCCATGGGAGCAGAGGAAGGAGATAGAGGAAGGATGGGATGCTGAGGGTCAGTAGCTGCTCTTGATGGCTCAGTAAAGCCATTCTTGCTCTTGACTGGTATGACCTGAACAAACTTCCAGACAGGGAGCTAGAGGGAAAATTTCCTGTTGTGAAAACTCATGGATTGGATTATAGAGAGGGAACTCTCTAAGTGTAAGGCTCCAGTTAACTCCAATGCAGTTTCAAAAGCTCTAACCCCCAGAAATGAAATTTTGGGCTGGGAGAGGGTAGGTTTTGTCTACTTACATCACAGCTTTCTGGGGACATCTGCTGTCCGTGATTCTTCTGTAGCTCTGCAGTCGTTCAATGGAGATCTTCCTTCTGGCCACATTAAAGCAGCAGACGGTTGGGACAGAAGCTGAATTGGGGAGAAATGAATGAAAGACTGAGCACTAATGATATGTAGATAATTTTTAAGCATGACTTTGTAAGGAAAGAAATTTCAGGACGGCAAGGAAATGTAAGAGATGGAGGCAGAATCCATCTTCTCTGAGGTCCTGTACCTCTGTCTTTGATTTGGTGTCCCCAGCTGTACAGTAGGGACCCATCGCTACAGGCAAGGATATGGAAAAAGCTTGGTCAATGCAATAAGCTCCAACTTTGTCATTACGAAGAGCTATGTCACTAAGTGATAGTCATAATACTGTTCATCAAATACTCTCCATTCTCTGCTTTCTGGACACATGGTAGACTTGCAAGTCTTGGCCACTTTTGGTTGATTGGAACCATTAACTGGTCTTGAGCAATAAGTGAGAAGACAAAGTGACAAGTATCATTTCTAAGGTAGCTTTTGTAATTGTCAGTGCAAGACCCTTGAGAGCTTTCTTTTCCTTCATTACAGTAAGCAGCAATGTTCCCAATCCATCAATTGCCCCATCAATCCAGAATCCTGAGTATATGAAGTCAAAGCTCTAGCCAATACATTATAGATATTTAGTATGAGTAAGAAATTAACCTTTGTTG
Source organism: Physeter macrocephalus (assembly GCF_002837175.3). Lineage (NCBI taxonomy): Eukaryota > Metazoa > Chordata > Mammalia > Artiodactyla > Physeteridae > Physeter > Physeter macrocephalus. Next base: position 98,120,019 of record NC_041227.1, on the reverse strand, counting down.
TTTTAAGCCATTGATAATTTAGGATTGTTTGTTACCACAGCATGCATTGTCTTATTCAGACTGATGCATGCAGTAAATCTAAGTCATCAGAGGATGAAAACATGAGTTATGATACAAACATATAGATACAATCACAACACGTCACCTTGAGAGATTCCCCTGGGACCTGATTCCCTTCCTCTAACCACTGTTTCTGAAAACTGTCTTGGGATCCAGTAAAATTTTGGGGTGTACAGTCAAAGCATTTTTTTTCTCTCCACCACTGACAAAAATGCCCCCTGTGCCTGCAATAAGAGAGGGTCTTTCCTTTGTGTGCCCCCATGCCCAAACATGCGAAGGCAGCCGGATTATGGATGGACACAACATCACTCTCGATACTCATGTCAGGAAAGAGTGTGGGGACTGACCTCAGTAGCCTGGGTTTCTAGTTCTGGCTCTTTCTCTGATTGTGAGGTTGGGGCTCTTCTTGTCCACTCATGGGACCCATTTTCCTGTCTTTAAAATGAGGGGGTCTGCAGCAAGTCTCTGCAGATTCTTGCTGATCTGACAGTTCTGGTGGTGATCAGCTTTGCCATAGAGAAGGGACTTACCTGGCTGAGCCAGCACCTGGGTGCCGAAGACGGCTGCTGTGAGCAGCAGACACAGAAGTGCTGCAGAGACCTTCATGTTGAGCAGGGAGGTTACCAGCTTCAGCCTGAGAGCTGTTGGTTTCTGGGTTTTTCTCAGCCTCTCTGCAGCTCTCGCTGCTCTGCATGCCTTTTAAAGATACACAGGCTGTGGAACTTCCAGGGAAACCTTTGCTTGGCCAGGGTCATGAACAAATCATGACAAAGGCAGGCCCTGAATTGCTGTTCCAGATCAGCAAGTTAACAGAACATAAGAGATAAACTCATTTTCCATTCACACATGTTTTTGGAATGACTGAGCAAAAATGACCCCTAGAGGGTCATTTTTACAAGCTCTGCTTTCTCTGAAATGAACCATCTGCAGTGGGGGAAGAGTCAGGGAGACCAAGGGCATGAAGAGATGAGGAGATTCAAGTACCTTCCCTGGTCCCTGTGTTCACATGGTGGTCTTTAGGATTTTAGAGGCCAGAAAGGGGCCCTAAAACTTCTGCTAGGCTCCCATCCAAATACAGAGAGATCGCAGCAGCTCTGAACATTGCTTGGTCTCTGGGAACCCAGGAATTGTAGCACATGAGAAACTCACCCCATAATCCAATCCAGTGGTCACAGAATCTTAGTGTCCTGGAATTTTAGTGTTCTAGGACATCAGAACTGAATATTTCTTATTTATCTTGACTTCCTGTGCATTGTTTACTCAGTTTTGTTAAGGAAATTTGACAAATAAAGATTGTATATATTGAAGGTGTACAGTATGATGGTTTGATATTCACATGCATTATGAAATGATTATTGCAATTAAGTTAACTCACACATCCATCACCTCCATCACCCCACACAGTTAACTTTTTGGGGGGGGTGCATAGTGAGAACATTTCAGATCTACTCTCTTAGCAAATTTCAAGTACATAATATAGTATTATTAACTAGAGTCACCTTGCTGTACATTAGAGCCCCAGAACTCATTCATCTTATAACTGAATGTCTGTACACTTTGACAAACATCTCCCCAGAAACACAAATCAAAACCATAATGAGGTATCACTCCACACCTCTTAGGATGGCTTTTATAAAAAAGACAAGGCACAGTAAGTGTTGGCGAGGATGTGGAGAAAAGGGAACCCCTGTACGCTATTGGTGGGAGTGGAAATTGGTGCATTCCCTATGGAAAACAGTATGGAGGTTCCTGGGCATTTCTAAACTATTTGCTTAGCCGCTAAAGCCTTTTCCAAATGGAATCAAATAGCCAAAGCTTGTTCGTCAAATACACTGTAGTGGATTGGGTCTGTTTGAAGCATAATAGTTGGCCCACATGCCCTCACACGCCAAGGATTCAAGGAACACATTTGGAAAACCAGCAATCTAGTTCAACCTCACTCCCTGAGCACACATTGCAGACAAGGTGCCCGATGGCTAAAAATATCAAAGAGCAAGAGGAGACAAGAACCTACATGTATCCTCTTCATGCACAACACTAGGCCCCCTAGTAGGAGATGGTGCGAGGGGAGGTCATTATTAACGGGGTCTTTTAATGAGGTCCTTAATTAAAGTCTTTAATGGGGTCACTGAGGTGAATACAGAATTGAATACTGGTATGGAGGCACTGCAAGGTCCTTTCCGGGCTTTTCCTTTACACTCCCATATCAAATTGGTACAGGTGGCACAGAGAGGTGTGTTGAGAAGGACTCTGAGGGCTTGCCTTGCATTAGTAGACGACAGTGACGTGGCTGACTGGTCATGTCCATCATGGACACGAGATTAAGAGAGTCCACTTACTGGCCTCCGTGCTCTCTCAGCTCCCATCTAGAGTAACTGGTCTACAAGTAACTAAAAAGGAACAGAGTAGAGACCAGGAAATCTGGATTTTCCTTGCTCTTTCCTGCTCAGCTCCAGATGAAGTGGTCTAGCGTGGTCTCTGGAATCAGGATCCTGAGTTTCGGTGATGGCTCTGCCACTAATTAGCTTGGATACCATGGACAACTTACTAGCCACTCTCTGCTAGGTTAAGATGGGAATAATAATCATGTCTACCTTAGAGAATTGTTGGGTGAAATAAATGAGTTAATATACATATAAAGTGCTCAGTGGAGTGATCACTCTGTTACTCTGTAAGTGGAAATTCCTATATATTAGTGTTTAGAAATGGGGCAGATTTTGTGGGCCAGGGGATGCTAGAAAATGACCTTGAGTCTGACCAGATGGTTTCGTCAACATCTTTTCCCCAATTTTCCCAACTGCTTCTAAATAAAGGCATGTTATGCTAGGGACATTCTCCAAGAATGCCTGAGTTACACTAGTGGAGGAACCAAGCTCTTCAAAGTTGTGTCAAGATAACAAGTTTGGAAGATTCAAACATGTTTGGCTGCCAAGGTTGAGTGCTTATGTCCTCTTAGGAGGAATAATTTCATAACTCTCCTGGGTTTTTAGAGGACCCTATTAGCAAGGAACTTTACATTCTTGTGTTTCCCTCCAAAGCTCTGGGTTTCATCTGTATCAGAGAAACTGCAGTAGGTAGAAATAAACTAAATCTTTAAACATTTAAGTTCAGCAGCTGTTTTGTCCAGTTACCTGCCTGTCTCTTACAAGTGCGGACAGCTTCACTGGCTGTCACTTCTCTCTTCCTTAGAAGTTCGTCACTCAGTGGTGACGTGAGCTGGGTCCATTACTCACCTCTGGTCTGGAGCCTGATAAATGTGGGGCTTTGGTCAGGAATGACTCTGAGTGATGGACAGAACGTGGGTCCCCCCGCTGTGAAATCTGACCTTCTTGAGTGTTTTCCAAAGAATGACTGATGATCAGTGGACAAGGATACCAGGAAGCCGGACTCCTTGTTTGTTTTGCAGCTCTGCTCCAGATTTCCTCTAATAATGAAAAGTTATACACAGAATTGAAAGAGACATTAACATTCATTTTATTCCAATCTTTTCTTAAAAAAAAAAAAAGAATGGAGACCTTGAGCTTGGGGACCACTAACAAAATCCCTAAGGCAATGTGGTGTGTTTTATTTTTTTATTTTTATTATTTTTTTAACATCTTTATTGGAGTATAATTGCTTTACAATGGTGTGTTAGTTTCTGCTTTATAACCAACTGCATCAGCTATACATATACATATATCCCCATAACTCCTCCCTCTTGCATCTCCCTCCCATCCTCCCTATCCCACCCCTCTCAGTGGTCACAAAGCACTGAGCTGATCTCCCTGTATACATCTGGTAGTATATATAAATTCATGCCAACCTCTCACTACATTCCAGCTTACCCTTCCCCATCCCCATGTCCTCAAGTCCATTCTCTACATCTGCATCTTTATTCCTGTCCTGCCCCTAGGTTCTTCAGAAACATTTCTTTTTTTTCTTTTTTAGAATCCATATACATGCGTTAGCATACAGTATTTGTTTTTCTCTTTCTGACTTACTTCACTCTGTAGGACAGACTCTAGGTCCATCCACCTCACTACAAATAACTCAATTTTGTTCCTTTTTATGGCTGAGTAATATTCCATTGTATATATGTGCCACATCTTCTTTATCCATTCATCTGTTGATGGACATTTAGGTTGCTTCCATGTCCTGGCTATTGTAAATAGACCTGCAATGAACATTGTGGTACGTGAGTCTTTTTGAATTATGGTTTTCTCAGAGTATATGTCCAGTAGTGGGACTGCTGGGTCATATGGTAGCTCTATTTTTAGTTTTTTAAGTGAACCTCCATACTGTTCTCCATAGTGGCTGTATCAATTTACATTCCCACCAACATTGCAGGAGGGTTCCCTTTTCTCCACACCCTCTCCCACATTTACTGTTTGTAGATGTTTTTGGTGATGGCCATTCTGACCAGTGTGAGGTGATACCTCATTGTAGTTTTGATTTGCCTTTTGCTAATTATTAATGATGTTGAGCATCTTTTCATGTGTTTGTTGTCAATCTGTATGTCTTTAGAGAAATTCTATTTAGGTCTTCTGCCCATTTTTGGATTGGGTTGTTTGTTCTTTTGATATTGAGCTGCATGACCTGCTTGTATATGTTAGAGATTAATCCTTTGTCAGTTGTTTCATCTGCAAATATTTTCTCCCCTTCTGAGGGTTGTCTTTTTGTCTTGTTTAAGGTTTCCTTTGCTGTGCAAAAGCTTTTAAGTTTCATTAGGTCCCATTTGTTTATTTTTGTTTTTATTTTCATTACTCTAGAAGGTGGGTCAGAAAAGATCTTGCTGCAAGTGTTCTGCCTATGCTTCCCTCTAAGAGTTTTATAGGTCTGGCCTTACTTTTAGGTTTTTAATTCATTTTGAGTTTTTTTCTTTTCTTTTTTTTTTTGCTGTACACGGGCCTCTCACTGCTGTGGCCTCTCCCAGTGCGGAGCACAGTCTCCGGATGCACAGGCTTAGTGGCCATGGCTCACGGGCCCAGCCGCTCTGCAGCATGTGGGATCTTCCCGGACCAGGGCACGAACCCATGTCCCCTGTATCGGCAGGCGGACTCTCAACCACTGTGCCACCAGGGAAGCCCTGAGTTTTTTTTTTTTTAATGGTGTGAGGGAGTGTTCTAATTTCATTCTTTTACATGTAGCTGTCCAGTTTTCCCCACACTTGCTGTGGCTAAAACTTCCAAAACTATGTTGAATAATAGTGGTGAGAGTCGGCAACCTTGTCTTGTTCCTGATCTTAGTGGAAATGGTTTCAGTTTTTCACCATCGAGAATGATGTTGGCTGTGAGTTTGTCATATATGGCCTTTATTATGTTGAGGTAAGTTCCCTCTATGCCTACTTTCTGGAGGGTTTTTATCATCAATGGGTGTTGAATTTTGTCGAAAGCTTTTTCTGCATCTATTGAGATGATCATATGGTTTTTCTCCTTCAGTTTGTTAATATGGTGTATCACATTGGTTGACTTGCGTATATTGAAGAGTCCTTGCATTCCTGGGATAAACCCCACTAGATCATGGTGTATGATCCTTTTAATGTGCTGTTGGATTCTGTTTGCTAGTATCTTGTTGAGGATTTTTATACCTATGTTCATCAGTGATATTGGTCTGTAGTTTTCTTTTTTTGGTGACACCTTTTTCTGGTTTTGGTATCAGGGTGATGGTGGTCTCGTAGAATGAGTTTGGGAGTGTTCCTCCCTCTGCCATGTTTTGGAAAAGTTTGAGAAGGATAGGTGTTGGCTCTTCTCTAAATGTTTGATCGAATTTGCCTGTGAAGCCATCTGTTCCAGGGCTTTTGTTTGTTGGAAGATTTTTAATCACAGTCTCAATTTCAGTGCTTGGGATTGGTCTGTTTATATTGTCTATTTCTTCCTGGTTCAGTCTTGGAAAGTTGTGCTTTTCTAAGAATTTTTCCAACCTTCCATGTTGTGCATTTTATTGGCATATTGTTGCTTGTAGTAATCTCTCGTGATCCTTTGTATTTCTGCAGTGTCAGTGGTTACTTCTCCTTTTTCATTTCTAATTCTATTGATTTCAGTCTTCTTCCTTTTTTTCTTGATGATTCTGGCTAATGGTTTATTAATTTTGTTTATCTTCTCAAAGAACCAGCATTTAGTTTTATTGATCTTTGCTATTGTTTCCTTCATTTCTTTTTCATTTATTTCTTACCTGATCTTTATGATTTCTTTCCGTCTGCTACCTTTGGGGTTTTTTTGTTCTTCTTTCTCTAGTTCCTTTAGGTGTAAGGTTAGGTTGTTTATTTGAGATGTTTCTCGTTTCTTGAGGTAGGATTGTATTGCTATAAACTTCCCTCATAGAACTGCTTTTGCTGCATCCCATAGGTTCTGGGTCGTCGTGTTTTCATTTTCATTTGCTTCTAGGTATTTTTTGATTTCCTCTTTGAGTTCTTCAGTGATCTCTTGGTAACTAAGTAGTGTATGTTTAGCCTCCATGTGTTTGTATGTTTTACAGACTTTTTCATGTAATTGATATCTAGTCCCATAGCGTTGTGGTCAGAAAAGATACTTGATATGATTTCAATTTTCTTAAATTTACCAAGGCTTGATTTGTGACCCAAGATATGATCTCTCCTGAAGAATGTTCCATGAGCACTTGAGAAGAAAGTGTATTCTGTTGTTTTTGGATGGAATGTCCTATAAATATCAATTAAGTCCATGTTGTTTAATGTATCATTTAAAGCTTGTGTTTCCTTATTTATTTTCATTTTGGATGATCTGTCCATTGGTGAAAGTGGGGTGTTAAA
>NC_041227.1:98106449-98112886 GCF_002837175.3 Physeter macrocephalus | reverse complement strand
TTATATTTAAGGTAATTATTGATATGTATGTTCCTATTACCATTTTCTTAATTGTTTTGAGTTTGTTATTGTAGGTCTTTTCCTTCTCTTGTGTTTCCTGCCTAGAGAAGTTCCTTTAGCATTTGTTGTCAAGCTGGTTTGGTGGTGCTGAATTCTCTTACCTTTTGCTTGTGTGTAAAGGTTTTAATTTCTCCGTCGAATCTGAATGAGATCCTTGCTGGGTAGAGTAATATTGGTTGTAGGTTTTTCCCTTTCATCACTTTAAGGGTGGTTCAGTGGGTTGTGTAGGCTTCCTGGTGGAGGGGACTAGTGCCTGTATTCTGGTGGATGAGGCTGGAGCTTGTCTTTCTAGTGGGCAGGACCATGTCCAGTATTGTGTTTTAGGGTGTTGTGACCTTATTATGATTTTGATCAGCATCTCTCTGATAATGGGTGGGGTTGTGTTCCTGTCTTGCTAGTTGTTTGGCATGGGGTATCTAGCACTGTAGCTTGCTGGTTGTTGAGTGGAGCTGGGTCTTAGCATTGAGATGGAGATCTCTGGGAGAGCTTTCACCATTGGATATTATGTGGAGCAGTGAGGTCTCTGGTGGACCAATGTCCTGAACTTGGCTCTCCCACCTCAGAGGCACAGGCATGACACCTGGCCTTAAGGGTGGTTCAGTGGGTTGTGTAGGCTTCCTGGTGGAGGGGACTAGTGCCTGTATTCTGGTGGATGAGGCTGGAGCTTGTCTTTCTAGTGGGCAGGACCATGTCCAGTATTGTGTTTTAGGGTGTTGTGACCTTATTATGATTTTGATCAGCATCTCTCTGATAATGGGTGGGGTTGTGTTCCTGTCTTGCTAGTTGTTTGGCATGGGGTATCTAGCACTGTAGCTTGCTGGTTGTTGAGTGGAGCTGGGTCTTAGCATTGAGATGGAGATCTCTGGGAGAGCTTTCACCATTGGATATTATGTGGAGCAGTGAGGTCTCTGGTGGACCAATGTCCTGAACTTGGCTCTCCCACCTCAGAGGCACAGGCATGACACCTGGCCAGAGCACCAAGACCCTGTCAGCCACACGGCTCAGAATAAAAGGGAGAAAATGGAAAGAAAGAAAGAAAATAGCATAAAATAAAGTTATTAAAATAAAAAATAATTTTGAAAAATACAAGAATTAAAAAGTAATTTAAAAAAAGAGAGAGCAACCAAACCAAAAAAACAAATACACCAATGATAACAAGCCCTAAAAACTATACTAAAAAAACAAACAAGAAAACGGACAGACAGAACCCTAGGACAAACGGTAAAAGCAAAGTTATACAGATAAAATCACACAAAGCATACTCATACACACTCACAAAAAGAGAAAAAGGAAAAAATATATATATCGTTGCTCCCAAAGTCCACTGCCTCAATTTGGGATGATTCGTTGTCTATTCAGATATTCCACAGATGCAGGTACATCAAGTTGATTGTGGAGATTTAATCCGCTGCTCCTGAGGCTGCTGGGAGAAATTTCCCTTTCTCTTCTTTGTTCGAACAGCTCCTGGGCTTCAGCTTTGGATTTGGCCCCGCCTCTGCCTGTGGGTCACCTGAGGACATCTGTTCCCCACCCAGACAGGACAGGGTTAAAGTAGCACCTGATTAGGGGGCTCTGGCTCACTCAGGCTGCGGGGAGGGATGCAGGGCGAGCCTGTGGCGGTAGAGGCTGGTGTGACGTTGCACCAGCCTGAGGCACGCCGTGTGTTCTCCTGGGGAAGTTGTCCCTGGATCATGGGACCCTGGCAGTGGGGGCTGCACAGGCTCACGGGAGGGGAGGTGTGGATAGTGACCTGTGCTTTCGCACAGGCTTCTTGGTGGCTGCAGTAGCAGCCTTAGGGTTTCATGCCCATCTCTGGGGTCTGCGTTGATAACCGTAACTCGCGCCCGTCTCTGGAGCTCATTTAGGCGGTGGTCTGAATCCCCTCTCCTCGCGCACCCCGAAACAATGGTCTGTTGCCTCTTCGGCAGGTCCAGACTTTTTCCCGGACTCCCTCCCGGCTAGCTGTGGTGCACTAGCCCTCTTCAGGCTGTGTTCACGCAGCCAACCCCAGTCCTCTCCCTGGGATCCTACCTCTGAAGCCCGAGCCTCAGCTCCCAGACCCCGCCCGCCCTGGCGGGTGAGCAGACAAGCCTCTTGGGCTGGTGAGTGCTGGTCGGCACCGATCCTCTGTGCGGGAATCTCTCCACTTTGCCCTCCACACCCCTGTGGCTGCGCTCTCCTCTATGGCTCCGAAGCTTCCCCGCCTCCGCCACCCCCGTCTCCACCAGTGAAGGGGCTTCCTAGTGTGTGGAAACTTTTCCTCCTTCACAGCTCCCTCCCATTGTGCAGGTCCTGTCCCTATTCTTTTGTCTCTGTTCTTCTTTTTTCTTTTGCCTTATCCAGGTATGTGGGGAGTTTCTTGCCTTTTGGGAAGTCTGAGGTCTTCTGCCAGCGTTCAGTAGGTGTTCTGTAGGAGGTGTTCCGCATGTAGATGTATTTCTGATGTATTTGTCGAGAGGAAGGTGATCGCCACATCTTACTCTTCTGCCATCTTGAAGGTCTCTCCTCACGTGGTGTGTTTTAGGCTAAGCTGATTCTAGAATGTTCGTTTTGTGAAAATTTTAGCACAATGAAATCCTTGGACCTGGTTTTCCCTCGTGCATAAGAGGGTCTGTTACCTCTCTTTCTCAAGGGTCACTGAGACCAAGTGTGCAGTTTCTTGTTACTTTTGGAGGAAAATTACCTCCCAATATATGTTAGTATAAAAGTTCTAACATGTCTATGGGCTTCCTGGGTGGTGCAGTGGTTAAAAATCCACCTGCCAATGCAGGGGACACGGGTTTGAGCCCTGGTCTGGGAAGATCCCACATGCTGCAGAGCAACTAAGCCCGTGCACCACAACTACTGAGCCTACGCTCTAGTGCCTGTGTGCCACAACTACTGAAGCCCTTGCACCTAGAGCCCATGCTCTGCAACAAGAGAAGCCACCGCAATGAGAAACCTGTGCACTGCAGCGAAGAGTAGCCCCTGCTCAAGCAACTAAAGAAAGCCCCCATGCAGCAACAAAGACCCAACACAGTCAAAAATAAATAAATTAATTAATTAAAAAAAATTCTAACATGTCTAGCAAATAGCAAGTTCTCAATAACAATGCTAACTTCAGTAATCTACGCAAGCTACCATATTATTTCACTTCACATGGGTTGACTCATTGAATCCTCCCAACAAACCTACGAAGTAGGTATTCTAATTAAGTCCATTTTAAAGATGAGAAAACAGAGGCTTAGGGAATTTAAGTGACTTCCTCTCCTGTGAAATCATTTGTAAAAGTGAAGCCTGCTTCTCAGAGTTGCTCTGAAAAAAACCCTTATATTTAAAAGACCTTATTTTTTATTTGCATTTCTCTAACAGTTAATGATGTTGAGCATATTTTCATGTGCTTTTTAACCATCTGTATGTCTTCTTTGGAGAAATGTCTATTTAGATTTTCCATGCATTTTTTGATTGGATTGTTTGTTTTTTTGATATTGAACTGCATGAGCTGTTTGTATATTTTGGAGATTAATCCCTTGTCGGTTGCTTCATTTGCAAATATTTTCTTGCATTCTGAGGGCTGTCTTTTCATGTTGTTTATGGTTTCCTTTGCTGTGAAAAAGCTTTTAAGTTTCATTAGGTCCCATTTGTTTATTTTTATTTTTATTTTCATTACTCTAGGAGGTGGATTGAAAAAGATCTTGCTGTGATTTATGTCAAAGAGTGTTCTGCCTATATTTTCATCTAAGAGTTTTATAGTATCTGGCCTTACACTTAGGTCTTTAATCCATTTTGAGTTTATTTTTTGTGTATGGTGTTAGAGTGTGTTCTAGTTTCATTCTTTTACATGTAGCTGTCCAGTTTTCCCCAAACCATTTATTGAAGAGACTCTCTTTTCTCCATTGTATATTCTTGCCTTCTTTTTCATAGATTAGGTGACCATAGGTGCGTGAGTTTATCTCTGGTCTTTCTATTCTGTTCCACTGATCTATATTTCTGTTTTTGTGCCAGTACCATACTGTTTTGATGACTGTGGTTTTGTAGTATAGTCTGAAGTCCAGGAGCCTGATTCCTCCAGCTCTGTTTTTCTTTCTCAAGATTGTTTGACTATTCATGATATTTTGTGTTTCCATACAAACTGTAAAATTTTTTGTCCTAATTTTGTGAAAAATGCTATTGGTAATTTGATAAGGATTGCATTGAATTTGTAGATTGCTGTGAGTAGTATAGTCATTTTCACAATATTGATTCTTCCAATCCAAGAACATGGTATATCTCTCCATCTGTTTGTGTCATCTTTTATTTCTTTCATCAATATCTTATAGTTTTCTGGGTATAGGTCTTTTGCCTCCTTAGATAGGTTTATTCCTAGGTATTTTATTCTTTTTGATGCGATAGTAAATGGGATTGTTTCCTTAATGAGGTATCACCTCACACTGGTCAGAATGGCCATCATCAAATACATCTACAAACAAATGCTGGAAAGGGGGTGGAGAAAAGGGAACACTCCTACACTATTGGTGGGAATGTAAACTGGTACAGTCACTATGGAGAACAGTCTGGAGATTCCTTAAAAACTAAAAATAGAGCTACCATATGATCTAGCAATCCCACTCCTGGGCATATATCCAGAGAAAACCATAATTTGAAAGGATACATGCACCCCAATATTTACTGCAGCACGATTTACAATAGCCAGGACATGGAAGCAAGCTAAATGTCCATCAACAGAGGAATGGATAAAGAAATTGTGGTGCATATATACAGTGGAATATTACTCAGCCATAAAAAGGACAAAATAATGTCATTTGCAGCAACATGAATGGACCTAGAGATTGTCATACTGAGTGAAGTAAGTCAGACAGAGAAAGGCAAATATTATATGATATCACTTATGTGTGGAATCTAACAAAAGGCTATAAATGAGCGTATCTACAAAATAGAAATAGAGTTACAGATGTAGAAAATAAAATAAACTTATGGCTACCACGGGTGTAAGAGAGGGAGGGATAAACTGGAAGATTGGGATTGACACATACACACTACTATATATAAAATAGATAACTGATAAGGACCTACTGTATAGCACAGGGAGGGAAGTCTACTCAATACTCTGTAATGGCCTATATGGGGAAAGAAAACTAAAAAAGAGTGGATATATGTATATGTATAACAGATTCGTTTTGATGTACACCTGAAACGAACACAGCATTGTAAATCAACTATACCCCACTAAAAATTATTAAAAAAATAAATAAATAGTTAAATAAAAGACATTATATTTAAAAGTCTTGTATTTAAAAGACTCTTATTGTTCGTTATCTTATCTCATACGGTCCTTTTGGAGCAATCAACTTCAATCTTCCATACAAAGGGTAAAACTGAGGCACAGAATGCTAGAAGTATTTTCCTGAGCCATTGGTCACAGTAAAGCTAGCCTATGCTTCAACAATAAAAATCATGAAAATCTCGGTAGCTTATTGCAACATTTATTTTCTGTTTATGTCACAGCCTGGTATTGGTCAGGTTGCCTTGTCAACAGTGCTCTCTTCTGAGGAGTGACTAAGATCCAGCTTGTTTGTAAATTACAGCCACTGTCTGGAACGTGTGGCCTCCAAGTTCATTGGGGCAGGGACAGGGAGAGTGGATAGATTGCGTAGGATGTTTTAAAGAACCAGGCGTGGAAGCGGTTTATATCACATCTGTCTACATCCTGTTGACCTTCATGCATCACATGACTCTAGTCTAAGTGCAAAGGAGGCTGAGAAATGAAGAGGAGCACATGAATTTTGATTAGGGCTAATAGTTTCTATCATAGTCTGTCCTTTGCTCACTTCCTTCTCAACATAGGTTAACACAACCTATCCCGGAGAGAGACAACCCAAGGTCCTATGTAGTCATTGCATCAACCTATATGTCCAGGATCTCTGGATGGCAGGTGGTCCTCTCTGTCAGGTGAAGATATGGATATATTTTGTCCAGTGACCTGTGAACTAGAAAGACAAACTGTTCGCCCCTAATGTAATGTATCGAGTTTGCAGAGGACAGGCTACTTGCCATCAACACCCTCATTCATGGAGGGGAAGATGGTAGACCCCAGTGGACAGTACTCTGTAGCAATCCTGCAGTCCTTTAGGCAGAGGTTGCAAAAGTCCCTCACCCTTGATGAGGCTTGATTCTGCAATCTGGGGAGTCTCTTTTGTCTTTCTGATCCTGGCTCCTGACTGCCTTTGTGAGGACCCTCCTTTCACATTATTCCCTTTGGCCACCTTTGAAGTGGGTGTGGAAGAGAGACATGATCTTCTATGGGGGCTCTGCAGCCTTTGAAGACTGCTTGCTGGGCCTCCCTGGTGGCGCAGTGGTTGAGAGTCCGCCTGCCGATGCAGGGGACGCGGGTGCGTGCC
>NC_041227.1:98100102-98106305 GCF_002837175.3 Physeter macrocephalus | reverse complement strand
CTGCCGATGCAGGGGACGCGGGTTCGTGCCCCGGTCCGGGAGGATCCCACATGCCGCGGAGCGGCTGGGCCCGTGAGCCATGGCCGCTGGGCCTGCGCGTCCGGAGCCTGTGCTCCGCAACGCGGGGGGGCCACAGCGGTGAGAGGCCCGCGTACTGAAAAAAAAAAAAAAAAAAAAGACTGCTTGCTGCACTGTAGTATTTGGAGTTTGTTTTCATCTTGAACTGTCAATGGCTTCTCTGTTTCTTTTTCCAGTCCAAGCTCATTCATTCACTGTTTCAATGGCAATATAGTATAATTCTCTTGATAACTTAGTAGGCTGATACCTTTCCACTCAGTCAATTTCATATGCCAACAACCACAGCCCAAGTTTATTTCTGGGTAAACTTCTCAAATGGTTTCTGCTGTTTCTTCTCCCTCTCTCTCTTTCTCTCCCTCTTCTTTTTTTTGGGGGGTGGGGTATGCAGGCCTCTCACTGTTGTGGCCTCTCCCGTTGCGGAGCACAGGCTCCGGACGCACAGGCTCAGCGGCCATGGCTCACGGGCCCAGCCGCTCCGCGGCACGTGGGATATTCCCGGACCGGGGCACGAACCCGCGTCCCCTGCATCGGCAGGCGGACTCTCAACCACTGCGCCACCAGGGAAGCCCTGGCTTATTTCTTTTGACCCAGTCTCTTATTCACCATTATCAGGTGTGTGGGGAGAAGGTGGAAAGGGTGGGGGGGGGGGGGGGCAGAGAAAAAAAAAAGCTGCTATGAATGGAGGAGGGGCCCAGGAACTAAGGGGTGCAGAAAGCCTCTAGAAATTGGAAAAGGTAAGAAAACTGATTCTCCCTTAGAGTCTCCAGAAGGAATGCAGCCCTACAGACCCATTTTAAACATCTCCAGAACTGTAAGATAATATATTTGTATTGTTTTAAGGCATTAAGTTTATGATAATTTGTTACAGTGGCAATAAGAAATGAATAAAGATTTTGGTACCGGGAAGTGAGGTGCTGCTATTACAAATACTAAAACATGCAGAAGTGACTTTAAAATGGGCCAATGAGAAGAGGCTGGAAGAATTTTGAGCATGGTGGGAAAAGCCTAGGTTTCCCAGAACAGACTGTTAGCAGTGACAGGATATGAATACACTTGGCATATTCCCTCCTAAAACAGGGCCTCTTGCCAGTGCTTTGTGCTCAGAGATTCGTCATGCAAGGAGCGAGGAATCCCATGCTTAGCTGGAACAACAGCAACAACAAAAATGGATTCAAGGTTTCCTGAAAGTGAGTAGATGTGGGTCGCAAAGGGAATGTGAGTAGATTATTTGGGGGACTTGAGCACACGCATTGCCCTGCCCCTAAGCCTCCCTTCTTTCTAGACCTTCCACTTCAAATCAGCCTGGCATCAGACGGTCTGATGCTCAGGAAGCTGTATGGTGATGCCCCATTTGCTTGCACTCCATTCTGGTTTTGCCTCCTGGCATCAACGGCAATTTGAGCGGTCAAGGCCGAGGATTGGGGGAGTGAAGGACGGGCAGGGGGTACTGTTGGACCTGGCATGAGGGTCAGTGAGTTCCATGAATAGCTGCCAGTGAATTGTCTGCTGACTGATGTACCAGGGCACTTTGGGAGTGTTCCTTGGAGTTCTGATGGAATCCCTCAGCCAGAATCAGGGACTCTGGATGGGCTCAGGAATCTGGAAGCAGAATACTTTCTCTTCCTCTTCAGCTCTAGGTGGTAGAAATGAAAGTTTTCCAAAAGACATACCCCCAGATCTCAAAACCTAGGGTCTGCTGGGTTCCTACTTGTAATACAACATCATCCTCATTTTACTGAGGGAGACTCAGAATACTCAGCCCTAGGTAACAGAGTGAGTCAGTGCCAGTTCTGGGATTAGAACCTAAGTGTCCTTCTGCCAACGAGGGTTCTCCCCTACTGCCAAAGGCACTGCCTGACCTAGCTTGATACAGCAGCCCTCTCCCCACCAGAGTGGCCTCGGTATCTGCAAATTCACCATGCAGAGTTTATTCATAGGGCAAGATATTTGCTTTCCTTAGTGGAGGAGCTGTCTGTGTCTAGGTGGGTCAAATGCCTCACAGGTAGGTCAAAAGCCATGGAAAGGAATAGACAACTTAGGTGGACATTCTGGAAAAAGAGGCCTATCCATCTAAAATATGATCTCAGGCTCCTGGGGCTGGGATTGGGAGATAGTGATGGAGAAAAGCGCATTCTGGTTTCAGGGAAAGCTGTTCCCTTAAAATGTAGGTTGTAGAAGGAGCTTCCTCTGTATCTTAAGTCACAGGTCTTCTCCTCCATCTACGATACCCAGCATTTCACTCTGCCCAGCTCATTTTTCTCCGATGTTACCTCTTATACTCCATGTTCAGACACTCATCACCTCTTGCCTGGACCATGGCAGTAGCCTCTTCCTTGTCCCTACTGGTCCAGGTCTGCATGAAGCCAGTAAGTTACATTTACAGAAACTCATCTCTGAACCTCTGAACATGGACATGTCCTTCCTCACTGGCCCAAACATTTCCAACATCTCCTGTTAGCCTATGAGGCTGAGTATTAACTCTCCACCTTGACATTTATAACCCTTTACTCGGGACTTCCCTGGTGGCGCAGTGGTTAAGAATTCATCTGCCAATGCAGGGCACAGGGGTTCAAGCCCTGGTGCAGGAAGATCCCACATGCCGCGGAGCAACTAAGCCCGTGCACCACAACTACTGAGCCTGCGCTCTAGAGCCCATGTGCCACAACTACAGAGCCCGCGCGCCTAGAGCCCGTGCTCCGCAACAAGAGAAGCCACGGCAATGAGAAGCCCGCGCACTGCAATGAAAGGTAGCCCCTGCTCGCTGCAACTAGAGAAGGCACGTGCGCAGCAACGGAGACCCAATGCAGCCAAAATATAAATAAATAAATAAAACCCTTTACTCAACCTTCCTTCCTAATCTTCCCCGTCACTTGACACAGACATGGAGCCCAATTCTCATCTAATTGGTTTTCTCCCTCTTTGATGGACATGTCCTCGTCATTTTTACCTCTAGATATTTGGTCCCACTCTTCTCCTTTTGTTTTCCTTTTTCTTTTTTCTTTTTTGGCCATACCACATGGCTTGTGGGATTTTAGTTTCCCGACCAGGGATTGAAACTTGGCCCTCGGCAGTGAGATCACAGAGTCCTAACCACTGGGACTCCCGGGAATTCCCTCTCCTTTTCTTAATGATCTTGTAATTTGTCTAGAAAAATCTCATACATTCCTCAAAGATAAGTTCAAGTCATATATTCTTAATGAATCTTATCGATGGTCATTAAGTCTCTCCCTGATTTTCTAATGTCTACAGGGTCTGTATTACTCCAAGTTGGAGGATTAACTGGAGGGGGAGAAATTGGAGGAAAGTAACACAGTTAGGGGAAAGTTGCAATAGATTATAGAAGATATTGAGGGCAGGGGTCAAGGTCTGTGAGCGAAAGGATGGGTGGGGGGACTGTTGCTAAACAAGTGACAAGGGTCATTGGGATCTGGGCAGATGGTGTCAGGGATTGGAGTGGTAGTGATGAAATGCCTGATTGGATCCTGCCATGAAAATTCTTCTGTAGGCAATCAGATGAGCTCACCCAGCGGAAAAGACCAGAGCCAGTTCACATTCTTATTCTTCCAAAACACGAGCCCCGTGCACTGAAACCCTGCTCCTCCCCCTTCACCAAGATTATACTCAGCTTTTTAATTTCCTTCAAGAAAATGTCAAAAGACAGGTTTTGTACAAAAATATATATATTTTGTTCAATAGTTACATAACATACATTTCCACAATAGCACTTTCAGCAATGACTTAGAATGTAAAACAAAAAGTTTTTTCATTAATCATCCTTGCAAGGACCCTCCCGCCATCCCAGGGGTAAAATTGGGATTCACAGAGGAAAGCAATTTGCCCAAGTCTCCATTTAAAAAAAGAAACAAAACACTAGTAGTCATGGAAGATAAACTTAAAACAGCAATAACTTAAATAAGATTAATATTACTTAAGGCATCATGTTTCATATCAATAAAGTTCATACTCTTTAAAATTATAATAAGATAACATCAGAGGGCAGTTAGGGAAAGCTAGAAGAAAACAAACTGTCTTCAGATTCTCCGGTTGTGGAGGGAGTGCTCAAGGCTTTGACGTTTGCCTTTTGTTGTCCAGATGTCTCATGGAGTCCTGGACCCACGTCTGCTTGGGGTCTGCACAGATCTCCTTGCCCAGTATGGTCTTGAAGCTGTGGAGGAGAGAGGGGACGGTTAGATGGAGTTCCGTTGAGATTTCAGCCTGTGAATGCAGCCTATTTGCCCCAAGACGCTGCCATGGGAACTTGAGGAGGGAGGCAGGTGGAAGGAGGGAGCCCAGGGCAAGTCAGTCCTGTAGATGGCGCAGCTAAACCCCTCCTGATTTCAGGCTAAAGAAACTGGGATGGTCTGAATAAGCACCCAGATGGAGGGTGATGTTAGGAGTAACTTTTTCCCTTGTGGCTGCGGTTTTTCCATTGGGCACCTTTGGATACTGGATTAGGCCATGTAACTCTCTGACTTTACATTTGTGAGCCATGCCCCTAGCGCCCCGAGGAAGAACTGGACCACGGAGGGAGGCCAGAAGTGTTAGACTCACATCACAGCTTCTTTGGGACACTTGCTGCTGGTGACTCTTCTATAGCTCATCAGCCTCTGCATCGAGAACTTCTTACTGGTGAGTGTATAGCAGCAGGTGACTGGCGAGTTAATTGCTTCTGGAAATAGAACCACAAAGAAAAAGCACTTTAGGATGGACTAGGTTCTTCCTGATCTCAATCAGAGCAGAAAAGAGGAGCAAGGAGAAGACAAAGGGGAGTCAGGAGTGGAGGTAGAACCACTTAAATCCCAATACTTCTGCCTATGCTAGAATAGCATACAAACTCAGTTTCCTCTGCTCTAAAATGGGTATACAGCATCGATAATGAACTGAGGGAAGGGAGCGCTTTTCAAGCTAAATAACTTTTGGAAGTGCTGTTAGGAGGAGCTAATAATCCAAGTTATCAGGGTCAGGGACACAGTTGTGGGTCCCCTTTAGGGTCCAAGTAATCGATGCTTTTGGTTGTGAGTTTCCCTGGTACCCACTGCCTCTGCAAAACTGAGTCTCTGGAGTCCAGATTCCAGGTCTCCTCCTCTGCCCTCCACAGTATCTGGAAATACCCTGCCAGAGAACCCCCTCTCTTTATATCCCAGCCCCCAAATTTTGCTGAAAGGAGCCAGGACAGTAACTGCTCTGGGTTCATGCTTCCAGAGCTGGAGTCCTGGAAGGAGCTAGAGTTGGGGTCTGCAGCTGGAATTCTCATCCAGGCTCTGCCCAGGGGGAAGCTCTGTGATCAAGCTCACTCCTATGCCTCTCTGACTTTCCTGATCTTGTAGTTATAGCGAGAGTGTGGGTACCCTTCTGTTCTGATGGCCCACCATGACCCAGAGATGGGGTGATGTGGTTCAAAGGGAAAGAGACAGGGGGCTTACCTGGCTGAGCGAGCACCTGGGTGCTGAAGGCGGCTGTTGCGAGCAGGCACAGGAGGGCTGCGGACACCTTCATGTTGGAGGGAGAGGATTCAAGATTCAGCGTGGGAGCTGTTGGTTTCTGGATTGGTCTCAGCCTCTCTGCTCCTGCAGTGGCTTTGCCTGCCTTTTATTGAAACCCAAGAGGGTGGAGCAGTGGGAGAGAGGTTGGTCCAGGGCAGCATCATCCTCAATGAATGACGAAGTGGAATCTTGAAAGTGCTGAGCAAGTGAAGCACCCGAGGACGCTTCCAGGAAGTAGGAGAGAGAAGCGGTAGGTCACTTTTTCCATTCGCAGCTGAGATAAAAAGAAATGGGAGGAGCAGGGTACAGTTATGTCCCGAGAGACCACAGACATAAACCAAATGGTTTCTTCTTAAGGATTCCTCTTTCTCCGAAGTGAAAACTCTGCAGAAAAGAAAGGAAGCAAGGGAAAGAGAGGTCACAAGGACGGTGGAAGTTTCTCTGAGCTTAACCCTGGTCCACCTTCAAGCAACATCCCAGGGGACCTTCAAGCCAAGAAAGGGTCCTGAAGTCTTGGCAGCCTCTCCCCCAACAGCGTATTAAATCCCTTTGACCTTTAAAATGTAGGATGGTGGCACAATTGAAACTTAGCCGAACTATAGGGGTTTTTTTGTTTTGTTTTGTTTTGTTTTGTTTGTGGTA
>NC_041227.1:98094803-98100044 GCF_002837175.3 Physeter macrocephalus | reverse complement strand
CCACGGCCCACGGGCCCAGCCGCTCCGCGGCATGTGGGATCCTCCCAGACCGGGGCGCGAACCCGGTTCCCCTGCATCGGCAGGCGGACGCGCAACCACTGCGCCACCAGGGAAGCCCTATAGGGGTTTTTTAAACTATAAAAGTGAATTCTAGAATCATCGGATTTAAGACTTGGAAGAAACCATCTAGATCATGTAGTGCTGCAAAAGAAATTTTCATGTAATACTAGTGCAGTACTTCCTCTGTGCCAGGAATATTCTAAGGCCTTTACAAATGCCAAGTCTTTCAATTCTCCAGCCCCATCTAGTAGGTATTGTTCGTTCCAATTTTATAGCCAGGCAACCAAGATACAGAGAAGTTAAGTAACCTGCTTGAGTTCCCCAAGAAGAACCCAGTGTCTTGTGCTGTCATGACTAGGACATATGAAAGGGGCACATTCTCCAGCTGGCTGTCTGGTCATTTATCTGGGTGCCCTCTGTCCTCAGCCTCTGCCAAACTAGCAGACATCTAAAGGGGAGTCGGGGATGTTCCTTGCGGTTAAGTCATTATGGGATTTGGAGCCTGTGGTTAACACAGCAGCCAGACAAGACAAGAAGCGTGTCCTCTGCTACGGCGGCTGTTATCCCAGCTTCTTTCTGAATTCCCAGGGAGCAGGAGTGAGCAAAGGAACAGTATTACTGGAATTAGAACACCTGCCTTCACGCTGCAGCTCTGTCTTAGATTTCCTCAGAAACCCCAGAAGCAGTCATAATACCTAAGACCTTAGCATTCATTTCAGTGAACTCTTTTCTTTTACAAATATGATAGGATTCCTTGAGGAGTGTTGGTGGCTAAGCCGAGCCTCAAATTCAGTTCTCTACTCCCCCATTCCACTGCCTCGTGCTTTTGAGCTTGCTTGGTCTTTGCCCAGTGGGCATGGAAGGACCTGGTGACCTTTCTTTCTTAAAGAGTCTTTGAGACAAGGTCTACGAAATACATGGAACTTTTTGGAAGAACCGTCTGCCATTTGTAACCATTACTACATTTGGAATAAGAAATGGGTTCTATCGAACAAACGACTGTATCTGGTCCACATTAGTGGTCGGTAATGGCGAAGAAGATGACTAGCTGGTGTCATTGAGCGTTTCCCAGGAGCCAGGCCCTGTGCTGGGGTGATTTCCAGCATTGTCTCATTGGTCTTTCAAACAACCCAACTTGCCTGATGTTGAAACTGAAGTTCACTCACTTGTCGAGGATCTCACAGGTAATAGCAGGTGGGGCTGAGATTCCCACCCAGGACACTGATTCCAGAATCCCTACTTCCAGGCACTAGGCCTAATGTCTCAGGATGGATACTGGTTTCCTAGAGAATCTAAGAGCAGAGAATCTATGGAGAGGCCATGCCAGGCTCTTGGGTGTAATTCCAAAAAGGCAGGACAAAGACAGCAAATTATCTTGTGCACTGCTCTGCTTGCACCCCTCTAGGAGCCTTAACTGCATTCTTCCTGACTCCTTTTAACCCCCCTACCACCTGCTCACCCCAGACTTGGCCTGTTTGGCCCAGTGCTCTGCCAATGGCTCTATCCATTCTTACTGAATGAGTCAAGTATTTTCAGGAATGGAGACTGTGTAACTTCACGTATGTCTTCCCAGACCATCTCATCTTAACTTCCAAGACATTTTTCCTCATATTAATGGAAACTCCTCTCTAATCTATTAGTGTCCTTTTCTGTGGACTTGGTGGATTGCATCCCGTTTCCTTCTAGAATCCGGTCATTCCTTGGATTTTTGTCTAGGTTAACAAATTTAAAGATGTTGAGATCTTAGAAAATGTAAATCTATAAGGAAAAAACCCACAAAACCCCCATAATATTGAAAAGTAATAGAACACCTGGGTCTGAAGGTTTTATTTGGAAAGCTTCTATCTGGATAGATATCAGGCTTTAGTATATGATTATTCAGGTTATCTGTTTCTTTGTGGGAAAGTTTTGGTGATTTGTTTCTTGTGATGTATTGGTCGATTTTATGTATCATGTTGAATTTATGGACATATATTTGTCCACAATATTCTCTTATTACCTCTTTATTGTCTAGAGGTTAAATGCTGATGTATCATCTTTCATTCATGACATTGATAATTTGTCTTTATAAATAAAAATATAATTCCCCTAAAAAAATAAAGACTTTGAGATCTTGAAACTACTCTCTCTTGATTCTGCCACGTAGTTATCATTCCTCGTCTCCTAGAGCCAATGCACCTGTAGAGATCTTACAGTAAATCTCCTCTTCTTACGTAAGGAAACCATATTCTTGCCATGGGCAGGGAGAGCAGCTGGCCCCTGGTCACCCATAGTCACACAGAGAAGTTTTCTGGGTCTTTTCTGAGTTTTCAGGCAGACTTCTGAGTATTTGAAGCCATGTCTCTGCTTCAGGAAGGGATCACCATTTTTGGAAAGTGACTCAGTCACTGCAAGTGTCAGGCAATAAAGAGATCAAAGGTGAAAGATGAATCAGAAGAGAAAGTCTTCTGGAAGATGCTAGCCGTCTCCCTGTCACCTCTGCTCAGTCAAGAAGAGGTGCTCTCCCCAGCTGGAGGGTCAATCACAGGATGGGAGAAACAAGTGGAAATTCCCTCTCTGAGGCAGCTCTGGAAGTTCCCAGATTCCTTGGAGAAGAATGCACTTGGCTGGAGCCTGCATTCCAGATGCTGGGTTTGGAGCCAGAGGCGTCTCACGTGGGGCTGTGCTGCGAACATCCCAGCGCCGGGTTGGCGCCCTGCTTGAGGGCATATGCAAGGGAGAGGCCCCGGGAAGAGTTGTGGCGAGAAGGCAGGGTTAAGGTTTTGCTGTTCCCCGGAATCCCCAGTCCCCCTGGGACCCCTCCTCAACAACACATAGATGAGGAATGGAAAAGATCCTCTTGGTAAATCATCTTTCCTTCCTTCCTCCCTGTGGGCCGACCCCGCCCCCGCCCCAACCAGGATCTTCCGCGTGGACCTTGATCATCGGCCCAGACTCCCACTCAGTGTCAGCGGCAAAGGAAAGAGGAACTGAGAGCCAGCTTTCTAGACATATCAGAAGGCAGCACCTCGCCCCTGCCTTGGTCCCTCCCACAGCTCCCTGGTTCCCCCTCTGCATCTAGCACAGGGCGCACCTACCTCTGCTTGCTAATGCGCCTCCGGCTCAGGCCTTTGGGTGAGACACACAGTAGGCCTTGCACCCATTAGGTCCTTTCTAGACGTTTCCCCAGTCCTCTCCTCCAGCTGCTACCTTCTGTTCTCCTCTACGTTAGCTCTGAATTCTAGGGAGGACAGAGCTTATTTTCCTGGGGCCCCAACTCTGAGATCCCTTGCCTTTCAAGGGTGAGAAATCCATTCTTTATTTTTGCACAGAACGTCAGATAAAAACAGAACCTTGGAGATTGTCTTCCTGTTTCACGGATGGGGAGATTGAGGCCAAGAAAGAGGCTGTGACAGGCCTGAGGTGACGTAGTAGACGAACGGCAGAGTGTGGGGATGTGTCCATTTCTGGGTTCTCAGCGTAGGACCCTCCCTCAGATGCTGCACTAGCTCCTTGTTATAACACACAAACAGTTAGTGTCTTTTCGGTGCATAGCCCCAGGTAGGGGACTCGGGGTGGAGGTTGGGAAAAGCGAGCCAGACATGCAGCCCGCTTTCCAGATGAGATGATTAAGTATCCACGGGAAGTCGGGCTGAGTTTATAAATGAACCTAAGCAGTGCTCACCCCAAGCTTCAGCATCCAGGCATGTCCTGTGTTCCAGGTGGATCTGCCCCAAGTGTCTATGTATGAAAGGGCCAAGGATGTTTGGGGGGAGGGAGCAGGAGGGGATAGCCTATGGGAAAAGAAAGGAAAGATTCACCTGCAACAGCCAGCTCTTGCTGGTTGCCGGGGGAGAGAATGGGTCTCAGCCAAGTGGGGGGCTTGTCACTCAGACTGCCTTCTGGGCCAGTCCTCAGGGACCAGAACCTGAGCCCTACAGTGAGGGGGCTGCTCTGGGCAAGGGGGTCACATCTAAGAAAATTGTTAGGATAACGATAGTGTAAGACTCGATACTGCTCCCCAGATAGACTGTAACCAGGGGTAGCACAGTGTGGGAGAAGCCACTTTCTTCGGATTTCACTGACCAAGGTGCCCCGGGCAGTGTCAAGGGGACTGGCGAGCACATCTGAGGTACCCCCGTGACAGCCCTGAACTTGGGGGCATCGTAGGGAAGCAGAGCTCATGAAGAGCAGGTGGGGTGGAGACAGAGAAACATCGCTTTGCCAGCCTTCTACGGCATCCGTGTTTTAACACCTGTGTTGGGGTCCCCTGAAGGAAACGCAAGTGACACACAGAATCACTGCAATAACCAGAGAGATGCAGAGCTGTGAGAGCCCCAGCTAAGGGGCTCAGGAAAGCTTCATGGGGGTTCTTTTAAGATGGGCTCGGGGGTTGGCAGGTTTTGAACCGTGGGTGAGTGTTGGATGGCGGAGGAGTGCAGTCTGGGGCGAACTTATAGAGATCAGAGATTTAACGTCCTCGCATATCTTCTTGGGATCTTGTTAAAGTACAGATTCTGATTCCGTAGGTCTTGGGTGGGCCTGAGATCCTGCATTTCTAACCAGCTCCCAGGTGAGGCTTATGATACTGGTCTATCGTCCCATTAGAAGAACCTTACAAGGGCTCAGCAGGGGAAATCGTGGTCAGGGGTGGGAAACATGAGCAGTTCATCTTGTCTAGACAAGGGTTCTTATCTGTGGCTCTTGGCTAGGCTTCAAGAATCGTCTGTAATTGTCTCCCACATTTATGTGATTGTGTATTTTTCTGGAGAGCAGGTCCATAGCTGCCATCAGATTAACAAAGGCATCCATGACCTCCAGATAGTTAAGGACCACTGAACCTAACAACAACAGAGTTCTAGTCTTCACCTCTGTCCTGCTGAATCGCAGTCTGTAATTTTATTATTTAAAGCTTATTTTTTCTTTTTTTCCCCCTTTTTTAAATTGAAGTATAGTTGATTTACAATGTTGTGTTAATTTCTGCTATACAGCAAAGTGATTCAGTTATACATAAATATTTATATTCTTTTTTTTTTTTTTTTTTGTGGTACGCGGGCCTCACACTGTTGTGGCCTCTCCCGTCGCGGAGCACAGGCTCCGGACGCGCAGGCCCAGCGGCCACGGCTCACGGGCCCAGCCGCTCCGCGGCACGTGGGATCCTCCCAGACCGGGGCGCGAACCCGGTTCCCCTGCATCGGCAGG
>NC_041227.1:98081818-98086290 GCF_002837175.3 Physeter macrocephalus | reverse complement strand
CACGGGCCCAGCCGCTCCGCGGCACGTGGGATCCTCCCAGACCGGGGCGCGAACCCGGTTCCCCTGCATCGGCAGGCGGACGCGCAACCACTGCGCCACCAGGGAAGCCCTATATTCTTTTTTATATTCCTTTCCATTGTGGTTTATCACAGGATATTGACTATAGTTCCCTGTGCTCTACAGTAGGACCTTGTTGTTTATCTATTCTCTATATAATAGTTTGCATCTGCTAACCCCAAACTCCCAATCCATCCCTCCCCAACCCCCCAAAGCTGTATTTTTTCTAAGCTCTCCTCCTACCCTCAGATGATTGCTGGTCTCTATTTGGGCACCCCTGGGCTGAAGCATAGGGTGCATGGGGTAGAGGCTGTGCTGGCGGGCTGGGTGGCACAAACAGGAGAAAGGCACAGGCAGAAAAAAGAAAACAGGGCGATGGAAAGTGTAAGAGAAGAGAGGGGGTAAAGAAGAGGGAAACTTGAATCGTGGAAAGAGCCCCAGGCAATGTCAGACCACTAGGGCCAGAGGCCTGGCTCTGCTTCTGTCTAGCTGGATGGCTTTGCACGAGTCACTTGACTTCTCTGGGCCTCTTCTGTAACGTATGATCAGTAAGACAGCGTTTCTAACGTTGTCATGAGACTCGTATGAAATAATAAGCCAAAGGTGCTTTGTAAGCAACGTGTAAAAGGCTGTGTCACTCTGAGGGCCTGAGCAAGTACGATCTCAGACAGTCTCCGGGTACAAGGCCAAGCCCAGGAAGCCCCTGATGCTTTTATTTTATTTTTATTTTTGGCTGCGCCACATGGCATGTGGGATCTTAGTTCGCCAGCCAAGGATCCAACCCGTGCCTCCTGCAGTTGGAAGCGTGGATTCTTAACCACTGGACCACTGGGGAAGTCCCCAAGCCTCCACTCTTATTTCTTGCTCTGAAAGTGGATTGGGCATCTATATCATGCAGTCAGGTCTCGATTTCCCAGGATCTTTTTTATCGCTGTTTTCTTGTCTGTGTGTGGACAGAGAGAGAGCCTTTAGGGGCTGACAAGAACTGAGGGTCAGATAGGAGCAGCCCCCAAATCGAGTTAAGGTACCAGCTCCTCACCCAGAAGCCAGCTCTCACCAGAAGTTCACATTCTGACAGGTCTTTGTCTGCCTTTAACCTCCTGTGGCCCCCAGAGTCATTCTTGGCTTCTAGAACCCTCCGTGCTCCATCCCACCTCAAGGCCCTTGCCCAGGCCAGATCCCAGCACCTGGTACAGTGTCTTTCCTATAATGGGTTGTCAACAAATATTGTTTGAACTAATGAACAGCCCAAGAATCTCACAGCCTTTCTCCCAGATATCTGAATTATGGGATGATTTAGTATCAGGCAAGGAAATGAGTAGGGAAGCAAGACTTTTGGTTTACCGAGTTCCCCACTTCTTCTATTTGGGGACGAGATCGTGGCAGGGCTGGGGAAACAGTGCCTGGGCCACTACCAAATGGTGGCTTTCGGGGGCCACATAAATCCCTCTTTGGGGAAGGGCTGTGTCTCCCTTTTGGTGGCAAAACGTGCATGCCAAGAAAGGGAAAGTTCAGCCCAAGAAAAGCTCCCTCTTTGTTAATAGTTCCAGGTGGCTCGCTGGTGGAACCTGCGGTTGCAAAGCACTGGCTACACTCCAAAGTTCTTCCTGCATTTACGTAAATTGGAGTCTGAGAGAGGGTGTGAATGAGGATGCTGAAGGAATTTGTCGGAGGGAGAGAGTGAAGTTGCGGGGAGAGAGTGAAGTTGGGGGAAATTGTTCTGCAAAACACATGCAACTTTTCTGGCTTAGATGCACGGACTTGAGAACACAGCATTATTAAATAATCCAACTCTGCAACTTATTTATTGTTCAAAAATATAGCCAGGGTAGTGAGAGCACTTTACATTGTTCTCCTCCGAGCTGTTTTTAATGCGGTGGGAATGGCAGGCGTGCAGGTGGGCAGGGATTTTTGTCCTGTATCCCCAGCACCAGCACCTAGCATTAGGGGGTTGACATATATGTGATGATGAATGAATTAGGGGAAGATAACTAGAGCTGGAAGATGCCAGAGAGGTCCTAGAGTTGACACTCCCTGCCCTGATTAAATCAAAATGGGGAAAAGAATGTTTCCCAGGATTTTAGTGCATTCGTAAGTCAGTGCAGACAAGCCATGTGTGTGTGTTGTGGGGAAGTGCCTGGTCAGGGATCTTAACATTTTCCAGTGCGACTGCCAGCTATTTTTTTCTCTAGGAGAAACACTTCTTTGTTTATAGAGAAATTTTACTGAGGCCATAGAATTAGGCACTCATTGTAAATAGGCACTCATTGCCCTGGAGGGAGGGAGGAAAGAACCTTTGGTGGCCAAAGAGAAAGGCTGCCCCTTCGAGCACCCCTTGCAATGCAGAGCTGGCCGCAGGGGGAGCAAATGGACCAAATAGACATTTGCTTAAGGACCAGGTGACCTCCTAAAAGGAGAGGAATCGAGACCCTGTCTTTCAAGTCCAAAATTATTAGACACTTTCTGAGAGTCTGAAGAGGTTCCAAGTGGATTGGTTGACTCGAGTTCTGAGTCCGGGCTGAGAATTCAGGGGATGAGGGCGGAGGTGGGAAGACCATGTGGATGCAGTAGTCATGCTTTGGGGGCAAGCTGATGACGCTGATGATGCTGTTACCTTGGAAGCCCAAGGGTGGCACCGTGGTCAAGACAAGAGGAGGCATAGTTAGAGCAAGGAGCAGGGAACAGCTTTGGGTGGTTGGGGGTCAGCTGCCCACAGTTCCCCCCAGGGGCTGTGATGGAATCAATGGCAGCCAAGAACCCTGGCTACTGATTGGTGGGTCAGATCACCCAGCTCTCACTTTGCTTGAACTGTAGCAGCAGGACTGATCAGCTGGGCCGAATAGGTTCCCACGGTCCTCGGGCAACATGAGGAGGTTGGGAGGGGGCACTTAAGCATGAACTATTACATTTCCTCCTAATCTGGACAACTTGGGGCTCTAGGGATTAACTGAACATAGCAAAAGAGACATGAACCATCTGTGCCTCGAGATGACAAAAAAGACTATGTCAGTTACACACACACACACACACACACACACAGTTCTTTACTGTGGACCATTCACTGCTCCAGTCCATCACGTGCCCACTTTCTTTTCCCCACTCCACTCCCAGTGCAATTAGGAGGTACCTATATTTCAAAATCATGAAAAACTTTTCCCTTACACAATTTTGATTTCATGATGATGATAAACATTAATTGTAGTATTTACAGAATGCCTTCTAGAACTTGTGTGCAGTTCCTGATGTGTGCTTTATGACTCATTAAACCATGTGAGCCTAAGAAGAGCACTGTAATGTGAGTGAGACCGGAATCATCATCCCCATTTCACAGGTGGGGCAACTGAAGCTTAGAAGTTAACTTGCTCAGGGACAAGGGGTCTAGGAAATAGAAGCTCTAGGATTGAAGTCCACGTGTTCCCCGTCCAAGGTCACTCTTCTTTATGTTCCAACAGTCATTTCCTTCTCCTGGTTATTTTCCTTTCCCTTCATCCTAAAGCTCACCTTTGGAGATCACCTCCCTCTACTGTGTAAACAGAAGGCTTGGTGAGTAGGTGGAAGGAAGGAAAAAGTTAGGTGATGTAAACCAACTAACAGGGACGTTCTCCAGTGTACTCTGGGTCCCTCTTCAAATGACTTCATCGCCACTTCACTTCAGTCCCTGCCCCACATGGCCACCCTCTGGACTCTGTCATCTCCCCGAACTTCTCCATTGCATGGCGTTGGGCTGAGTAATACATTTCTTTGACCACAGCCTTCCACTTCCTTCCCCTTCAGCAACTCTGTGTCACTGTGTCAGACCCTCCTGGTGCCTCGGCCCCTACCTGGCTTCCCTTCCTCCCCAGCCCAGCCTGGGGTCGGTCACACTCTCACCAGCACACCGATTCTCTCATTTCTACCATTCTGTCCCCCCACTCGCCAGTGCCCAAACCCAGGTCATCTGATCATGTCCCCAATTCCCGACCACTCCCAGGCTTTCAGGCTTGCTGGAAATCTCGCTCTCCTCGATGGCTACACCAGCAATGCTTTCACATATCCCTAGTTATTTCTTTCTGCCCCGCTCCACGGCAGTGCTCCAAACCTTCACCATTCTCTTACATCTCTTGCTCCAGCCTGAGAGCTCTCAGGAAACAATATACTCCCCAGTACAAGCAGAGACTATGAGATGAGAATTCCCTCAACGCTTGCCTCCATGCCCCTATCAAAACTTAATCCCATCTTCATGCTATGACATCTCTTCTCTCCTGCCTTAGAAGAAGAGATGGTCCCTCTTTTCTTTTTTTTTTTTTTTTTTTTTTTTTTTGTGGTATGCGGGCCTCCCTCTGTTGTGGCCTCTCCCGTTGCGGAGCACAGGCTCCGGACGCGCAGGCTCGGCGGCCATGGCTCACGGGCCCAGCCGCTCCGCGGCATGTGGGATC
>NC_041227.1:98067019-98081770 GCF_002837175.3 Physeter macrocephalus | reverse complement strand
GGCATGTGGGATCCTCCCGGACCGGGGCACGAACCCGCGTCCCCCGCATCGGCAGGCGGACCCTCAACCACTGCGCCACCAGGGAAGCCCGGAGGGGGTTTTTTTTTTTTTTTTTTTGTGGGATGGTCCCTCTTTTCGAGGGTCACGGATCAATCCGTGTCCTTAATCTCCTGCGGACTTTTCCGGAACCTGGCATTCTCCATTAGCTCCATGCCTTTTCGATCTCCCTCGTTCCAAACCCCTTCCTTTCTTCCAACCAACATGCTCAAGTCTTCTTCATTGTTTAAAAACAAACAAAAAAAGTACTTCCCTTCACTCCATCTTCCCTCAAGCCACTCCCTTGCTTTTCTTTCTTTCCATGGCAAAAACTCTTGAATGATTGATCTCTGCTTGTGCCCTCTACATTCTCAATTAATTCTACAATTGATTCCTTAACTGTGGCCCTTTACTTCCTATATCTGTTGCTCAACTGCAATTCTTATGGGCTCATCAGCAACCTCCTCATTACTTAATTAAAGGAATTATTCACAAGTCTGATCCATTGTGAAACCACCGTCTACCACTCCCTCTCTCAGGAAATCCTGTCTTCCTTTTGTGTCTGGGGCTCTGTTCTTTTCTCGTGTTACTCTCTGCTTAACCTATGTTACGTGGAATAAAAGAAACATTAAACTAAAAATCACGCACTAATCCTAAAAAAAGGAACAACCCTGTAGTGTATTGCTGTTTCTTTACAGAGGGATAAGCTTAGATTCAGAGAGGGATGGATTTTTCATCGGCAGGCGGACTCCCAACCACTGCGCCACCAGGGAAGCCCTCTGCTTCTTCTTTTTTGACATTGCGTTCACTGGCTTTTTCTCTCTGTTCATCCCTAAATATGGTTCTTCACTAAGGAGTCATACCTGTATTCTCACTCTTTTTTTGTTTTTGTTTTTTTAATAAATTTATTTATTGTGGCTGCACGTGGGCTTTCCCTAGTTGAAGCAAGTGGGAGCTACTCTTCATTGCGGTGCGTGGGCTTCTCATTGCGGTGGCTTCTCTTTGCTGTGGAGCACGGGCTCTAGGTGCACGGGCTTCCGTAGTTGTGGCTCGCGGGTTCCAGAGCGCAGGCTCAGTAGTTGTGGCACAGGAGTTTATTGCTCCGCGGCATGTGGGATCTTCCCAGACCAGGGTAGGAGCCTGTGTCCCCTGCATTGGCGGGCGGGCTCTTAACCACTGTGCCACTGGGGGGAAGTCCCTGTATTCTCACTCTTCACGAGCATTTGCAGACTGGTGGCCCATCGCCTGGTTCTGGCCTGGAGATTTTTTCTGTTTGTCTTGTACAGTGATTCAAAAGAATAAAAGTAATTGCTAATGTTTAAAATGGGAGCGATTTCTCATTTAAAAATGTGGATATCTGGTCTGTCTTGGTAGAATCAGAATTGGCAGCTCTGAGCCTGCATCCTCGCATGGCAACGATCCGTGGGAGCAGAGTGGCTGTGGTCCCTTCGGATAAAGCATAGGTTCACTTTGCTCCCTCCCTTCACTCACTTATCCTATCTGCCTGGCTCCTGTTATAGTTGAATCTGTTACCTTGGGTCTGGACTCTTTTTCCTATGGACTCCCACATTTAAGTTTCATAATCCAGCTAATTAGTCTTTAGATAAGCTCTAGACTTGTGTTTCTATCCACCCACTGGACATTTACCTGGATGCCACTCAACTTCAACAAGTTCATCTTCCCTTCTCTGCCTCTCTCCTTTCCCTCCCTCTCTTCCTTCTTTCTTTTCTTCTTTCAACCAAAATGTAATAAGCCCCTGTGGCAGATGCAGAGCTTCTACCTCCGAGGGCCTTGGGGAATCAGTTTGGTTGGAAGACGGGGTAAAGGACTGGTGTTGCGGCTGTATTTGCATAAGAGGGACATCATTTTCCCTTACTTTATTCATTTAAGGAGGCTTCAGGCAGGGAGTCTATGGAGAATTTTTGAGGAGGGGTTGTAAACTTCCCCAAACCATCCCTTGATGCTATTTCTGTATGTGACTACTCTGTAGGCTGCCATGCTGAGTGCAAGGCCTGCAGATCAATCCTGATCCACCGTCCCCAGAACCACCATGCTATTCCCAGATCTGCTTCTCCTGCCAAGAATTCCCATATGCCCACTCATCCAGGAGGCCAAAGCAGAGTGCAGAGACCATCCTTAGGTTTTCCTCCTCACCTCCTTTACATCCAATTGGTCCACTAAGATTCATCTGTTGCACTTCTTTTAAAAAAATTTTTTTTAATTGAAATATAGTTGATTTACAACATTGAGTTAATTTCTACTGTACAGCAAAGTGATTCAGTTATACATATACAT
Organism: Physeter macrocephalus; assembly: GCF_002837175.3. Classification (NCBI taxonomy): domain Eukaryota; kingdom Metazoa; phylum Chordata; class Mammalia; order Artiodactyla; family Physeteridae; genus Physeter; species Physeter macrocephalus. The sequence continues at coordinate 98,079,439 of NC_041227.1, read as the reverse complement.
TCTTTTTATATCCTTTTCCATTATGGTTTATCTCAGCATATTGAATATAGTTCCCTGTGCTATACAGTAAGACCATGTCTCCATGTCTGTGAGTCTGTTTCTGTTTCATAGATAGATTTATTTTGTCATATTTTTGATTCCACATATAAGTGATATCATATGGTACTTGTCTTTCTCTTTCTGACTTACTTCACTTAGTATGATAATCTCTACTATCTATGTTGCTGCAAGTGACAAACTTTCATTCCTTTTTATGGCTGAGTCGTATTCCATTGTATGTATGTCATCTGTTGCACTTCTGAAGCATCTCTTGCATTCACCTCCTCTTCTTTGTCCCAGATGACCCAGCCTCAGTCTGAGTTCTATTAAAACAGTTTAATGTGATTTCCTGCCAAGAGAAATCTACCATCCAGTCCATCCTTTGTACTGAAGGCAAAGGTATCTATCCCAAACTACCAATCTGATCTGCCAAAAATATTTCAGCAACTCTCCGTATCTACTTGATGGCCTTAGAATGGCCATCAAGAGGGCTGACCTGGGCCCAGCATACCTTTCAGGGTACATGTCATGAGTCAATGCTTTCAAATACCCTATGCTGGGTATTTGAATACCAATACCAATTAGATCATCTTTCCCAGAACATGGCCCTCACATGTGTTATTTCCTTTGCTTGGAAAAGTAGCTGGACCTTCTCTAAGAAGTCTTCCCAGACTCCTTAAGACACATGATCCTTTGTGTTCTTTTAAAACATTACACTTTCCTTTTTACAACACTTGACTGCACCCTGTATTTTAAAGGTTTTTTATATGTATGTCTTCTGCACCACACTCTGAGCAAAGATAGGCAGGATCTACCTATTCTTTTTTGACTTTATCTTAGCACTTAGAACAGAGCCTGGCATTCATTCATTCACTGGTTCATTTAACAAGCAGTAATTAAGTGCCTCCTAGTCTCTACTGGACAGGGACTCTATATTAGGCATATATTTGCTGAATGAATGGAGAGCCTGGGGATAGGAAGACCTCAACTCAATAAAAGGGTCAAAATCGGAAAGAACTCTGATCTGTGTTTTGATTGTATTTTGACTGGCTCTTAGCTACACTGGGCATCCACTCATCAGATTCACCCCTCCCACTGACTCACCTTACTGCCTTGGCTGAGTGTTTGTCTATCATAGGTCCTCATGGGCAGAAGGGAAATGGTAAATCTTTGAATTTCCTTATAATTCTGAGTTTCACTTGCCCCATTACTTCTTCACTTCTGAGGCAGCTGCAGAGAAAGGAAATATCTCAGTTCTGGAAATTCCCTATTGGATCAGACGCCTGGCTTCCTGCCCACAGGCCCAGCATTAGTATCATTTCACTTGATATTTGTAACAATGAGCAGGCCGGGGATGATCATGCCATTATATAAGGAGGTCACATGACCTGCCAAGGTCAAGTGCGAGAAGGTGGTGGAACAAGTATGGGAAAGCAGGTCTTCTGCATCTACAACCAGCCCAGTTTGGGACTCTCCAATACTGCTTTGCTGGGCATCTTGGCAAGAAAGTGGGTCTGGATACCCAAATATGAAACCAGTGGGGTCTGCTCTCACATCTTGGCCAAAACCACATCCTCTTTATTCCTGTTTCTCGGATATGTTTTGCAATGTAATTCTTATCTTCACTGTTCTGGGCCAAACATCAAGCCTCTAGTTCCCTTTCTGGTCATCAGTTTCTGCAGCTCAATTTTTCTTACAGTTGTTTTTCTAGTTCTCCATTTTTCTTTCTCTCGTTTCATTTTCATCTCCTTGGGGCTTGTCATCATCCCAGCTGGCTGTCTTGGTGACATCAGACATCCCATTTTGAAGGATGGCACTGATTTTTCCAGGGGTGATATTAGTTTCTAGACCTTCTAGGAATAGTCAAGTCAGAAAGCCCCTGTCTCCTCCATTATTTGCATCTTGCTAAACAAGCAACAACCTTGCTGGGGGCTGCTGGGTTCTTAGCCAGCCCTTGCGGAAATCAAAAGGCAACTCTGACTCTAGACCCTCAACATTTGCTGTGGCCTTTTCTCCAGGTTGACCAGAGATCAGGGTTACTAACACCTTATCAGCTCAAGAGACCATCCTTCCATCAGTGGGTACAGCCACAGGTAAGAGGGTTGATTGACATGAACATTGCATGTCTAGGTTGAGAATGGGAAGGCACCAAAGAGATCATGGCGCCCATGCCACATTTTGCATATTGAGGTCCCTAGAGCACAGAGCAAGCAGTGGCTTGCCCAAGGTCCCACAGCAAATTAGTGACCCGGGTTTGGGCTGAAACTTCGCTCTCTGATAACTTTTCTGGGAAGAAGTCACTCCTCTACCACAAGGTTCTTGGAGCAACAGAGGCCTCTGGTAAGTGACTTGCAAAATCTCCAAGCATGGATTCTGGATAAATCTCTTGCAGTTACTCCTACCTGATACCTTTAAACCTGAAGAAGTTGCCTGGAGGGGGTCAAATCACTCGGTCACATGCTGACCACAGAGCTCTTTGCTGACATGGCTCTCCAAAGCCTTGATGAAGGAAATTGAGGCAGGAACTGTTGGTCATTGCCATGCCTGAAGAACTCTCCAAGGCCACCAAATGATCTGTTCCCAGAAAAGAGCCATCTTCCAGTCACCTTTCCCATTATGATGATAGTAATGACAATTACGATCCCTTAGAGGTAGGTTGCATTTTACAGTTGATTAAGCTCATTTGCATAATGTGTCTCACTTCTGATCTCTACACCAGTCTGTTCTAGAGACACTCTATTTTCTGAACCTAAGGTTCAGAGAAGTTAATCACCTTGGCCAGGGCCACATAAATAGAAAACAACAGAACCGAAGCTCTAAATCTGGGGTTTTTTTGCTTTATTGCTCTCACACAGAAACTCATAATAAGTTCAGTTGTAATAAGCACCTTCAACAGCTTTGACTCTTTATTTCCTTACAGCAATCTTCTGAAGTCACCTGTATTGCAATTCAGTGATTAAGTGACTGCATCACAAATTCAGGGCCCTTCCCACTGCCTGGCCCTGTCTTCCATGCCCAGGCCCCAACCCTATGGCGAAATCCCCAACTGGGCCCCCGCGAGCCTCACAGGCAGATGGCCAAGGTCAGGCCAGCGGCCAGGACCTGGCTTCCTGCCCAGAGCTCTCTCTCCACTGACTCCACTCGGGCCTTTCTGAGAGAAGGTGGGGGGCTTTCTCATCCGAGTTGACTGAAGTTTCCTGTCACCCTCATCTCTTCGGGGCATCCACTGTCCCTAAAGAGAAGATAAGACAAAAAGTGATAACCAGTGTCGATTAGATTAGTAGTGACCTTGAGAGAGGTATTAGTGGAAGATTTTATTCATTCATTCATTCACTCACTCATTCATTCCCCCTCCTTTAACAACGTTTTATCAAAGCTCTATTCTGGGGACTTCCCTGGTGGCGCAGTGGTTAAGAATCCGCCTGCCAATGCAGGGGACACAGGTTCAATCCGTGGTCCGGGAAAATCCCACATGCTGCAGAGCAACTAAGCCCGTGCACCACAACTACCGAGCCTGTGCTCTAGAGCCCGTGAGCCACAATACTGAGCTCGTGTGCCACAACTACTGAAGCCCACGCGCCTAGAGCCCGTGCTCCGCAACAAGAGAAGCCACCACAATGAGAAGCCTGTGCACTGCAACGAAGAGTAGCCCCCCCTTGGGGGCTTCCCTGGTGGCGCAGTGGTTGAGAATCTGCCTGCTAATGCAGGGGACACGGGTTCGAGCCCTGGTCTGGGAGGATCCCACATGCCGCGGAGCACCTAGGCCCGTGAGCCACAACTACCGAGCCTGCGCGTCTGGAGCCTGTGCTCCCCAACAAGAGAGGCCGCGATAGTGAGAGGCCCGCGCACCACGATGAAGAGTGGCCCCCACTTGCCACGACTAGAGAAAGCACACGCACAGAAACGAAGACCCAACACAGCCAAAATAAATAAATAAATAAATAAACTCCTACCCCCCAACAACAACAACAACAACAAAAAAAGTCTTTAGAATGGAGCAAGGGGGGAGGTTCTAAGAGTTTAGGTGGTCAGGGAACTTTGCCAAAAAAAAAAAAAAAAGAGTAGCCCCTGCTCGCCACAGCTAGAGAAAGCCTGTGCACAGCAATGAAGACCCAAATCACCCCAAAATAAAAAATTTAAAAAGAAAAAGATCTATTCTGTGCAAGGCATCATGCTAGCTGCTTAGGAGGCTGGAAGTTGACATAACATTGTACATGACTTCAAGGAATTAAATTTTGGTTCAGCAGATTGAATAGAAAACTAGAAGTCACCCTGGGCTCTTCAATCTACTTTACACTCCAAGGCCAGCTTTCTCCTCGTCATCATCATTGGCATTGCACTTCTTAGGGTTCTTAAAATATTTTTGTCCTGGATACTGCAAGGCTCCCAGCTGGGCTCTTAGCCCACAATCTCACACCTCTAATCCATCCTCCACCCTGATGCCAAAAGCTTGAAATGCCAATCCCACTGTGTCTCTTCCCTGCTGAAAATCCTTTATGGCTCCCTCCTGTCCTCAGGATAAACTCTAAGTCCCTCAGTGTGTCTGCCTGGACTTTGGTGATGGCTTGGTCCTTTCCTCTTGCTCCCGTTTCATTTCTCCTCTCTTGCCTCTGGCACCTTGATTATTATAGGACCAGAAAGGCCAAGCAGTTTGCAGGGACTCCACCTCTCCTTCCCATCCACCAAAGGCACACTTCTGGGTTTTTGTATAAGCTGTTTCCTTTTCCTGGAGGATCTTACCCTTCTTCATTAACAAACCAACTTCTACCCTGTGGGGCTCCTGGGGAAGCCTTTCCGTGTCCCCCATTTCTTGTAGGGAATAGACTCCAGCCTCCATGACCTTCCTTGAGTTCCAAAGGGCAGATTCAAGCAGTTGCTAATCAGGGAAGGGAGGTCATGCAGAGACAAGGGAGGGGCAGCCAAGAAACAATAGTGCAGCCTTGAGGCAGGGTCCTAGTTCCACCTCAAGGGATACACATAACAATATCTTTGAGCTCTTTACAGAAATAAACCCCCAACAAATGGAAGATGTTAGCATTCTTCATTCCAAATTAAATGAACCAGAGAAGCTCTTCAAGAGACCATTTGTGGCCAGATTAAAGGAGTGCAGGCCCTGCCTACTCCCTAATCCTTATCAGCAACCCCACCCTGGAACCATTGCTATAAAACTCCTCACAAAATCCCTCCAGGTTGGCACACACAGTTACACAGTTTTGAGAGGCAAGAGCCTGCTCTGTCCCCCTTTGCCTGAAAGCAATACATCTATTCTTTCCTACCTCACCCAAAACTCTGTCTCTGAGATTCGATTTGGCACTAATGCACAGAGGCCATGTTTTTGGCATCACTCATCCTGCAAAACCCAGCTCAGAGGCTCTTTCCTCCTGGAAGCCAAGGCTGGAAAAGATGCTTTCCTTCTACATTTCTACAGCATCAGTGTTCACCCCAAACAAGAATTCATGTGTTCTATTGCATTATTGGTCTTACCTGTCTCCCATTTATCTGTGGGGTCCTGGATCCCTATTACATAGAGAATGCCTAGACCAAGAAGGTGCTTAGTCATGTTCTACTCAATGAACACAGGAAACATTTCAAAGAAAGAAGCTATTTATCCTCTCTGCTCCAAAGCAGCTTGCAAAATGTAGTCAACTTTGTCCTCCCTCGTGGGTGGTTGGAGCTCAGAAGGCAGGAATGTGTCTGTGTCTGTTTTTCTGGAGAACAAATGGATCGCTTTCAAGCCCCATTTCAAGATGCTTCAAAAGGCAGGAGCAGCTTAGTCATTGTAACTGGGAAAGTCCACGTGTTTTCCTGTGGCTTTTGCCTATAGCATAGGTCCTCGGGCGGTTTTCAAGAGGAGAATAATAAGCCATTTGATTTTTCCCTCTTGCTAGCCGGAGTTTCTTTCTCTCTGCTCCATGGTCAGGGTTTCTGCCCAGCGTCTTTCTGCTCTTCTCACTCAGGGGCAAACTGCCAAAGCTGGAGCTTGGAGAAGGAGCTCGGTACACAGGGGCCTTGCTGCACCTGGGAACTGGGACCTATGCATCTGCTCATGGTTAAGTCTCCTGAAATCCAAGGGGAACCACTGAACTCAACTGGCTTCCCTCACTGTTGTCCTGCTGTGGATTCATCCTCGTTGCAGAAAAATGCTGGTGCTAGGAGTAGAGGGAACGACTGTATCATCAGACCTACTATTTTCAAGACCCTGCAATAGGTAGAACATTTCTGCTGGACAGTTTACATATTAATTCATGAAGATAATTAGAACTTAACATGGGACCGATACTGGGTCTACATTAACTCATTAAACAGGCATGGTTCCTGCCTTGGTGAAGCTCACATTTAATCTTTTTTTTTTTTAATTGAAGTATGGTTGATTTACAATATTGTGTTAGTTTCAGGTATACAGCAAAATAATTTTGTGATATATATTCTTTTTCTGATTCTTTTCCACTGTAGGTTATTACAAGATATTGAAAATTGTTCCCTGTGTTATCCAGTAAATCCTTGCTGTTTATCTAAAGCTCACTTTTAAGTCTCCCAATAGCCCTATGAGCTAAGAGATAGCTTAGCTAAGAGCTAAGGATGTTACCCATCCCTGTCCTTTTGCAAGTGAGAAAACTGAGGTCTGGGGAAGTAAAGTGACTTGCTCAAGGTCATACAGTCAGCAGAAATCAGAACTGAAGTCAGAGTTCAGGGCTTCTGACTCCTATTATGACACAATTTAAATAAGTGACACCTGTGACCTCCCCAGCTAGCCTCCAACACTGGTGCAGACCTGTCTGGGTTCATCACCTGACTCACATATGTCCCATGTACAGCAGAAGCAGCTGGCCACCGTCACCCAGAGCTCACCTCCACTCAGGCCCGGTCTCACCTGATTGATGAACCCAGACCTTGCCAGCCCACCTGTAATGCCGATTTTACCTGCCAGCCTCATCTCCCCTCTCCCTAGCTTCATCTCCCAGAGCTCATACTTGGTGCTGGATGGGGCTCTCTGCTCAGCAAATTTTGGTCTTTTAGTCTATTTTTTTTTTTAACATACCTACTGGCTGAATGAATGAATGGACAGGGGGAAAAAGGTGGACTTCATCCTAAGGGTGCATGAAACTCACCCTCAAAGCTGAGACTCAAGGGCATATTAGTAAAGACCCCACCAGCTGGTCCAAAGGGTCTGGAATTGTCACTGTTACAGTGTGTGTGTCTTTCAGCTAAAGCACGTCCCCAGTTCTGGCATTCTACCTTTGTGATTTTTCACAAGTCTTTGTAACACCGTTTTCTCATATACTTGGTGATTTTCTTTAAGATGATTCATTTTTTTATCTTAAATAAATTCATTTTGGAAGGAAACAATTTATAACTGCTATACATTTAAAACCAATATTAATGCTCTATATACAATCAAAACAAACATTGTTTTTCTAGTTTGTACTTGATGCAGCTGCCTGCCTGCTCTTCGGAGTCCTGAGCTAACTCTCTGGTTGAAGAAAAATAGCAGAGAGAGAAGGAAGGGGAATTGGCAAGTACTGAGACTTCCTTATTAATTGAATCAGAAAAATTAAAAGAATATACTTAGTGAAGCAAGACACACAGAGAAAGACAAATACTATGTGATATCACCTGTATGTAGAATCTAAAAAATAATACAAGTGAATCTATATACAAAGCAGAAACAGACACACAGACATAGAAAACAAACTTATGGTTACCAAAGGGGAGAGGGAAGGAGACAGGGACAAAGAAGGAGTATGGGATTAGCAGATACAAACTACTATACATAAAATAGATAAGCAACAAGAATTTACTGTATAATGCAAGGAATTACACCCTTATAATACACTTATAATAACCTATAAAGAAATATAGTCTGCAAAAAAACCGAATCACTTTGCTGTACACCTGAAACTAACATATATTGTAAATCAATTACACTTCAATAAAAAAAGATAACAGAAAAGGGAATGCTTTTCTGTACTAGTGCTTCATTGCTGTTTAATGTCCTGGTCTCGGATAACTATGGACTAGGGTATCACGTCTTACACATTTGTCACCGGTGGGCAGTTAACAGAGTGATTCTCACTTATTAACACACCATGGGGCTCCGTGGAGCTGAAGCCTGACAACAAGAACAGACACATTTTGCTGAGGGCAGCTGGGGTAGAGCCAGATGGCATGGGCCGTGCCAGGGCAAGTGGGCCAGGCAGAGTTCTGGGGAAAGTGGGCTGAGGGCGGGTATTCTTGGAGTGCCAAGGTCATAAGAATGGGTGATGGGGAAGCCCCAAGAAAGAGTTGGCTCACTCGCATTCTGCCCAGCTGTGGCTCTGGGCAGACCCTGGGGCACTGGAGAAGAGGGAGTTGACTGCTGTCCCTGCGAAGAACTTGAGAAAAGAGAATCCCAGAGGCCCTCTGGGCGGCTGAGCATAGGTCCTCACATAAAACTGGGGAAAGGCTCTGGGGCTGGAGGACTTCCTCTTATAAGGGCAGGGGAGTCTCTGTTTGCTGCATTTCACAAAAGAGAAGGGAAACTTCTCAGAAAACCACATGAGATGTGCTGATGGTGGCAGAGGAGGTGATGAAAGTGTGTCGAGAGTGGTGGGTGGACTAAGTGTCCAGGGTAGGGACCCCACCTGTCAGGCACAGAGGCGGGCACCTGACAGACATTAGCTCCTTTAAATGTGACAGTTTAATCATCACCGGTTAACACATGAGGAGATGGAGGCCCAGAGAGGCTAACCATCGATGAAGATTGTATAGCCGGGGAGAGGTAGAGCCAGGAGGCAGCCCCGCCCTTCTGACGCCGGGATGGGGGTGTAGACCTGGCCTGGTTGCCCACACGGCCTGGCCCTCCCTCTGCAGGTGAGACAGCTGCTGCCTCCAGCAAGTTTGAGTTCACAGTCGACCCCATTCCCCAGACCTCCTGCTCTGCACTGTTTTATTCATCGTCACCATAATTCTGGGAGGTCACCCCTGTCCCCCTTTCAGGGATGTGGAAACAAAGGCTGCTCATGACCTGAAGTCACTTTGGCCTCCCTCTGATTCTAACAAGTGTCCAGACCACCAGAGCACCTGCGATGGCTTCCTGCATCCCTGAGGGTGGGGAGAAGTCCCAACGTACCTCCGCGAGGGATGCAGGCTGGGGTCATCAAACTCACCGCTGGAAAGGGTCTCCCCAGCAGTGACCTGCCTTCAGGGCTGGGAGGACAGGCCTGTCAATGGGGTTTCACCTGCCTTTTGGAGACGATCAACAATTTCAGAGTCTGGGAGGAAACTCCAGGCTTTCTTTTTTTTTTTTTTAATTCTTTTTCTGCTGCCTGTTGGGCTCCCGGGGGCCAGGCGGGGAAGGGGGGTGTTCCTGAGGCCTCCAGAGCCAGGTTGGAGCATCCGTCCGTAGCACATGGAGCAGGTGGGGCCTGCAGGGCAGGTCGGGGCAGCTGTGTCCGCCTCCAAGTCCTTTTGGAAACAGGACCCCAGGGGAAGCTGGGCGGGGCTTCGGCAGAGGAATCAGGCTTTAGCGGTGGAAGACGGACTCCAGCTTTTTTGGTGACTCGTGAGGACAGCGCCGCGAGGCAGGGACCTTCAGGGAGGTTGTTAACCCTTAGTCACGGGCTTTGGGCGGGGGTGGGGAGGTGATGAGTGAGTGGATATGTCTGGCCCTGATGTTGCCTCATTTTGTCCCCTGGGATCTCCCCCTGCAGGGAATCTAGCCATGGATGTTTGTAATACATGACTTGAGAAGATAAAGTCCTGCAGCACTGGTCCCATGACCTTCCCAGGGGGCACACCCTTGCTGCATTTTGCATCCCCCTGATGGCAGCCCTGACCCAGTCAGCAGTGTGCAGTGTGCCCAGGGGGTTCTGATTGTAGAGAAAGAGTGTGGTCCTTTATAAGATGGGGCTGTAAGAATGTTAGCACCAGCTCCTTTACTTACAGAGGAGGAAGCAGTGTGTGTGTGTGTGTGTGTGTGTGTGTGTGTTTATGTGTGTGTGTGAGAGAGAGAGAAAGAAAGGAAAGGAGAAAGAAAGAGAGAGAAAGAGGGAGAGGAGAGAGAGAGGAGAGAGATAGGAGAGTGGAGAGGAGAAGGAGAGAGAGAAAGAAAGAAAGAGAAAGAAAGAAAGAAGAAATGAAAGAAAGAAAGAAAAAGAAAGAAAGAAACGAAGGAAGAAACGAAGGAAGGAAGGAAGGAAGGAAGAACCAAAGTCTCACAGTTAGTAGGTGGTAGATGTGGACCCCTAGGACATCCTAGCAGTGCATCCAGTACGCGGGGAGACACACTGCTAAAAGCCTGAACAAGACGTCTCTAAATCAGGTGGGAAGCTGAGGGAGGGAGCAGGAAGCTAGGGAGCCTGGGGAGCTGGAACAGAATCACAACCCCCGAAGCTAACAGTCCCGAGACCAGTCTAAAGGGGAGGGCATCGTACAGCCAGGGCAGCCCCTGTGTTGGGTGACTGAATGGATTCTGGTTCAGAGGAGGGGACAAGGTGCCCTTCTGGGATACTGCGAGCAAGTCAGCACCAATCCCACGTGGAGGTCTTTTCAAGACAAGGTTCCCCATCCCACAGGCTGAGGGGAAATGAGCTAGACTCAGTTCCCAGTGCTGGGTACCTGGCTAGGAGATGCAATGGTGCATAAGAAAGGAAAGAAATGCGCACAATTTTTTTTTGCTCCTCTCAATACCTGCAAGAAATCCAATTTGCATACTATGAAATTGAAGCTGGTTCAGAAAGGGTATTTTCTATTGGTATTCAAGTTTGCACAGTTAGGGAAGGCAGATAGATCCAGGGTCAGATACCTGAAGTATCTGTCTTAGGGCAGCTGTCACCTTTGTGTGTGTGTGTGTGTGTGTGTGTTGGGAGGGGAAAATGAGAGACAAAATAAGACAAATTCACTAATACCTATCATCTGAGCAGGATGTGAATAGTGGCACAAAGGAAGTGCTGGGTTCCATGTGTTCTTCAGGGAAAGCTCCCGTCCGTGTGCAGTGGTCAATACGGAGAGCTGGATGGAGCGTGCTAGGGAATTATACCCATTGCAGGAGGAAGGAAATTGACAGCACAGAAAACACTGAGAAGATCTGCTTGGGCATCTCTCTCCTTCCCTAAACCTTCTCCAGGTTGCCAGCAACCAGGTGGGACCAGCCACTCTCCATGCTTCCTGAGTCGCTGGGCCAGGGCTTGTAAACATTGAACTGAACTGAAAGGAAGAAGATCGGAGACAAGGTTTCAAGAGGAAGAACCAGGAAAGGTGCTTCATTTGCTTGTATTCAACTGGATGCACTTCAGTTGAGAGTTCCTTTCTTGAGTGTCTACAAGATACCCAGCGCTGTGCTGGCCTCTGGAAGGCAGGTGAAATATTCGATAAGAGATGAAGAGAAGAAAGAACAAGGGAGATGTGGAGGCTTTTGGATGAAAAGAAGAGAAGAGAGCGGGGCTCAAGTTTATTGACCTATGTCACAGGTGTGAGGCATTTTATATAGGATATATCATTTAATCCGTGCGATACCCATATTAAATATACTGCTGTTGTTAAAAATACTATTGTGATTAGTGACATATTTGAGGTGTGATCCCGAGGCTGCTTGAATGCAAGCTGCATAGCTCTCTCCCCTCTGCCACACTTCCTCCCAAGACATTGTACAGATCCATCCCTTAACTGACCCCTATACAGCCCAATGCCAATTCTATTTCAGTGATAGGAACCTCGAAATCGTAGAAGCATTGATAATAATTCTTTTAATGTATTCAATATTGGGAGATGGGGGCATGCACAGCAAAAGGAATTAGACTCTGCCATTGGGAACAGAGGCTGGAGGAATAAGTGTTGAGAGCCCTATCTCACGCTTTGTTTATTTATTTATTTTTTTGCGGTACGAGGGCCTCTCACTGCTGCGGCCCCTCCCGTTGTGGAGCACAGGCTCTGGAAGCGCAGGCTCAGCGGCCATGGCTCACGGGCCCAGCCGCTCCGCGGCATGTGGGATCTTCCCAGACCGGGGCTCGAACCCTCGTCCCCTGCATCGGCAGGCGGACTCTCAACCACTGTGCCACCAGGGAAGCCCTCATGCTTTGTTTATTATACCCAACCTCAGAAATGTGGCTGCAACTGGAATCCTAGATTTTTTTTTCTTTTTGACTTTGTAATGCAAGTTCCAAGGCCGCGGCAACCTTTCATCCAACGCACACATCTATTTATTCACTTTTCCATTTCTTCCCAGATGCTGGATGTGGCTTGGTTTACTTAGTTCCAGGTGCCTGAGACTACTTAAAATAATCAGGGGCTTCCCTGGTGGCGCAGTGGTTGCGCGTCCGCCTGCCGATGCAGGGGAACCGGGTTCGCGCCCCGGTCTGGGAGGATCCCACGTGCCGCGGAGCGGCTGGGCCTGTGAGCCATGGC
>NC_041227.1:98040952-98066996 GCF_002837175.3 Physeter macrocephalus | reverse complement strand
ACAAAAAAAAAAAAAAAAAAAAAAAAAAAAAAAAAAAAAAAAAAAATCAGGTCACAAGGAATAAATTTAACCTCAAACCAAATCATTGGGTCTATAGGATATAACCCCTTTTACACTGATGATTCATGCATTTAGCTAAACCCGGGGCCTTCAGCATCCATGTGATTTAGTTCCTGTATCTTCTCACATCTTGCAGAGAGTTCTTTATGATGGAGTCGGGTCTTGCAAAAAAAGTCTGTGGAATATTGAGCCCTTAATGTTGAGTCTTTCATTCATTCACCCACTTATGTGGCAAGTATTTCAGTGAGTGTCTATTACGTGCTTGGCATTATGGTGATGAATAAAGTCCCTGCCCTCCAGATGCTCAGGGTCTGTGGACCCACAACAACCTGTTATATTCCAACATTACAGCAGCTGCAAGTGAAAGTTTGTATAGCACAGAGCATCCAGATTTTCCAAGGAGGGAAACTTCAGTTTTGAATTATCAGAACCTGGAGATAGGTTCTGCTTTGCTATATAAGAGGGGTTTACCTTGGGATCTGTTTCTTTCCTCTTGAGCCAGGAAGACCTCAGGGTACCACCGTATCCCTAGCTAGCTGGAAACAGGTAGGGGGTTAAGACAGGTGTGTGTGTGAGTTAGGAGGGGGGATCGTCCTTCTTGTGACTTTGAAGACAGATTCCTTTGGCCTTAGAATAGGAAGGGGGCCAATTACTTTCAGTCCGGAGCACCAGGTACAGCAGGCTTCCTGCCTCACCTTTGAAGGTAACCTGGAGGCTGTCTGGTTCACAGTCTGTTCCAGCTGTTTGATGCTGTGATTTGTTTTTACCGAACAGGGACCATCTCTTCTCCACTCCCTGTCCTCTCCATGCCAGAGTCTGATAGTCTCAGGCAGTTCTGGAAAAAGGGTGCCTCACCGTAGTGGCCATTCACCCATAACTAAGAGAAACAGTGAGTGGTTAACAGAGAAGGAGCCCTTTACAGGCTCCGTGAAGATGACAAGGGAGACTAATTCCTCCTTAACAGGAACTGCTCTCCACCCACAGCCTTCAACCCAGCTGGTAGCCACACCAGCCAAATGCAGAGGGAAGGGGACTCTCTCCCTCAGGGGGCTCTAAGCGTGTGTATGTGTGTTGAGGGTGGAGAGAACTGCCACACGATTGTGTCCCTAGAGCCCTACAAGAGGCAGAGACGCAAGAGTCACTTGGGAGCCAGTCCTTTGGGTTGGCTGTTGAAATAAACTTCCAGACCCACACACACTTTCCCAACCCCTGCACTGCCCCAGGGCTTGACCCCTAGCTCTGAAGTGACAGACAAGATGGTAGATAGGAAAGTAAAGATGAATCACCTTCACAGGTTGTTGTTTTTTTAACATCTTTATTGGAGTATAATTGCTTTTACAATGCTGTGTTAGTTTCTGCTGCATAACAAAGTGAATCAGCTATATGTATACATATATTCCCATATCCCCTCCCTCTTGTGTCTCCCTCCCACCCTCCCTATCCCACCCCTCTAGGGGGACACAGAGCACCAAGCTGATCTCCCTGTGCTATGCGCCTGCTTCCCACTAGCTATCTATTTTACGTTTGGTAGTGCCCTCCCTGTGTCCTCAAGTCCATTCTCTACGTCTGCATCTTTATTCCTGTCCTGCCCCTAGGTTCTTCAGAACGTTTTTTTTTTTTTTAGATTCCATATATATGTGTTAGCATACGGTATTCGTTTTTCTCTTTCTGACTTACTTCACTCTGTAGGACAGACTCTAGGTCCAACCACCTCACTACAAATAACTCGATTTCGTTTCTTTTTATGGCTGAGTAATATTCCATTGTATATATGTGCCACATCTTCTTTATCCATTCATCTGTCGATGGACACTTAGGTTGTTTCCATGTCCTGGCTATTGTAAATAGAGCTGCCATGAACATTGTGGTACATGATTCTTTTTGAATTATGGTTTTCTCAGGGTATATGCCCAGTAGTTTTGACAGATAAAATACCTGATATGCATCCAGGCTCTGTGACTTCTGTTTTCAATCATCTTATTAGAGTGCTGTGAGATTGAACTCACTTTCCAGAAATTAACTTTTCCATCAGCAAGGAAAGACATGCTACCAGGGCAGTCTCTAAATGGCAGGCTGAGGGAATTCCCTGGCCGTCCAGTGGTTAGGACTGCCGAGGGCCCGGGTTTGAGCCCTGGTCGGGGACCTAAAATCCCACAAGCCAAGTGGTGCAGCCTAAAAAAAAAAGGTGGGCTGATATTTCAATCTTCCAGGCCATGAGAGGGAATGGCGTTGGGGGAGACATCAGGATCATGCATGATGCAAAAACATTATTGCTGTTTGTTGCCTTTTATACAACTCTTTGGGCCACGCGAATATACTTCCACCCTGTGTCCCAGGCCTGACGCTTTTCATGAAATTCCAGTTTTTCAGGACTAGCTGCAGGCTTTCTAAAAATGCAGATTTCTGGGATCCTTCTATCAAGATCCATTAGATCTTTGTACTCATCAGGGAAGACATACTTTGCACCAAATCACCCCACAGTTTCAATGGCTGAACACAATAAAGATGTGTTTTTCATGCCACAGTCCAGTATGGGTCAGTGGGGGAGAATTTTCTATTTCACTTGGTCATTCTGGGACTCTATCTAGTGGTTTTACCATTCCCTATGACCTCAGTCCTTTACCGGCTCTTCTGTGTCCATACCACAAAGAAGGGAATGAATCGGTAGGTGTGGAGAAGACACAACTGCTCTTAACTGCTGCAGCAAAGAGGTGATTGTCGCACTTCTACTCACATCCAATCAGCAAGAACTAGTCTCATGGCCCCATGCAGGGGTCTGGGAAATATAGTCCAGCTGTGTGCCCAGCAGGGAAGGTGAACTTGGCGAAGTCTCAGTCATGACCTTGGATGGGGACATAAATCTGCATTTATTATAAGCACCATCCTTGGTAACTAACAAAGATGGCTTGGAACCCACTTTCTTGAGAAACACCTATCCACAGGCACCTGTGTGGGTTATAGCAAGTGGGTGCTAATCCACTTTCAGATCCTGGAGACTGGTTTTTAACAGCAGAAATGTAAATACACAAAGCAAACACCCACTTGTGCCCTAGCATTGTCAGGAGGGTGTGTCTTGTCTGCAGCCATAGTGTCCCCAGCTGCAGCTCAAACTCATAATCCCACACCTCAGGGACCGAAAGACCCCGTACATCTCTCTGGGATTCAAGTTCTTCATCTATAAAGTGGGGATGTGAACACATTACAGCAAATAAGCTAGTTGAAGTGCCTAATACACAACCTGACATACAGTAGCTATACAACAACTGTTAAAAAGTCTTTAGCAGAGGGTGGTCAAAAAGTACAAAATTACAGCTATAAGACTGATAAGATTGATAATACATAGGCATGTAATGGTGGCTATCATCAACAATACCGTACGGTATACTTGAAAGATGCTAAAAGAGTCGATCTTAAAAGTTCTCATCACAAATAAAAAAAATTATTTGTAGTTATGTGAGGTGATGGACGTTAACTAGACTTTTGTGGTAATTGTTTGGCAATTATATGCATATATAAATATATGCATAAATCGTTTTGCAATTATATGCATATATAAATATATGCAAATATAAAATCATTATTTTGTACACCTTAAACTAATACAAGGTTATATGTCAATTCTGTCTCAATAAAACGGGGGAAAAACTGGAGTGAAAGTTAGAATTTTGGAAAACTTGCATCTACCCCCAAGAGCGTGAGTTTCCCAATATTTAAGGACTTTGCTAATGGAATTAGTGGTGATATTAGTGAATATAATGGTTGACATAGAATGATATATGTCGACATTTAGAAGATCTGCATAACTGGGTGAAGCAATACTTTCCAAATATCTAATGTTTTTAAAAAGTTTTTATTTGGTGAATATGTTGATCACAGTTCGACATATCTGTGAAAGAAGGTTTAGTCTATTTTAAACTGTTGAGAAGGTTATGCTTATTTTACTAGGAAGTATCAGAACTAGAAAAAGCAGTCAAACAAAGTTATAGACCCAGATAAGCAAATGCCAAAAGGATTGATTTGGCCCCTAGAAGGCAGATAGACATTCCTGGTGCTTCTGTCTTGTTATTAAATTAGTTCAGCTCAGAACGGGAACAACTTTTGGAAGCTCAATCCTACAATAATTGCATACTACTTTTCTAAAGTGTGGAAAAAATGTTTCATGGATATAATTCTGGCCATCTGTCCACAAAGAAAATAAGATTTTTTTAAAGTTAATTTTAAATTTTATATTAATATTTCTTAAAAGGGTCTGTGGTAATTGGGCAGATGTCCAAAGAGTGTTTGGATTTCTTGTACTTTTAGAATTTTTTAAAATTAAAACCTGTTCTTGTGTTTCTTGAATTTCTTTTATTTTTTGAATTTTTAAAAAATCTACCAGCCCTGGGGAATAGGAGAAAGTTTACGTAACTTTTCTTGGCCTCGATTTTCTTATTTTTACAGTGGAAATTGATAATAGTTTTTACATGATGTTATTTTGAGGACTCAATGAGATAAATTCATATAAAGTACTTAGCACTGTGCCTGACCCCTAATAAATACTCAATAAATGTTCTGTTGTTGTTTTATTATGCTATCATCAACTTTACTGACAGGTAGCCAAATAATCATTCATCCTGTTTGCTATCTGAAGGAAGATCCCTTAGATTATGAATGCAATATTAGTAGTAAAACAGCATTAAAAGAGAAGGGTAATTTAAGAATGACAAACAAAATGCTGTATAAGCTTTGTTATACATAGAAAAATCTATATTTCTACGAAAAGGACTAAGAAATCCCCAAAACTAAGATAGTAAATAGTCAATGTACACTGTAATTAGAACTCATCTTTTATTCCACATGCGAAATACTCAATATCTATTACTTTGTGGTATCAATTATTAATTTGAATTATGTAATCTATAGAAGAAACTTTCCGTACTTCAAATGTATTTTTCCATATATATATAAGTGGTCTTTTCTAGCTCTGTATAGATATAATTGACAAATAAAATAAGAAAAAAATTTAAAGTATTTAGTTGAGGACTGGACCTCTAAGCTACCAGGAGAATGATGGGATCCATAGTCCAGGGATAGAGTAGAAGGCTTGCTACTAAAAGTGTGGTCCACAGACCAAGAAAATTTCACTACCTGGAGTTTATTAGGAATGCAGAATCCCACGCCCAACCATAAATCTACTGACTCAAAATCCACCATTTAACAAGAACTAAAAGCAGTTCTGCTATTTAATAAGATGTGGGATAGAGGTCATCTCCAGCCTCTTTAGCCTGAGTCACTGCATTTGAGAGAGACACAGTGAGGGCTGAGTGTGAGGGGTGGGAGCCAGCTCAGATGACCTGAAAAACAGATGACAATAATTATGCTGGGGAAGTACAGGCTCCATGACCTAATAAGCCTTTTCTGTTGCCCTTGACCTCCTAATTAAGAGCCACATTGTGGAGCTAGCCTTCTCCTATATTCTACATCCAGGTGTTTGGACCATATCCTGCCAGGACCTCTCTTATATTGTTTCTTAGAAAAGATACCTCTTCTGGGCATTTTTTTACATTGAAGTATAGTTAATTTATGATATTGCATTAGTTTCAGGTGTACAGCAAAATGATTCAGTGCCATATATATATATATATATATATATTCTTTTTCAGATTCTTTTCCCTATTGGTTATTATACAATATTGAGTATGGTTCCCTTTGCTGTACAGTAGGTCCTTGTTGGTTATCTATTTTATATATAGTAATGTGTATATGTTAATCCCAAACTCCTAATTTATCCCTCCCCCACCTTTCCCCTTTGGTAACCATAAATTTGTTTTCTATATCTTGTGGGCATTTTTGAGATTGGGGGATAATCAAAGACAGACATGGGCTCCTAGAAGTTGGACATGGACTGAGTATTGGAGCTTTTACAGCCTAATTGGTGATGCCAGGGGCTCTAGAGAAAATTGTGGCTCAGAATTGTTATTATGTATGGGGGTGCATGTTGTTATGGTGATAGAAGGTGGTAAACAGATTGGACAAATGTCGAAATAATGGGAGAAAAAACCCAGAGTATACATTCTTTGAACTGTGTATGAGGAAGTCATAGCTGGCTTCCATGTAAGACAGCATAAGTCAGCAAGTGCAATAATAATAAATCTATGATCTCAGTTTCTCTCTCAAGGCATCTAAACCCTGATCATTAAAATAAAACCAAACAAAATAGCAAGCTTTTATTTGTACGGAGCTTTACAATTTACATAACACTTTTTAGGCATTTATTTACTTAACAAATATTTATTGAGTATATGCTGTGTATCAGAAACTGGGCCAGATACTGGGATGATAATGGGGAACAACAGAGACATAGGTGCTTCTACGGAATTTACACCAAAGTGGGTTTACACTGTAGTGGGTTTGGCTAAGTTTTATTGAGCATTTACTATGTGCCAGTCTCTGGGCTAAACAAATAGCCTGAAAGAATCCTTATAACAATTCTCTGAAGTTGGGAACTTTATCATCTCCTTTACCCAGATAGAGTTGGTGGGAGTACCCAAGGCTCGAAGTTCAGGTGACTTGCCCAAAGAGATTTAGGGAGCTGTTGGTGGGCCAAAGAAGAACCCAAGTTCTTGACTCTGAGATGCTCCTCCATCATGAGCTTGACGTGCCCATATTCTGACAATGGCGACGAAGCTGAGCCTTGAAGGCTGAGCAGGGTTTTGGAGACAGAGAAGAATATTCCAGGAAGTAGAGCTTGAATAAGTTGGAGAAGGTGATGAAAAGACAGTGCCCCTTGGGGAAGGGATCATTTCTGGAATTAAGAGTTGAGACCTGCAAGTGAGGACTGCCTTTGGAAAATGACAGACATTGCCCATGTTGGCTAGAGCAAGATTGGGAAGGGACTTGAATGCCATTCCAAGGAGTAAGTCCTTTATCCTTTAGGCAACAGGGAACCGTCAATGCACAGGCGAGTGATGAGGCCAGAGTTCTGTTAAGTGAGATCACTACCCCAGGAAGATGCAGGATGAATATGGCACAGTTTGGCAGGGATGGTGAGCAGTACAAAAGAGATGGAAAGGTTGCTTAGAAAGCTGCTGCTGTACACATCCCCAGCCTTCCCACCCTGTTGGATAGTGAGTTCATCACTATTCCTCAAAGTTTAATATAATTTGAATCTTCAGGAAACATGTTAAGATACACATTCTGATTGAATAGGTCTGGGGTGACGTATAAGATCCTGCATTTCTAACAAAATCTCAGGTGATGTAGATGCTTCTCTGGGGACCACACTGTGTAGCAAGATGTGAATTATGACAACGTACAAGGGTACACAGAGCCCCTACTACGCACCAGCAACTTTGCTGAGCCCTTTGAATTACATGTTCATTCCGTTCTCTTAACCAAGAGGCAGGACTGTTATCCCTATTTTACTGATAAAGGAACTGGATCTCAGAGGGGTTAGGTAGCTTGTTCAAAGCCACACAGGCATTTTAACCCGGTCTCTCTGAATCTTTTCTGCCGTAGAGAACACACAGAATGCAGTCAGAGAGTCCAGGAACTTCTCGTTAAATTTAGATCCTGTCCGCAGAAACGGTCACCACATAGTGACCACGAGAAAGAGTCAATCATTACTCATATCCAGAAAGGAAGCAAGAAGCAGTTTTCTCTTTTTATCTTGTGACCAAGAGGGGTGCCTTTAAGGAACAGGCCTGCGTGATAGCAGGTGAAGATAGGGAAGTACACGAGATGCCATCCCATGAAGCAAGCCTCTTGAAATGCTAACGTTTGATGCAGTGTCTTGGTGCCGTGGGCACGGGGGTAGGAAGGAAACAGCCAGATGGGCCATGGAGGGCAAAGAGCCATTTGTTTCTCGCATAAAGGCTTGTGATTGTGGACAAGGCCTGGCGGGCAGCCCAGGAATGTCTCATTTTCTAGTGTGGGAGATCTCAGGATGCAGAGAGCACTCCAGTTGTGTAAAACAATCTACTATTGCAACATCCATGCCTGGGTTTTCCCACTTCCTCTGGCCAGATCTGGAAAGTGAATCAAAGAATCACAGAAAGAGGCAATATTTAGGGTCCAGGCCGAAAAATCTCATGGAAGCAACAAGAGGCAGTGGCTGAGGAGGGTTCTTACAGTCTCCCCTCTCCCCTCCAGGAGAGGCTGGCTGTCGTTATTTGTGCTGGCCTGGGCAGGAAGCAGCCGAAGCGGTCACAGGGCAATGCTTGAAAACTGACTTTGAGAATTAGGAGCCGGGGCAGCAGGGCAGGCTGTTGTATGTGAGCCACTAGCCTCATAATTACCTAGCGCTTCTTCTTCTTCTTCTTTTTTTAAAAAATTTTTATTGGAGTATAGTTGGTTTACAATGTTGTGTTAGTTTCTGCTGTACAACAAAGTGAATCAGTTATACATATACATATATCCACTCTTTTTTGGATTCTTTTCCCATATAGGACATTACAGAGTATTGAGTAAGTAGAGTTCCCTGTGCTATACAGTAGGTGCTTATTAGTTATCTATTTTATATGTAGTAGTGTGTATATGTCAATCCGGTGTCCAAGCCTCGCTCTGGATTTAGTGAATCAGAATTCGGGGAGTGAGGGTGGATCTTATTCTTAACAATTCTTCCAGCTGATTTCTACCCACTTTGAAGTTTAGGAAGTAGTCATAAACGCCGTTAGCAAAATGGGGAACATGGACAATATCGGGAAGAGAATATAGGTTCCAGAGTCAGATAAACCCAGATTTCTGCCCAATCCCTGTAGCTATTAGCTGTGTGAATTTCTGCACATCACTTGACCTCATCAATGCCCGTCTGTCAATGGGTTTATGATGTCCTCTGCTGAGGGCTGTTGAGGGTCACATAGCACTGAGTCTGCAAGTGCCTGCTATATGCCAGGTGACCAATGAACATCCATGGACTTTTAAATTTAGCATCTCTTAGGCCCCCCAGTCTTGTTTCTTGTTGAAATAGCCTCGGGTGCTCATCTACCCAAGACATCCGCAGTCGGTGAGTAGAAGGCTATGGAGAGATTTGGGGTGGGAGGGAGTCAGATAATTTATTCAGATTTATTCCCATCAACTTTGCCAATTAGTAGGCTTTGAGATGGTTGTGAAAATCAGGCCCCCAGCAGCCTGGGACATGTGCTGACTCTAATGAGATGCATTTTAACAGAGATGGGAAAGATATTGAGCTTGTACTCCACAAATTTAACTGCAAACCAGAGGACCTGGATAGTCCCACAATGTGGCATAACTAGTAGGAAAATGAAGGTACCTCGGACTGCATTACTAGAAGTAGAAGCTTTGGAATGAGGGAGTAAGAGACTCACTTTTCTCTTTCTGCTGGTCAGAAGAGCCTTTAGACCTTCCAACACTCTGGGCATGGGGGAGAGTAAGTCTTACCTTTTGGGAAGAGGAAAGAGGGTGGTGAAAGGAGTCAAGACCACATGTCTGGGGAGTTGTTTCGGTAGTAGAGTGACTTAGCCTAAATAAAAAGAAGCAAAGCAATTGCTGTATATGATGGTCTGAAAGTACGAATTGGGGAAGTGGGTTAAAGGAACAGAATTAGGAAGAATGGGTGGAAACTGCCGAGACACAGACTTCAACCCCTCATACAGAAGAACTTCAGTAATAACTGCTATTACTGAGCCTTTCCACCAAGTATACGTTGAATTGCTTTATGGCATCTATCCTCCAACAGCCTTGCCAAGCAAGCATTCTTTTCTCCATTTTTCAGATGAGCAAACAGGTTCAGATAAAGGAAGTGACTTGGCAAAGTCACACAGAATAGAAAGGTGGAGTCAAGAGTTAAACCTCTAGGCTCTGAAGACTCTGCTCTGCCATGCTGGACTGTCTATCTGACAAGCAGAGGAGTCTGAAGATGGAATGTGTTGCCCTGGAAGGTAGTGAGCTCCCCATCATTGAAGGTGACCATCTGTTAAGGGTTCTATGGAAGGGATTCAATAAAAGCAGTTCAGTTGATCCCAGGAGTGAAGATCTTAGACTTTGGAATCCTGTGCCACCTTAGGAACTCATCTACTGTTCCTAAGCAAATGCCTGTCATGGGGCCAGCTATCTGTAAGTGAGGGCCCAACAAATGACAGGGCTGGAGTCACATGTGATGTCCTTGAAGGTTCCCTCAGTCCTGAGAATGCATAGGTAGTTTTCCCCTGCTTATCACACATGGGTCAAGCCTTCCATCTTCCATCCTTGAGATTCCTTAGAATCAACTTTGATTTTAAGTATCTACTCCCAGGTACTTGCCACCTCCCAAGAGCTCACCTTTCATTCTCAAGCTTGGTGTAGAGGGTTTCCATGCTGGGTTAAAGCCAGGATTCCCAGTGAGCACAGAAGAGGAACACCCATGGAAGTTGCAGGAAAGAGTGTGGCTTTGGGTTTGAATCTAGTGCCTCTAGTGCTTGATGAAGATCTTATGTAAATCACTTAACATTTGGGGGCCTCGGTTTTCAGATCATTGAGTGGGATTATCAACACCTCACAAAACTGTGCAGAATCTAGAGGGTCAAACATATGCCTAGAACGGTGCACACGCTCAGGAAAGACCTAAAAAGACCCTAAGCTCTCACCTCTGGCTAATCTTCAGGCACCGAGCAAACAGGAAGTAAAAACTAAGGTGGAGTTGTAAACACCTCAGCTGATGTTGAAGGTGAGCTCCAACACACACACAGAGCTCTTAGCAAAGACTGGGAGACTTACTGTTTCTAGACATCTGGAAAATTTCCGTTCAATCACTATATAGCAACTAAGATGACTGAGAAGAGATTTCAGTGGGCACACGTGACAAAAATGCAGACTTTATAAAATTAGCTCAGAGAAGTCACTAAACAAACAATAAAACAACAACAAAACTTTGGGAGGGGGGAGAATCTGATTTTCAGAGTTACCACATTATATTATTTTCAGTGTCCATTTCCAACAAAAAATATGAGCTGTGAAAAGAAACAGGAATGTAGGACATAAACACAGGAAAAAAAAAGTCAGTATAAACTGTCCTTGAGGAAGACCAGATGTTGGACTTAGTATACAAATACTTTAAACTGGTATTTTAAATATGTTTAAAAACTAAACAAAATCATGTCTAAAGAACTGAAGGAAAGTAGGAGAATTGCATCTCACCAAATAGAATATCAATGAAGATATAGAAATTAATAAAAATAACTGAATAGAATTTCTGAAGTTGAAAATTTCAATAACTGAAATGAAAAATTCACTAGAGGAGTTCAATAGCAGATTTAAGTAGGCAGGGAAAAGAATCAGGAAACACAAGATACAAGCACAAGATACGTATATTTGAAAATAGCCAGTCTGAGGAATAGAAGGCAAAAGAGGAAAAATAAATAAACAAAACTTGGAGACTTGTGGGACAACAAAAAATGTACCAACATATGCATAATGGGACTCTCAAAGAGAGGAGAGAGAGAGAGAGAGAGAGAGAGAGAGAGAGAGAGGAAAAGAGAGAGAAGGAATACTTGAATAAATAATGGCCTAAAAATCCCCAAATTTGATGAAAACCGTTAATCTACACATCTAATATAATCTCAACACTGCAAGTAGTATAAACTCAAAGAGACACATCATAGTCAAACTATCAAAATCCAAAGACAATGAGATAATTTGAAAACAAGAGAGATGTAATTCATCACATATGAAAGATCATCAATAAGATTAACAGCTTATTTGCCATCAAAAACTACATGGGCCAGAAGGTAGTGGTGTGATTTATTCCAAGTGTTGAAATGAAAAAACTATCAACCAGTTCTACACTGGACAAAACTATTCTTCAAAGGTGGAGGAGAAATTAAGACATTCTCAGATAAATAAAAGCTGAGAGATTTTGCTGCTAGTAAACCTGTCTTATAAAAAATACTAAAGAGAGTCAGTCCTTCAGGCTGAAATAAGACACTAGGCAGAAACTAACATTCACATGGCGAAATAAAAAGCATCAGTAAAAGTAACTACATAGGTCAATGTAAAAGACAGTATGCGTGTATTTAAAAATTTTTGTGTGTGTGTGTTTTGTTTGTATTTTTCATTTCTGTTTTTCTCCTATCTGATTTAAGAGACAAACTGTGTAAAGCAATTAACAATAAATATGTATTGATAGACATATAATGTATGTAGATGTGATTTTTATGACAATAATAGGAAAAAAGGAGGGGTTAAAGAATGAAGTTATATAGGAACTATATATATATATATATATATATTTTTTTTTTTTTTTTTGTGGTATGCGGACCTCTCACTGTTGTGGCCTCTCCCGTTGTGGAGCTCCGGACGCGCAAGCTCAGTGGCTATGGCTCACGGGCCCAGCCGCTGCGCGGCATGTGGGATCCTCCCGGACCTGGGCACGAACCCGCATCCCCTGCATCGGCAGGCGGACTCTCAACCACTGCGCCACCAGGGAAGCCCGGAACAATATTTTTGTATACTATTCAAATTAACTTAATATTAATCCAAACTAGATTGTTATAAGTTAAGATGGTAATTGCAATCCCCAATGCATGCATTAAGAAAATAAATTTTAAAAAGATCTGTGAAAGAAAAAAGAAAATTTGAAAGGTGCACTAGAAAATATCCATTTAAGAGAAAAGAAAGTCTAGAGGAATAGAATAAAAAAGGACATAAGACATATAGAAAACAAATAACAAAACGGCAGATTTAAATCCTATCTCATCATGTAATTACATTAAATGTAGATGGGTTAAACACTCTAAAAGGCTGAGTCTGGCAGGATGGATTAGAAGAGCATGACCTTCAAAAAGATATAGAAAGAGACATAACTGTTCAATGAGCATGTGAAAAAATGCTCAACAACTTTAGTCATTAATCAGAGAAATGCAAATCAAAGCCAAAATGATGAATCACTTCATACACACAGGGATGACTACAATAAAAAAGATGCGTGATTGCAAGAGTTGGTGACAATATGGAGAAACTGGAACCCTCATATATTGCTGGTAAAATGGTGCAACCACTGTAGAAAACAGTTTGGCATTTTCTCAGAAAGTCACACATAGAGTTACCATATAAACCCGCAGTTCTATTCTGGGGAGGTACCCAAGAGAGTTGAAAACATGTTTCAAAACAGAAACTGGTACACAAATGTTGATAGCTTCATTATTCACATTCTCCAGAAAGTAGAAACAAACCAAATGTCCATCAACCGATGAATGGCTAAACAAAACATAGTATATCCATTCAATGGTTATTATTCAACCATAAAAAGGAATAAAGTACTGATGGATAAATCTTGAAAACATTATGCTAAGTGAAAGACACCCATTACAAAATGTCCCAGATTGCATGTAAAATGTCCAGAAGAGAAAAATCAGTAGAGGCAAAAAGTAAATTAGTGGGCTTCCCTGGTGACGCCGTGGTTGAGAGTCCGCCTGCCAATGCAGGCGACACGGGTTCGTGCCCTGGTCCGGGAAGATCCCACATGCCGCGGAGCAGCTGGGCCCGTGAGCCATGGCCGCTGAGCCTGCGTGTCTGGAGCCTGTGCTCTGCAACGGGAGAGGCCACAACAGTGAGAGGCCCGCGTACCACAAAAAAAAAAAAAAAAAAGTAAATTAGTGGTTGCCCAGGGCTGGGAAGAGAGAGGATGAGTACTGTTGGATATGCGATGACTTTTTGGAGTGATGAAAATATTCTGGAATTAAACAATGGTGATTGTTGCACAACTTTGTAAATATACTAAAACCACTGAATTGTACAGTTTAAAGGGGTGAATAGTATTGTGTAAATAATATCTCAATTCTTAAAAAAGTGATGAGATAATGCATGTAGATCCCTGAATATCACTTGGCATATAAATGGTATTCAGTGAATGTTTATTTTCTTTCCTTCTTTCTTTTCATCTCCCAGCATGTTCTTGAAGAAGTCAGACTGGTCTGCTTGCTGCTGAGAGCCTCTGCCTGGGAGTGTCAGCTTATTGGACCGGGAAATCGAGTTTATAAACTCAATTTCCTGAAAGCCTAATGTCTCTTGGACCTCGGGCTCACTTTCATGATTTACAGGAAAATCTCAGAACATCAGACCTGGAAATCATGCAAAGATTCTGTGGACATTCTCCACCCTTCGACTAGCACGTCTGAGGGTATTGCACCCAGAGAAGATGAGAAGTGCCTAGGACAGACCCAGAACCAGGCTCCCCCTGGACTCTGAGGGTCTGCATTCAACTTCCTTTGCTGTCTTTCCTCTTTTGCCTTCCTGCCTCTGCAGAGGCAATATAGGTGTTATGACCAGAGACCCAGCAGTGCTGGAGGAGTCATTGAGGTCTGTGTCTTTGAAAATGTGTGTGTGTGTTGGTCCAAAAGGGGAAAAAAAGAAAAGAAGTGCTACCAAAAGCAAACAGAAACCATTCTCCAGCTCACTGGGTGAGGAAGGAAGCTTGCTATTCCATGTGGGAAAGTACTTTCAAGGCCCTGATGTTAGCAGTCTCAGATCTCCAGGCCTCCCCAGGAAGGGAAGGTTGGAAATAAAGAGCTCATTTCTTGATGTTAGAATGTGGAAAGGGAACTTCCTAGGTCAGCGATGACTTTTACTAGAGAAGTATTTTCAGTTTCCATTAGAGGGTGTAACAATGGGGTAGGAGGCACCCAGTGGAAGGAGGAAGGGGCTCAGCTCAGAGGATGAGCCCCGTGATGTGGGGGAAGATGGAGTCCAGAATGGAGCCTGATACATGTAAAAGAACAAAATTAGAACACTCCCTAACACCATACACAAAAATAAACTCCAAAT
This sequence comes from Physeter macrocephalus, assembly GCF_002837175.3. Taxonomy (NCBI): domain Eukaryota; kingdom Metazoa; phylum Chordata; class Mammalia; order Artiodactyla; family Physeteridae; genus Physeter; species Physeter macrocephalus. The sequence continues at coordinate 98,052,200 of NC_041227.1, read as the reverse complement.
GGATTAAAGACCTAAATGTAAGGCCAGACACTATAAAACTCTTAGAGGAAAACAGGCAGAACATTCTTTGACATAAATCACAGCAAGATCTGTTTTGACTCACCTTCTAGAGTAATGGAAATAAAATAAAAAATAAACAAATGGGACCTAATAAAACTTAAAAGTTTTTGCACAGCAAAGGAAACCTTAAACAAGACGAAAAGACAACCCTCAGAAGGGGAGAAAATATTTGCAGACGAAGCAGCTGACAAAGGATTAACCTCTAAAATATACAAGCAGCTCATGCAGCTCAATATCAAAAGAACAAACAACCCACTCCAAAAATGGGCAGAAGACCTAAATAGAATTTCTCCAAAGAAGACATACAGACTGCCGAAAAAACATGAAAAGCTGCTCAACATCACTAATCATTAGAGAAATGCAAATCAAAACTACAAAGAGGTATTACCTCACACTGTCAGAATGGTCATCATCAAAAAATCTACAAACAGTAAATGCGGGAGAGGGTGTGGAGAAAAGGGAACCCTCCTGCAATGTTGGTGGGAATGTAAATTGATGCAGCCACTATGGAGAAGAGTATGGAGGTTCCTTAAAAAACTAAAAATAGAATTACCATATGACCCAGCAATCCCACTACTGGGCATATACCCTGAGAAAACCATAATTCAAAAAGACTCATGTACCACAATATTCATTGCAGCTCTATTTACAATAGCCAGGACATGGAAGCAACCTAAGTGTCAATCCACAGATGAATGGATAAAGAAGATGTGGCACATATTCACAATAGAATATTACTCAGTCATAAAAAGGAATGAAATTATTTGTAGTGAAGTGGATGGACCTAGAGTCTGTCGTACAGAGTGAAGTAAGTCAGAAAGAGAAAAACAAATACTGTATGCTAACGCATATATATGGAATCTGAAAAAAGGTACTGATGAACCTAGCGGCAGGGCAGGAATAAAGGCGCAGAAGTAGAGTACGGACTTGAGGATACGGGGAGGAGGAAGGGTAAGCTGAGACAAAGTGAGAGAGTGGCATGGACATATATACACTACCAAGTGTAAAATAGATAGCTAGTGGGAAGCAGCCGCATAGCACAGGGAGATCAACTCGGTGCTTTGTGTCCACCTAGAGGGGTGGGATAGGGAGGGTGAGAGGGAGGGAGATGCAAGAGGGAAGAGATATGGGAACATATGTATATGTATAGCTGATTCACTTTGTTATACAGCAGAAACTAACACAACATTGTAAAGCAATTATACTCCAATAAAGATATAGAAAAATAAAATAAATAAATTAAAAAAAAAAAAAAGAACGGAGCCTGAGATTCAATGCTCAGTTGTTTGCTCTCCAGCGTGGTGATTCCTGCAGTCTTTGCAGAGCAACAGTAGCATCTCCCAGCCTTGAGTCAGGGAGTCAGGGAAGGAGGCTGAAAGCACATTTAGGGTGCAGGAGAAGTGAGGAGAAGTGGTCAAAGGTGATGGAGGGAGAGCTCAGAGCAGGGTTTCAGACTGAGGAGTGAGACGTGGAGAATGTAACACCTTAGGCTAGGCATCGTAATCCTGGAGGGCGTTCCGCTTCTATCATCTGCGGGGGCTGGGGTTTATGGCACATAGTCAAGGAAAGGTAGGTCCAGGAGGCTGGGGAACACGGCCCCCATGGGTGCTGGGATCTTCTGAAACTTCGGAGGCTCCGCGGGGAGAGTCAAGCTGAGGGCCGTGGGGGAAGGAGGAGCATTGGGTAGAGGGGAAAGGGTACACACAGCGACTCAGGAGTCTGGGATGTGTGGTTGAATGACCTCACCCCAGGAATGTCACTGCCACAAAGTAGAATTCCAGGAACTTCTGGCTGAATCTGAACAGAGGAATCAAGACTGCAGAGCAGTGAGTTGATAGGACAGGGAAGGAGGGCTCAGAGTCAAGGGCAGGCTAAGTGTGAGGGAGGCAGAGTAAGGATGGGGGACAGGGGTGCTCAGTGTCAGGGAGATGCTAACTGTTAGACTCGGGAGGTGCTAAGTGTCAGGGGCAGTGGAGGTGGCCCGGTGTCAGGGACCAGCACGAAGTGGACAGTGCCCAGTGCCAGGCATGGGAGAGGCTTAGGACCGAGGACGGATTCGTGCTCGGGACTGGGAAGATGCAGGCCGGCGATGGAGAGGACTCTGTGACCAGAGAGGGGACATGAGCATTGGAGAGGGGCGCTGAATCCCAGCATGAAGATTGGAGGTCCGATTTCTGGGGGAGCTTAGTGACAAGGACAGCGGAGGCCAGGGATGGCCCGAGAGTGACCCTCTGTGGAGGACTCAGAACTCTTGAGACCCGGCCGCAAGCTGCCCACCCCTGGGCTCCATCCTCCCTCTCCACCCTCGCTGTTCCCCCTCCCTCACTTGTCAGGCTGATTGTCAGGACAGGGGCCTGGCCTATGGTGGGGCTGGAACACGTGCAGGGACACGCAGGCGTGGATACGAAGCCCCACAGGGGCAGGGGAAGCTGGGGCAGCCTGCAGGCTGCAGTTCCTGACTGCTGACCTCTCATGTCCCCACCCAAGGGCTGAGGCTGGTGGCTTCTGGGGGCCAGCCAGGCTGGAACAGAGGACAGCGGCAAGGGGTCCGCCTGGCCCCACTGCCCTCTAACGCAGCATCCCCTTCCATTCCCAGCAGTCCAAGACATCCCCACCTGTGAAGGAGCTTGTCAAGAAGACTTGGAAGGGCTTCCCTGGTGGCGCAGTGGTTGAGAGTCCGCCTGCCGATGCAGGGCACACGGGTTCGTGCCCAGGTCCGGGAGGATCCCACATGCCGCGGAGCGGCTGGGCCCGTGAGCCATGGCCGCTGAGCCCGCGCGTCCGGAGCCTGTGCTCCACAACGGGAGAGGCCACAACAGTGAGAGGCCCGCGTACCAAAAAAAAAAAAAAAAAAAAAGAAGACTTGGAAGGTGAGAAAGAGGGCCATGTTCTAATGCCGGGTTTCCAGGGGCCCTGAGATAAGAAATGTGCCCAAGGCCACTTAAGAAGGCCATGGCAGGGTCAGTACCAGGACCCAGACCCCCTGGCTCCAGCTCACCATCTTTCCCATGTATCTCATGCCTCCCAAGCAGTGTGTGGCTTTCGAGTCATGCCAGGGGATCAACAGGCTCTGCCATACTTTAATTGGTGACCATGAAAAGTCTGTTAACTTCCCAAATCTCAGTTTCCCCATTTGTCACATGGGCACAAGGTGATCGGAGTGTCACTGGCCTTATTGACTCAACAAGAGGTCACATTCTCCAGCTCTTGTCCTGCCCACACATTACAAAGAATCTTAGCCTCCTGAAATTGTCCCCCAGTCACAATTTAGTAGAGTGGACTCTCATGTGTGTCACCTATATGGGCAGACACGCCCACTGGTGCCAGGCTCTGTCTCTGCCCTGAGAAGCTTGGCAGCATTCTGCTGGGGACCGTGGGTGCTTGTGCTCCTGAGGTCCTGGATTCCACGATGTGCACGTGTCTCTGGGGGTGGGTGTGCATCCCCACCCCACCCCCACATGTGTGAATGTCGGCTAGAGGAGCAGTGTCCAGGCAGTATGGCTAACCCTCCATGTGTCGCATTATTTTCAGGAGAATAACTCCTTTTATTTAGTGTTCTCCAAGGGTCAAGAGATTTCTCTGAGTGGCAGATGCCAGGCTCTGCTAAGTGCAGCAGGGACGGTGGTAGTCACCAGACCTTCCATCTGCTCCTCAACATCTCCTGGCTCCTCTTTTGTTTGGTGAGGCCATGTGACTAGTTCTGACCAATGAATGGCAGTGATGTCACTTCCCCCTGGAGGCTCAGGAGACTTACACTTTCTTGCCCTCATTTAGGAACTGGTGATAGTCCCAATGCCAGGTCCATGTGTGAACATGTGGGACAGAGTCCTCCCTCTGCCATGGACTCTGCATGAGTGAGAAGTAAACTTTCAGGTGTAAAATCACAGAGATTTTGGGCCTGCTTGTTACACAGCACAACCTAGCCTCTGCTGACTAATGCATCAAAATAAACTTTGCATCTCCTAACCAATGTATCCTTATCTGATCAACCTCATCAGGCCAGATTTCTTCTTCCCTTCACATGTGATCTCTTCAAAAGATGGCTCAGTTCCACAGCTTGTAAGTATTCTTCATGAGTTTGTCACAGGTGCCTAAAATTGTCAGAGCCTCACTTAGAGCCACCATCACCATCACCACATCACCAGTCTCCCTCACTGTTGTCCCCATTTCAAAGGTCTCTTCTCTCAACAACACATTTCACCCTGGAGTCCAACCTTCTAGACTCTGAAAGCTACAGAGTACAGAACTGTGTACTTGGCAGTTCTCCCTAAAGTCTCATGAGCTATAAATGCTGCTTTGCCACTGGCCTCATTTCCAGCCTCCTCCCATGGGGGCCTGATACCTCCTATTCCTCTCCCCCACATACACTCGCATCTCTTCCTGCAGTGGTTCCAAATGCATCACAGCATTTGGTCAACTTCACAGGATGCTTGCTGCCTGCCAGCTGTTATGCCATGGTTGTTGCAGCTTCAGACAGGATTCTGCCTGCTTCTGGCGAGATCCCTTTGGAGCTTGGCCTGACCAGATTAATCAACTAAATCTGTAGTTTATATCTCCAGGCACACCTGAAGAGCTGGGGGGAAAAGTTTCCATGTCCTTTTAGGAGTGCTTCCTCCCCACCCTACCCCTGGGCCTTCAGGTGTACCTGAACCTCAGATGTGGCAGGGAGGGGTTCATCTCCCTTTCAGGGGACAGGTGATGGAGATGCTTAGCCTTGGCAAGGCTGGTGCACTTCTCTGATGGATTCTGTCTCCCGGGTCTTTCTAGGTCAGCGGTATAACAGTGACATAGTGTAGTGGTTAAGAAAGTGAGCTTTGGTGTTTGGGCTGTGTGGGTTCAAATCTGAGCTCTGTTGGTTTTAAGCCAGGTAACTTTGGGGGGCTTCCTTAACCTTTCTTTAGTCATCTGTGAAACAGAGAGGCTAATGGCACAGATCTTCCAGGGCTCTTGGGAGGATTAGATGTCATAATATATGCTAAGTGCTTAATGCCTGCCATGGAGGAGATATTTTACATGTCTCCTCGGTTCCCTTCTGCCTTGCCTCTGCAGGCCCTTCAATTTCACTCTTTCTGCCCCGGCTGCCTCACATTAATCTTTCTAAGAACTGCCTTTATCTAGCCACACCCTTCCTACACAGTGGCTTTGAGCCATCATAAGACATCAGTGTATAAAATACACTTAGAGGCCCTCTTTTAGGTCCTCAGAACCCTCCACAATCTGTCCCCAACCCACTCCTCCAGCCTTATTTCCGTTCATTCCCCCTAGGACCCTTCAACCAGTCTAGCCGACCTCCCTATTCACATCAAAGCTCCCCACTTAGGCCAAGACTGTATGCTGACCTCTTCTTCCCCTCAAGCCTTACTCACCCTTGAAGTCTCAAGTGGAAAACCCTCCTCCTCCAGGGAGTCCTCCCTGACTAGTCAAAAATTTGGTGCCATCCACATGCTGATTAGTCACCCACAGAATTATCTCTCTGTGATTTTGTTTTTGCTTGCATTTGCATCTGATCTTTCCCCCAACATGAGAGCTCTTTGCAGGCAGGCAATGTTTCCATGGTTTATGTTTGGCATTCGGTAGCGTGAAAGGAAAATCAAAATGGAGTCAGTATTGCTAAGAGAGCTCTCCAAAATGGAGCCGGGCAGGAGACCATTAAGAAAGTGTAACTTATGCATATCTCAGCCTGGACGGAATCTAACTTTTTGACATGATGAAGTCATCCAGAACACCTGCCAGAGACTCAAGATGCTTCTCGGACCCTTACCCTAAAATAACCGGTGACAGTCTCCGTACTTATTGCACCCCTACCCTAAAGCAACTTGTGATTCCTTAAGGTCAAATATTTTCTGACTCACATTGGAGTCCATCACTTTTCTCACCAGGCAACTTTTAACAACCTCATGGCTCTTTGTCTTTATGAGCCCCTGACTCTTTCTTCCAGAATACTCTTTTGGGGTTACCTGAATCTGTGTCTCCTGAATTGCAATTCTTAAGACTCCAGATAAACTCTTTTTTTTATTTGCACCCTCCTGCATTATTTTTTTGGTTGACATTAAGTACTTATTAAAAGCTGGCTGGCTAGACAGTTGGATGGTCATGGGTCTGAGCAGACTCCTAAGAACTGGGGACATGGGGCAGAGATAACAGTGAAGCCCTGAATGCCGCTGCCCTCCCCCCACCCCCCGCAGAGGACACGGTGGAGGGATAAACCATTCATTCTTCACCACCCCTGGGAGATATGGACCAGGACTTCCTCTACAGCCAGTAGCCTCCTCCACTCCCCACAAGACTTGTTAAAATGGTCGTTTAGTAAATAGTTCAGTAGTTATGGGTCTGGGGTCCAGATCCAAACCCAGGTTTCCAGTGCCAGCTCCAGCTTTTACCAAGGGTGTAACCTTCTAAAGTTTGTTAATTTCTCAGTGCTTCAGTTTCACCACCTAGCTTTAAAATGGGAATAAAAACGGACCCTATCTCATCTAGCTGTGAATATGGGATGAGTTAATGCATGTAAAGTAGTTACAATGCGGCGCCAGTGAGTACTCAGTAAACATGAACTTTTCGATTAGATCCTACGTTGAGCACCTTGGCCTACAAGATTTGGACCGTGTTACGTGGAAAGAAACATCAGACTCAAGCCCCATCTCCAGCACTTCTAGCTCAGTGCTTAGGAAACTATTCTCCCTCTCTGAACTTCCCTTTGATTATCTTTCAAATAAAGAAAATCATGCCCATGATACAGGGTTGAGGTAGGTAGGAAATATTGCTTATTAAGAGTTCATGGGTGTGCTTCCATCCTCTTCCATTCAAGTTTCCCCATTCTGTAGGGCAGATTGGCTGGGCAGAGATAGTGGCAACCGGAGGAAAGAAACATGGAGGGGACACGCAGGACACAAAGGAGCCTGAAAATTCAACTTGGTGTCTTTAGAGGTTGGTGTGAGCCTGCCACCATCTGCTGGACTGAGCAGGAATGGCCTCTCTCAGTGTTATCTGATGCCACCTTGTGGTGGAAGCGGTTTGTGACAGAAGAACAGATCGTGCCTACTTCTGGACTCTCTATCCTATTTCATTGATATATTTGACTCTGCCAATGCCACTCCATCTTGCTGGCTCTAGTGTTATACTAAATCCTGAAATCAGGTACTGAAAGTACCTAACTTTATAATTATTTTGACTCTTACAGGTGCTTTGCATTTTCAAATAAATTACAAACAGTTCTTCAGTTTTTATAAAAAGGCCAGCTGTAATTTTGACTGTCATGCATTGAATTTGCAGATACCCTTGGACAGAATTGGTGTCTTAAGCTTCTATTCCACAAATATGGTATAGCTCTCCATTTATTTAGGTTTTCTTTAATTTCTCTCTTCAGTTTCTTGTAGTTTTCAGTGTCGATGTCTTGCACATATTTTCTAAAATTTATCTCTAGGTATTTTATGCCTTTATATGCTATTATAAATGATATTCTTTTTATTTCTTCTTCCATTTGGTTGTCACTAGTATACAGAATTATAACTTTTATATATTCATCTTGTATCCTGAATCCTTGCTAAATTTAGTTATTAATTCTCATTTTTATAGATCCTTTAGGATTTTATATATCAAAAATCATGTTATCTGTGAATAAAGATAGCTTTGTTTCTTCCTTTCCAATCTGTATGCTTTTCATGAATTTATCTTGCTTCATTATCCTGGCTAGGCTAGCCAATGGAATATCTTGTAGTAGAAGGGAAAATATCCTTGTTCTGGTTCTAGTCTTTGTGGAAAGTATTTAACTTAGTACTATCATGAATTCTGTTACTTGTAGGCTTTAAAATTATTATTACCCTTTATCAGATTGAGGTATTCCATTTTATTTTGAGTTTATACTCAAAATACCTTTTTTTAAAAATTCATGAATTGATGTTGAATTCATCAAATGATTATCTCATATATTTTGAGGTGATCGTCACATGATCTTTCTCTCTTTTTTTTTTTAATGTGGGGAATTAGTTTACTTTTATTTATTTTTTTTTATTTATTTTTTTTTTGCGGTTCGCGGGCCTCTCACTGTTGTGGCCTCTCCCGTTGCGGAGCACAGGCTCCGGACGCGCAGGCTCAGCGGCCATGGCTCACGGGCCCAGCCGCTCCGCGGCATGTGGGATCTTCCCGGAGCGGGGCACGAACCCGTGTCCCCTGCATCGGCAGGCGGACTCTCAACCACTGCGCCACCAGGGAAGCCCGAGTTTACTTTTAAATGTTGAAACTCCCTTGCATTGCTAAGATAAACCTCACTTGGTTGTGATGTATTATCATTTTTTTGTTTTTATATCACTAGAGTCTATTTGCCCTTTTTGAGAATTTTTGTGTCTATGTTCATGGGTAATTTTGGTCTAGAAATTTCATGGCTTATAGTATTCTTAACAGGCTTTGGCAGTAAAGTTTTGCTGGGCTTATGAAATGAACTAGGAATTGTTTCTCATTTACTGAAATAATTTGAGGAATACTGTTATAGAAGCTTTGGAAATTTTACTTGAACTCTCTTGGGTTTTGTTTTCTCATCTGCACAGTGGTACTGAGTTGGTACTGTCTACCTAGACTGGTGTGATGAAGAATAGATGAAGTGATATCTGGAAAACTGCCTCGTAGTGCACCTAGTAGGCCCTCAACACATGATAGGTGTTTTATCAATAAGTATGATTATTATTATTACATGACTAGGAGGACTAGACACTTAGCACATGGTGATTCTTCAGGTCCTCTCAGCGGTGAAATTCCAGCTCTTTCTCTCAAAGAACTTAATGTTGAACCATTGCATCACATTTGCCTAGCTTTAAAAATTGGTTTTAACTGCTATCTCATTTGATGCCGCCGGAGCCTCCGAAGGTGGCCATTATTGATCTCATTTCTCCCTTTAACAGATTAGGAAACTGAGGTTTGGACAACTTGCCTGAAGCAACACTGTAACAGAGAAGATCAAACCTGACTCCATATTGAATCTATTCCTTTAGCTCTAACCCTTGTGCTCTGCTGCCTGTGCTTAGTCATGCTGGATCTGCATCTTTTGTAAAAGAATATTGCCTGTAGCCTGAAATATACAAGAGAGCCCATTTTCAAGGCTCTGACCTTTAAAGGTACAGTATAACATTTTTCCATTAAAAAGTTGCAGAACAGAGAATAACATTTGTCTTGTTGGAGGTTTGAAGGAACGTTTTGACCAGACCTACGTGAACAGCTGCAAGAACAAAGGATTCCAGCACCACAAAGTTGGCAACAACCAGTCACACTCCCCTCCCCTTTTTAGTATAAAAGAAGCCTGAATTCTAACTCACGGAAGATGGTTCTTTGGGACACTAGTCCACCATCTTCTTGGTCTGCTGGCTTTCCAAATAAAGTCGTTATTCCTTGCCCCCACACCTCGTCTCTTGATTTATTGACCTGTTGTGTGGTGAGCAGCAAGAGATTGGACTCGGTAATAACTTGGTAAGTTCGTTCCCATCACTCATTCTGAAGTCAGAGTTGCAGGATAGGGAGCCAGAGCACTGGAGAAGCACTGTTCTCCCAGCTTTCCGGTCAAGAGAACCACTCTCACACGGTTTGGGGGATCCCTTCAGGAGAAGGCAACTTTAAAGTTTTCCAACATGAAGAGTCAGGTCGAGCGGTCAGCTGCCTTCTCTACTCAGCTGTGTGACCATAAGCACATTTCTAACCTCACTGTGTCTCAGACTCCTTGTTTGGAAACAGGTGTGTGAGAACCACAACACCAGCTCTTATTTATTGGGTTCCTAGTGCATGCCAGGGGGTGTACTGCCTAGCTACACACATGATTTATTTTGTCTTCTTAAAAACACTGCAAGATAAGTATATAAGCCATAGGTGAGAAAACTGAGGTCAAAGAGATTAAATAATTTATCCAAGGTCAAGAAAGATCCAGATCCAGAATTCAAATCCAGGAATAACTGACCCTATTTTTCATGTTAAAATCGATTAAATTATACATGTTTAAAAGGTACAGGTGTTGTAAGTCAGTTATGCCTCAATAAAACTTTTTTTTTTTAAGCAGCATCCAGAGTTAGATATAAAGCTGAAGAGAGGAACAAAAAAGTAATTACATTCACAGGAAAAAAAAAAAATATATATATATATATATACATATATATATATATGTATATATATATGCCAAAATTCACCCAGCTATACACTTTGTGCTTGAAATTTTTATTGTACATAAAATATGCCAGAATAAAGTATTACTGCATTTTTTCTTTAACGAAAGTAATTTGACCTAAAGTCATAATTCTTAAATATCACCTGGATCTCTTACTGACAGAAAAATAACACTAGACTGTGTCTAAAATAAATCATTCTCTCGACTCCTACTCACCCTTTAAAAATTGCATTTTTTTCCTTATTATAAAAGCAATACATGTTCATTGTAGGAAAATTAGAAAATACAGATGAGCAAAAAATATAAAAATAAAAGACAGCCTTGGTTCCACATTCAGATATAACAAGATTTTACACTCTGGTATCTTTCTTTCCACTACTTTTCAGTGCCTATATGTTTATTCAGATGTATATATAATTATATGGTATATGGGGAGTTTCAGAAAATGGGGTCACACTCGAAAAATTCTTTTATAACTTACTTTTAACACTTAGGAGTAATCCGTGAAAGGCCTACTGTACCAATAAATGGTCATCAAAAGTAGGAGTTTTAAATTAAGTCCCATGATGCATTGGGCTACTTTGGGAATGTCTCAGGTTCTGGGGGCCAGGGTAGGGGAGAAGACGAGTGTCTGGTGGAGGTTAAGAAGGAGACCAAGCAGGTGAGGTCTTCATTTGCCACTCTTACTCAATAGAGCTGTCTTTTTGTTGTTGTTTTTTAAATACAGTCTTCCCTCAGTAACCGCAAGGGATTGGTTTTTCAGACCTGCCCACCCCTGTGGATAACAAAATCCACAGATGCTCAGGTTCTTTACAGATGTGGAGCCTGCAAATACGGGGGAGCAACTGTACTAATTTCCTATGTAAGATTTCATTTGAAAAGGCATTCCCTTACCAAAAACGATTTTTAAAAAGGAAATCACGATTGGAACATCATTCTTATTTCTGCTTCATTTCTTTTCAAAATGAAAATAGCTTTATTGTTTTATAGTTATAAAAGTAACACCTAGGGGCTTCCCTGGTGGCGCAGCGGTTGCGCGTCCGCCTGCCG
>NC_041227.1:98037968-98040941 GCF_002837175.3 Physeter macrocephalus | reverse complement strand
GGGAGGATCCCACATGCCGCGGAGCGGCTGGGCCCGTGGGCCATGGCCGCTGTGCCTGCGCGCCCGGGGCCTGTGGTCCGCAACGGGCGAGGCCACAGCAGAGGGAGGCCCGCATACCACAAAAAAAAAAAAAAAAAAAAAAAAAAAAAAGTAACACCTACACATTTTTCAAAATTCAAACAATTCAAAACCATAGAAATTAAAAATTGAAAATCAACCATTAATCTCATTACTCTTTATAAACATCACGGAGTGTATATGTGTATCAAAATATACTGTACATATACTATGTCCTGTCTTTTTTCCTTAACACAGCCTATTTTCCCATGTCATTTATTGACCTTTAAAAATATGATTCTTGAGTGTTTACTATTTGGGTTGTATTATTAGGTTTATTGATAGAAAAAAAAGGGCTTACAAGTTAAGCTGAAAGGCTTAAGGAGAGTTGGGTTTCTATTTTTAAAATGTGTAATTTTAACACATTGAATATCCATGTAAACATTGTAAATGGAACATTCTCCACATAAACAACTCCCCAGGCTTTAAAAGTTCCGTGTTAGCAGATCATCATGACTACAAGAGCTTCCAAACTTTTCCACTGAAATGCCCGTAATGGCAAAGCAGAGTTTGATCAAGAATCCCCAAAGGTCTGGGGGAGGCAGGAGTTCTGGTGGCCTTTTCCAGACCCAAAAGGGCTTTGATATGTTTTGTTTTTCTTTAAATTTGATTGGCTGCCCATTTTTCTATTCAGTTTCACTAGTCTCTTCTTCCTACACACTGAGTTTGTTTCAATTTTTTTTTATAATCATAGCCAGCGCTGAAATTTACATAACTCTTTGATGACATCTCTCATGATTTCCTTAGGAATAAATTCTGGGAGTGGAATGATCTGGTCAACCAGTACAGGTATTTTATGACTTTTATGTATATGCAAAATTATCTTTCAAAATGGAAGTGCTAATTTAAAATCCTGTTATTTCATCTCATCCTCACCAATACTGGGTTGTATTGTCAAAAGTGGGATTGGTATATGAAAAGTTGTATCTCGTTATTGTCCTCATTAGTATTCTTAAATTACCACTGAGGGAAAATAATTTTATTACTGTATTAGACATTTCTGTCTCTCACTTTGTAGACTCTGTATTTTGTAATTTGTATATATTGCTGTTGGAGTGTATTTATATTATTTTTATTATTATTATTTTATTTAGAAAGGGCTCTTTATATTTAAAGGACGTCAGTCCTTTGCCATTATAGGTGATCTTTCTTTCCAGTATTTAACTTACTTACACTTTATTTTCGCTTATGATGCGTTACCCGTAGGTTTTCCATTGTTTTTTATATTGGAAAATCTCCCTCATCCTTCACTGCCAATTAGCCTCACCTGCATTTTCCTCTTACTTATTTATGATTTCATGTTTATATAATTATTTTTATATAGCAAATAATTTAAAAACCAACAATATATGTATATATGTTGAATTCTTCTGGACTTTATTTAGTATTTAGTACTGGTTTAAGGAAGGTATTTAGTTTTTTTCCCTTCTAACTAGTTGAAAAGTTGTTGCATCACTATTGTTGAATAATTATCTTTGTCCTCACTGATCCAAAATAACATCTTTTTTTTTTTTTTAAAGATGTTTTTGGTGTGGACCGTTTTTAAAGTCATTATTGAATTTGTTACAGTATTGCTTCTGTTTTTATGTTTTGGTTTTTTGGCCACGAGTTATGTGGGATCTTAGCTTTCCGACCAGGGATCGAACCCATACCCCCTGCATTGGAAGGCAAAGTCTTAACCACTGGACCACCAGGGAAGTCCCCAAAATACCATCTTAATCATATAATTAATTCATATATGTATCAAGGTATAATTCTTGGCTTCCTATTGTATTCCATTGATCATTGGTAGTCTGTACCAATACCATACTTTTTGCATTGTTGTAGCTTTATGATATGTCTTGATAACTATTTCCTTCTATTTCCTTTAATCACACCTCTTGTTCTCATGAACATTCTAATATGACTTCAATTTTTTATTGAAGTGCAGTATACATATGAAGAGTGCACATGTCGTAAGTGAATGGCCCAGTAAATTTTCACAAACTAAGCACATCTGCCTAATCAGCAGGCAGATCAAGAAACAGAATATTACAGCACTCCATTCACCAAGCTCTCTTCCAGCTGCTATCCACTCTAAGGGTGACTATGCTGTTTGACATTGATCAAGATTGGTTTTTACATGTTTTTGAACTTTATATAATATGAATCATATTGCCTGCCCCTTTATGTCTGTCTCCTTTCATTCAGCTTTACATTTGTGAGATTCATCCATATTGTTAAATATAGTTTTAAGTTGTTCATGCCCATTGTTGTCTAAAAGTCCTTTTTTTAAACATCTTTATTGGAGTATAATTGCTTTACAATGGTGTGTTAGTTTCTGCTGTATAACAAAGTGAATCAGCTATACACATACATATATCCCCATATCTCTTTCCTCTTGCGTCTCCCTCCCTTCCACCCTCCTTATCCCACCCCTCTAGGTGGTCACAAAGCTCCGAGCTGATCTCCCTGTGCTATGCGGCTGCTTCCCACTAGCTATCAGTTTTACATTTGGTAGTGTATATATGTCCTTGCCACTCTCTCACTTTGTCCCATCTTCCCCTTCCCCTTCCCCATGTCCTCAAGTCCATCCTCTAGTAGGTCTGTGTCTTTATTCCCATCCTGCCCCTAGGTTCTTCATGACCTCTTCTTTTTTCTTTTTTTTAGATTCCATATATATGTGTTAGCATACAGTATTTGTTTTTCTCTTTCTGACTTACTTCACTCGTACAACAGACTCTAGGTCCATCCACCTCACTACAAATAACTCAATTTCGTTTCATTTTATGGCTGAGTGATATCCATTGTATATATGTGCCACATCTTCTTTATCCATTCATCTGTCGATGGACGCTTAGGTTGCTTCCATGTCCT
>NC_041227.1:97979423-98037897 GCF_002837175.3 Physeter macrocephalus | reverse complement strand
CTGGTGTGAGATGATATCTCATTGCGGTTTTGATTTGCATTTCTCTAATGATTAATGATGTTGAGCATTTTTTCATGTGTTTGTTGGCAATCTGTATATCTTTTTTGGAGAAATGTCTATTTAGGTCTTTCACCCATCCTGAAGATGCTACCAGAAAACTACTAGAACTAATGAATTTGGTAAAGTAGCAGGATGTCTAATAGTCCTTTGTGTAAACATACCATGATTTACTTATGCATTTTCCTGTTGGTATTTGAGTAGTTTCCAAGTTTGGATCTACCACAGATAATGCTGCTATAAATGTTCTAGTACCATGTGTGAACATATGCTTACAGTTCATTGGTGCACATACGTATGTATGCAGTTCTGTTTTGTCTATTCCTGGGAGTGGAATTACTGGGTTATAAAGTAAGCGTATGTTGGGTTTTTGTAGATACTAGCAAATAGCTTTGCAGAATGGCTGTAGTAATTTACAATCCTACCAGAATGTATCAGAGTTCCAGTTAACCATACTCTTGTCAACACATAGTATTTTCAGTCTTACTTACTTAGCCATTCTGGTGTGAGTGGTGTTGAGGTATAAATTTCCATTTTCATGATGATTTATGAGGCTGAACATATTTTTGTAGCTTTACTGGTCATTTGAATATCCCTTCTAGTTAGCTGTCTCTTCCACTCTTTTGCCTTCTTTTTATTGGGTTGCTTTTTAAAAAAACTGATTTGCAGGAGTTCTTCAGCTATTTGGGATTCGTGTTCAATGTCATGTACATATATGGCAAATATCATCTCATACTCTCAAGGTTGCCTTTTCACTCTTAATCATGAACTTTGGTGATATCACTAAAATTTTAATATTATCTAGTACATTCCCTTTTTCTTTTATGGTTAGCACTTTTTATAACATGTTTAAGAAATCTTTGCCTTCTCGAATATCACAAACATGTTTTCTTATAAAATGTTAATGGTTTTAACCCTCACATTTAGATTTGCAGTCCACCTGAAATTGACTTTTGTGTGTCATATGAAGTAGGGGGGAACAAAATACATTTTTCCATATGGATATCCAATTAGCCCAGAACAATTTATTAAAATGACCATCTTTTCTCCACTGCATCAGAGATGAACATCGCACAAAGGAATACTGCAGAGCAATAAGCATGAATAATTTCAAACCATATTCAACAATATGGATGAATCTCACAAGCGTAAAGTTGAATAAAAGAAGACAGACACAAAATGGGCAGGCAATGTGATCCTTTGCCTGTCATAAATCAGGCAACCCTATAAGTGCAGAGCTGTTTGTGATCTCTCTATTTTGTTCCATTCATCAATTTGTGCAAATACACCTTGTACAAATACCACAATATCTTATTTATTAAAACTTCCAAATAGGTCCTACTACCCGGTAATGTAAGCCCTCTAGCTTTGTTCTTCTCTTGAGATTGCCTTAGAGAAGGCACTAGGTCCTTTCCACTTTCATATACATTTTAGTATCAGATTACCAATTACTACACAAAAACCTGCTGGGATTTTGTTTGAGATTGCTCTTGTCTGTTTTTGATCTTCCAAATGAACTTCATTCTGTCAAGATTAAAAAGAGGGAAGAGATATGGGAACATATGTATATGTATAACTGATTCACTTTGTTGTAAAGGAGAAACTAACACACTATTGTAAAACAGTTAAACTCCAATAAAGATGTTACAAAAATAAAAAAACAGAATTTACAGTAGTAATCACTGGGTGATGGCAATGTGAAGTTTTTATTTTTTTCTAATTATCTACAATGTCTGCATACTTCTAAAATAAAAGTATTATTTAAAAATAAATTAAAAAATCCCTTTGGAGTTTTGATTTTGATTTTATTAATCCTATAATTTAATTTGTGTTATATTGAATTCTTTGTTGATTATTTCATGGCTATGAATATTGATTTCCCTACCTATCAGACCATCAGTAACTTTTGGAGAAGGTGTCTGTCACATAATTCTTTTGTTTTCTGCATAATTTTAGGGCCACCCGTAGCCAAATAACATCGAATGTGTGTTTGTTGAATAGACTTCATAAACTGTTGCAAAATGACCTTATCAAATGGTTTTCTCAAATATTCTGGGATGGATGCTCCTTAGCTTCTGACTTAATTTATTTGCATAAATCATTCAGGTATTTATGAATTCACCTAGCAAAGCCACTAGCATAGTCTAGTCTTAAATAGGTATTGACACACTTTACAAGTTGTGCCATCTGCTTCAGGATTTAGGCATCTTCCTTTTCCCTGGAAAGCCTTCAGTCCAATATAGGCAGTAAACACAAAACCAACTATCTAAAGTGTTGTCTCTTTAATGCCAGAGTTTTAGAGCTACAGGAGTGATTAACTCTAACTGAGAAACCACAGTGAAGTGGATATATCCTAGTCAAGTCAACAGATGAGCTGGGTCTTGAAGTGTGGGTAGGAGCTCTCCAGGCAGTAGAGTCCAGGAGTGGGGGAGATGCTAGGGAGCATTCTGGGTGTGAGGAAAAAAAGACATGAGAGCATGGGAATTCATCCCATGTCTGAGAAGCATGAGTGGTCCAGTGTGGTTGAGGCATAAGGGAATGGGCTGAGAGATAGGTGAAGGTGGACGTGTAGGGTAGGACAGACTATAAATGGCCTTTTAATATATGCCAACGTATTTTTAAAGCTTTGTTATTTAAGATGGTTAATATGAGAGTGTCATGATCAGATTTGTGTTTGAAAAATACTGCTCTACTAGCATTGAGGAAGGTGGCTTGTATGTACCAAGGTCTTTAGGAGGTTACTACACTGGTCCAGGGAGGAGATAGATAGTAAGACCTTGGATAAAGGCACTGGAAATCGGATGGTGATTGCAGGTTATTCCAGCAGTGAAATCAGTGTGACTTGGTGATTGATTGGGTGCATGTAGGTGGGAGGAGGCCCATCCTGGACGTCTGGAGGCAGGCCATGGGGTGACACCGTGCTGAGCTCCAAACTGTCTGCTTGGATCATTGGGTTGAATAGAGCAGCTATTCTGAAAATACGCCAGGGTGTACCGCTGATTGGCAGCTGAGTGAAAAGGCTCAGAAAACTGCCCGTGGGACTGTTTTATTCTCTTCCTCAGAATAACCACATTTTGCCATGTGATTTCATTTTACAGGATTTGTAGGTTCTTCTGTGCCCTGTCCATCTGTATATATATTGCTGCTCTCCTGGGAGGAGAGAAGACAGGTTATTTCAAAAATAAAAACTCCAACCAAAAATATTCCCTCCTCCGGCTGCTCTGAAATTAGATTAGTTGGTCAGATCAGATTGGCAAGGAACCCTACGTCATGCAGCACAAACTGCTCATTTGGTAGATGATGAAGCCAAGTCCAAGAGAGGAAAGGTGATGTGTTAGCCAGTAAGTGAGACGACTGGGTCTGCCTGGACGTGGTGGGAAGCAGTAGACCAGATAGATCTGGGCTCTGCCACCTACCAGATGTGTGATCTGGGGAATGTTATTTAGCTTTTTCTGAGCCCCAGTTTACTAGACTACAAAATGTAGCTGTTGTGCTAACTAAATGAAGAAATGTACATATTCCGGGTGTGAGGACACACTTAAATGTTCAATGCATGTCACTGATGATGAAGATAAACATAATGGTGCTGCTGATTGTGCTGATGGTAGCGATGGCAACGACGTTGTGATGATGACGTCATCAAAGGAGCGTGGGTTTGACATCAGCACACCTGAGTGAAAGTATCTATGATAGTTGTTTGACCTTGTTAAAATGACCTAGCCTCTGCAACTATCAATTTAATTTTATGTAAAATAGAGAAAATCATCTCTACCTGGCACTATTTCGAGAATGAAATAAAACAATACATATATTTAAATTACCAAGCACAGTGCCTGGCACAAAGTAGGTGCTTCAGTAATGTTTGTTCTCTATTCCTGAACCCAAACTTCTTTCTTCATTCCCTTCTCCTCCTTCCCTTTCCCTCTCCCCTTTCACTTCATCCTTCTCTAATAGCAACCTTATTTTTTAGTAACCTTATATTGTAAGCTATGCATTAGCTGCAAATCTGGAAATATGTATGGCCATCATTGCTCTTAAGGCCCCTCCATCCCCTCATTTCCACGGATGGGAATTCATTCTCTCCAGTGTCTGTTCATCTCTCCTGTAGCTTGTGGACAGCCCTGACCCCAGACACTGATCCTCCACTCAGAGCTTCCCTGGGTATTAACTTCAGGACAAGGATACTTACTCTGGGGAGATATAAGGCAGTATGTGTTGTCTCCCATCAGGTTCCCTCATGTCCATCTAGACAGTATTTTGTGGATGGAATTAATAATTTGTTGTTCGGAGGCTTTGGGTTGTTTCCTTGCTTCAGCCATTAGAACAACATTGTATCTTTCTTGTTGTTTTTTTGGTGGGGCTCCGGGAATGAGAGTGGAACAAAAAATCTTCTGAAACTCTTCTATGGAACCAGGTTTGTTGCCTTTTTGTGATGGGGAAAAAAACGAATGAGCTACGTATTCAGACATCTTTTGTGAAAGCAGCAAGTCGTCCGGCTCTAATGTGGACAGACCAGCTTGACGGCTCACAGAGGCTGAACATGACTGAAAATCAGCTCCAGGACTGTCATATGAGGAGCATGGAAAGGTCAGTGACCAATGACAGAATATCCTCATGGCTGATAGAAATGCATCATGGAACCGGCAAGTTACCAGCCCGGGGGGCTCCATCTTTTCTGGAACTGCGACATCCCATCTGTTTGCTTTTATGCCTTGATATCCCCAAAGTCACTCCCTCTAAATGATAGAGAACTCATATTTATTGTTTCAATTAAAGTAAATAGGTTTGAGGATTTCAAAAGAGAAAATTTAATACATCTAAGGGGTTTACAAAATCAGAGCGGGAAAGCTTACGCCAGAGAGAATTAGGGTCACATAACTCATTCCAGCTTCCGAAATTTATGCATGAAAACAGCAATGGGGTCAGGGAGGGAGGAAGGGAGAATGGATCCAGGAGGGGTATGAACTTGAGTATCAATTTTTTACTTATAGAACAAAAAAAGGAAGAAGAGAATAAAGGAAGGAAAGAAGAAACAGTGAAACTCACTTCTTTATTTTGTTTCCAAATGGATTCCATTAGACACAATAGGTCATTCTAAGTGCACCTGAATATAGCTGTGGCTTTAGATAACTCTCCCGTCCCCTTCTGATCTTTATTACGACTGCAAAATTCTGTGTGTGAGGGATAAATAATGCATGCCCTCAGCCAAGAAAAGAAAGAAGACCTGAGGAAACATTGCAGAATAAACAACCTTCCTTTCTCTAGTATATTTTTACTCCTGACCCACTCGCATCTCTCCATCCCCACTCCCTGCCCTCTCCTACCCACCAGTCAGGACCCCAAAACCTGGAAGTGGATTGCTAAAGAGCATAGGTGGTGGGGGGGGGGTCAAACTTGCGTTTAAAATACTTATAGCTCTGGGAATTCCCTGGCAGTCCAGTGGTTAGAACTCGCACTCTCACTGCCGAGGGCTTCAGTCCCTGGTCGGGGAACTAAGATCCCACAAACTGCGCAGTGCAGCCAAATTAAAGAATAATAATATAAAAAAAATAATAAAATAAAATACTTACAGCTCTGATATGTCAATTGTGTGATCCTGAGCGATTCCCCTCTCCCCTGTCCTCCTTTTGGTCTTCTCTATAAAATGATAATACCCATCTCGGTATGCTCTGTATCAAAAGCTTTGGAAAGATAATAAATGATGATGTAGACAAATGAACCTTTTCAACTGCACCCTGGGGAACAAACAGATGAAAGCAGGTTTATTCCAGTCAGCTGTGGGCCTCAGACATCAGAGGAAGAGCTGTGGAGGAGGGGGCGCCTTCTTAGTGAGCCTAGAATGACCTTGAAGGGGTCGTTGGGAGCCCAGAAACCCGGTGTCGGCTTTGGATCTTCCAGGCTGGCTTCTGTGGTGAAAAAGCAAACAAAAGGTCTCTACCACAGCCTTGGAGTGAAAAGTGTGGGTTTCTTCCCACGTTTAGAAGCCATATCCCTCTGTTTCTTGCTGTCATAACAGAAACAGAGGAAGGATGGAACTCTCAGCTCGAGCTATAGTCAACGTGGAATCTTACGCAAGAATAATTTGTGTGTCTACCTGCGTGTTTGTTTCTTTCTCAAGCCTCTACTTTGCGGAGGTTATTAGGGACAATGGATCTCTTCCAGTTGCTGTTTAAAATAAGACCCCAAGTGTTTGACCCTCAAGCCTTTGGATTAGAAAACGAGATGAGAAAGGAAATGATTGTAGAGAAAGAATATAGTTTGGGTACTCATCATTTTGGGCGAGGGAGTTGGAATTCATAACAAAAAGAAAGTTTGGGGATTATTTGCTTTTTTACACATCACCCCTGTTCTCCAATTACACACCTAATTAAGAGTTGGACAGGGCTTCCCTGGTGGCGCCGTGGTTGAGAGTCCGCCTGCCGATGCAGGGGACGCGGGTTCGTGCCCCGGTCCGGGAGGATCCCACGTGCCGCGGAGCGGCTGGGCCCGTGAGCCATGGCGGCTGAGCCTGCACGTCCGGAGCCTGTGCTCCGCAACGGGAGAGGCCACAACAGTGAGAGGCCCGCGTACCGCAAAAAAAAAAAAAAAAAAAAAAAAAAAAGAGTTGGACAGTTAGGCAAACTGTTTAGATGTATGATGGGGGAGTTTGGGATTAGCACACAGTGCGGGAAGAAGACCTTCTAGTCTTTAAAAAAAACTTGGAAAGAAGTGTCCTTGAAATATGTCTTTTAGGGCCTAAGGCTTGGAAATGAGAACCTAATGCTCTCTGGGCATTTCTCATGCCCTCTGGACAGGAGGAAAGGGGGAATTGCTCCCATTTCAATGTCGTCATTTTCAACGTTTCTGCTCTCTCTCTGTGCCCATCTTCTTCACTGTGATCCCCCATTTTTCTCCTAGATTTTCCTGTATTCCCCCATAAAACTAGTTCTCAGAGCCTTGATTCCCTCTAATGTTGATAAGTCCGGGTAGAAAGGGGATGAAGTCTGCCTGGTAACTAAGACCATCCCTCCACGAGTGGGGTTATCTTGATTTACCTGGGTGCCAGCTAGATCTATGGAAAAATGAGTGGGTAAGCCCCCCTGTGGGCTCTCTCTCCCTGACGTGTGCACTGAAGCTCCGATGTCAGTTTGCTACAGATGGTTTTGTATAATTACGGGGGAACTTCCTTTCTTGTTCCTGGTCCAGTTTCACCACTTATTTCAGAATGACTATCTCACAAAAGGTATCAAACCGAAAAAGGGGAACGGGCTCCCTCTGTGTAGTGGACTTGGAACAGAGCTGGGGTGAAAGTGCAGCAACGGGGGTGCCAATTTGAGGCCGTTGCAGACCTCAGGGCTTTTGCTGTTACCCAGAGACATCTCTGACTCTGGATGCAAAGGGTCATTGCTCGGGGGTTGCCTGAGGAAGCTGTTACAACATTTTCTTCCATGCCTACTTCCTATCAGATACATCCTTGCCATTTCCATGGCAACTGGGAAGCTTCTTGGGTTTCACTGAACCACTGCTTGGGGAGATATGGGAGGACAACTGGACGGGGCAGGTAGATGCTGAGATGTGTAAATCTTCCTATTTTATCCCTACCTCCGGCGCTCACAGGG
This sequence comes from Physeter macrocephalus, assembly GCF_002837175.3. Classification (NCBI taxonomy): domain Eukaryota; kingdom Metazoa; phylum Chordata; class Mammalia; order Artiodactyla; family Physeteridae; genus Physeter; species Physeter macrocephalus. The sequence continues at coordinate 98,030,242 of NC_041227.1, read as the reverse complement.
CTATCCCCCAAAGCAGGTGCAGGAGAGTACGGATCATTATTCACTTTGAAGCCTCTAGGCCCCAGATGCCAATCCTGAGGGTCACAAAACATGCATGAAGTGACTGGAGGTCTGCGCTAGACACATCGTGTGGCTCAGCTTCCTGTTGTGACTTTGTCTACTCTTATGCTCCTCTCCTCCCTGCCCATCTTTCTTCTTTCTCCTTCTCTTCCTCTAGCTTCTTCCCCAAGCCTCTGGCAGAGACCAAGCTTAGTGCCAGAGTCAGGGAGCAGGCATCGCTGGGTGCTGTGGAGGGAATGGGAACTAGAGCATAGAGATTAAGAGCAAAGTCTACTTTCTAGCCATGAGACCTTGAACTTCAGCTTCTTCATCAGTAAAATGGAGATGATAATTGTTCCTCTTTCTTAGGGCTGTTGTGAGAATTAAATGGATTAATATATCCGTGGCACTTAGAACAGTGCCTGACATGTAGACGGGTCTATGTAAGTAGGGTGACTTTACATCCAGATGCTTCTTGGACAGTCTCATTTTAAGCCTATTGTCCCCGTGTTGTTATGAACAGTGCCCTCTTTCCACTTCAAAAGTATCCAGGGTTTGGGTGTTCAGTACGGTTACCCTGCATATAGTCTTAGCTATTTTACTAAGGGGCAGTGATCCATTATTTTGAGGATGTACAGAATTGGATGCCACAGGCTAGGAAGTAAGGCAGGTAAGAACATCTACAATGAACCAATTCAGGGTAAACTACTCTTATCTTTGGAGACAAAGAAAACCCTGTAACACTGAAGTTTTTCTCTTCCCCACCCCCTCCCACCTCTGTGGTGAAAGGTACAAAGAAACAATAGGCATGCAGCCCACCGGGGTCCCACCAGTAAGTTTTTTCTCAGAAAGCAAGTGTTGAGAGGCCAGCGCTGGGAGTTGCTTTTTGCTCTGCCTCTGGCCAGGTAACTGAGATCAGGGTTCCAAGATCACTAAGGGCAGCCAGCAGGGCAAAGTGTTCCTGAATAAAAGAAGAATAATTTGAGATGACCAACCTTCCTCCCTGGTGGAAGGGAAGGACTGGGGTCAGTCTTGACCATACAGCCTTTATGTTGCCAGAGTGGCAGGCTGAGGGCTCTGCTGGACGCCTGGCCCATGGGCTCCTCTTCCTTACCAAGTCCCTGAGGTCATTGTGTACCTCAGATCATACCTGTCTGCCTATCTATCTATCTATATGCATATCTATCTATTTATCCATCCATCTACCTGTCCTTCCAGCCACCCATCTATTTTTCTATCATCTACCTATTATCTATCTATCCATCTATCTATCAACAGGCATTCCTTGTTTTATTTCCCTTTGCTTTATTGTGCTTCACAGATAATTGTGGTTTTTTACAAATTGAAGGTTTGTGGCAACCCTGTGTCGAATAAGTCTATTGGCTCCATTTTTCCAATACCATTTGCTCACTTCATGTCTCTGCGTCACATTTTGGTAATTCTCACAATATTTCAAACCCTCCACCAGCAAAAAGATTATGACTCACTGAAGGGTCAGATGATGGTTAGCATTTTTAGCAATAAAATACTTTAAATTATGGTATGTACATTGTTTTTTGACATCATACTATTGCATATTTAATAGACTGCAGTAAAGTGTAAACATAATTTTTATATACACTTGGAAACCAAAAAAATTGTGTGACTCAACTTTAGTGCGATATTCGCTTTATTGCGGTGGTCTGGAATGGAACTCGAAATATCTCTGCGGAATGTCTGTACCTATTTATTTACCTATCCATCCATCCATCTATCTCCCTATCTCCCTTTATTAACCATCATCATTAGAAATACTGCCTGCCATTCTAACATATTGGAACCTAGAATCAAATTCTGGTTTTTCCACTCACTAACTGTGCAACTTTGGGCAAGTTCCTTAACTTTTCTGTGCCTCAGTTTCCTCATCTGTAATATAAGGATGATACTATATCTGTAGGTTTGCACTAGAATAACTAGTGCCATTGTTTGCATATTATTTCCTTGTCATTTTTTGTGTGTGTCCGGGGAGGGTTCTGACTTTTTTATCCCATCCTTTTGGTTGTCTTAATATATTTTTAAATTAAAAGACACCTCTTCACACGTTATTTGGAAGAATACCCTGACCAGCTTAGGTCCACACAACATTGCATTCACCATTTTGTTATGCAGATTGGCAGACCAGGAAAACAGAACTCAGTACAGAAGGGGCTGGGATGGCCTCTATGCCTGTTTAGCTCTTGGAAAAAGTGGTCATCGCACAGATTTGGAAATTCGACCATGGTTTGAATTCTGGATCATCTGATTTTAACCATGTGACTTCGGGTAAAATATCTAACTTCTCTGAGCCTCAGTTTACTGATACATATAATAGAGAAAATTGCATGGTTGGTGTGAGGCTGAACGGGGGCAAAAGTTCCTGGCAGGATTTCTGGTATGCTGCAGGTGTAAGTGCTGATTTCTTGTCCCCTCCTGAAATAGACTGTAAGCTCCTTGGAGGGAGGGAGGCTGGTTTTTTTGTTTTGTTTTGTTTTTAAGGATCCTGGACTATCTGATGTTTGTATATAAACCAGACTGCTAATTGCAAAGGAGTCTTTTTTTTTTTTTTTTTTTTTTTTTGCGGTACGCAGGCCTCTCACTGTTGTGGCCTCTCCCGTTGTGGAGCACAGGCTCCGGACGCGCAGGCTCAGCGGCCATGGCTCACGGGCCCAGCCGCTCCGCGGCACGTGGGATCTTCCCGGACCGGGGCACGAACCCGTGTCTCCTGTATCGGCAAGCGGACTCTCAAACCACTGCGCCACCAGGGAAGCCCAGGGAGGCTGTTTTTGCTCATTGTTGTTATCTCCCAGCGCTCAGCACAGTGCCTATAACTGAGCAAGCAGTAAATGGTCAGTAAGCGATTTTTCATGCGTTTCATGCCTCCTTTGACACAAATGTATTAACTTCTTGCTTACTGCATCATGGCTAATCACTGCTAGAGATGAAAGCTTTGGGGACTTAACGATTTTTGAAAACTATATTCAAGGTTAAATTATGAGTCAAGCCATGACTCGAAAGTGCTGGAAGCAATTTCCTCCTGTTTCCACAGTTGCTCAGCCTTATCTGCTTTGTTTATTCCAAGCCTGCTAACCCCTCCCTCTCACATTCTCTCAGATCTGGAGTGTGGACCTCATGGCAGCACCTTGCTGGAGTTCCCTGGAAAGGAAGCAAAGGCAGAGGACATAGTTTAAGGCTGAAGTGCCTCAGGCCTTGTGTTTCAGAGGGAATTAACTAGAAGGTGTGTGGGGGGGAGTGTCCTTGGCACCAACCCTTTCACTCCCTAAATTCTACATTTACTCACCAGCAGTGTGTGAAGGACGGGCAGGGTAGACTGATTTAGAAATTGGCCCTTCTTCCAGGTCTATTCACAGCCTGTCTGGCTCATGAGCCTCCCCCCCTGGAGACTCTATGAATTCAGGGCTCTCTCTTGATGGGAAAAGTGGTGGGAGTGGGGATGACAGTAGAAGTGGCTAAAATCATCTTGAGCTTCTCAAGGTGGCCTTTCCCTGCATACACCTCAGTGGCCATCTCTGTCTTACGTTTCTTGGGCACCTAGGATGCCTCTGTGTCCCTTAAGACATTCCTGATGGGGTGGGATTTGGTTAAATGAATAGAGCAGTCCCATATGCCTGGAGTGGTCTGGGGGTTAACTGATGTCTTCCCTGGATTGTAAGCTCCTCAAGGGCAGTGCTTTGTTTTATGCTGTTTTGAATTTTTAAAAACCAAGACTGGGCTCCTGGTCATATACAACTGCAAGTGTGTAGGGGAAAAACTTGTAGCCCTCCTCTGTGAAGAGAATCCAGCAGCAAGCATGGAGCAGACGTTCTGTGATGCGAAGCACTCATGTTCCTTTGGGAAGCTGGTAAGAGGACTTTGAGTGTGTGTATTGGGGGGTGGGTACTGTTGGGGGACTTCTGGGGCCTTGGCAGAAGCTGCCTCTCTCCTTGTCATGCAGTGACTTGGAAGGTATGGACTTGTCTGCAAAGGGATCCCACAGGGTGGAATGAGGAGGAGATGGCTGTCCGGATCCAAGGCATGTGATGCGGGAAAACAGCCCAGTGGAGAGTGGTGGCCCTCACCAAGCGCCCAGGCTGGAAGAAAGGGCCATGCGGACTGGTCAGGGAGACCTGGCTGGAGCTGGTTGAGTCTGGAAGCTTCTTAGCACCTGACGCCCCTGACACGGTGTACCTACCTCGGAACAATAGCTGAGCATGTGTGCTTGTGAACTAATAGAACTATAGCCTTGGCCTAAGTGTAGGTCCCCATTTCAGCCTGGGCAATGATCTAGGCCAGCATGGGCGGCATCATCTCAGCCATGGCAGGCGAGAGTATCTGGACCTACGTGAGACCATTCTGTAGCAGTGACCTCTTGTGGTGATGAGGAGCAATTGCACCTGTAGTCTGACGACTGCACATTCAGCAGACAGATAAAGCTCTGGAGTTCTTGACGAGGAAAATAAAGTAACATCAAGAGGGAGGAAGATTCTGGACTTCGTGCTGACTAGGAGAAAGGGCTTGAGTGATTCACTTCACAACAACAAAAACATGTGACTGTAATTGTACCCCAAACTGGCAAAATAGATCATACCAGTTCCAAGACTTATACAGTGCATGGAACTTTGCATATAGCTGGACTTCAGTACATGTTTCTGAATGGAGAGAATGGATGGATGGATGCATGGAAGGAAGAGGGAATGGAATTAACACGTTGAAATCCACACACTGAGAGAAACTTCATATACTTCTCCAATTTATTCCTCGCAATCTGGTAAATATTGTTGCCCTCGTTTCATAGATGGGTCCATATACGGTAGCAAATGGTGGAAACAGTCTTTGAACCCAGAGATGACTCCCCAAACTGTGCTTGTCCTTGGCCAGATGGGATGCTACAGGGATGCTGAGGGATGAAGGGATTATCTGGATGTGAGTATAGTTCATGGAGGCCTGGGAAAGTGACTTCATTGAACAAAGTCAAGAAAAGCCTTGACAAGTGAGAAATTCTGGTTTTCTCCAGAGAGTTATGATCTCGTGTGAGGATAATGGTGCGGAAAACCCCAGCAAAACTATCACCAACAGAATCTGGGGGAGGATGGGAATCAAGGAGAGAGAACAAATCAAAAGGTATAAGGATTGAGGGCTAGAAAAACATAGGCAGGGATGTGGGAAAAGAAGAACCTGCAGAAAAAAAATGGATACATTTAGATTATTCAACTGGAAGAAACATGAAGTGCATATGGGTGATTTTGCAATGAGTCCTACCAAAATCACATGAGGTTAATTATTTTGACCCCCATTTTCCTGCTATCACACTTGACTGAGGGCATCCTGGGCTGGAAAGGACCACTGCCCTCAATAACGTGTCTCCAGCAAGTAATGACCTCTCTGGAGTATAACTCAAGTTCCTGGAGTACAAACTCCTGAAGCAAATCGGCTTTGCAGTAATGGCTTCGACATAATTGCTAGCAGTTTCTGGTCCAAGTTGGCAAGAGGTACAAGGAGTGAAATTGTTAAGCCTTTTTCCCCCTTTTCTTTCTTTCTTTCTTTTTTTTTTTTTTCAGGGCATGGGGTCCATCTTGCAACATCGGAGAATATGTGACTTTTGGAAACTCATTTGTGCAGAAGCACTGGGTAGACTGAGCCCGGGAGGGTGGGAGCCATAATGCTGTGTGTACACTGTACCCAAGAGCCTAGCACATGGCAGTAAATCAGTGTATATTTGAAGAAAAGGGTGAATATGTCCTGAGGCTCTATTTCTTTGAGGCCATGCTTTTTTTTTCTAAATAGTTTTGAGCCTCTTTGATGTATCAAGCTCTCTGCTAGCCCTTGAGGATCTAATGCACAATAGGACATGTCCTGTATCCCCAAAGAGCTTATAGTTAGTGCGGCAATTCTCCTGTTTGACAGAGAGGGGGGAACTGATAATAATGAGGGAGTCAGACACTGTGGGCCTGACTTTGTTACTTTTTAAAGAAATTCTTCCACTTCCGGTTGGATACCTCTGTATACATAGAAGACTACAGGGCCCAGGGACACTTTTAGAAAATCAAGAAGCACAGTCGTTTGTTTTAAGGTTCACTCATTCATTCAACAAATATCGATTGAGTCTCCATCAGGTGTTAGGAGCTGGATTTGATGTTAGGAAACTGGTGTGAATTAGGCAGCCCCCAAATCGTTATCTTCCAGGAGTTCATATTGTAGCTGGGGAGGGAGACAATACAAGAGAGAAATAAGTAATAGAAGAAATATCGTGATTTTACACTGTGATCGGTGCAGGACATCGAAAGGACTTTAGCTTTTATTAGGAGATGGGGAAGTCAATACATCGCCATGTTTCTTTCATTTCCTGTTCAGACACACAAATCTCTCCAATCTTCTCTGCTTCTCCAACCACATTTCACACCTTTTAGGAGAAATTCTGACATATGCACACCCACCCACCATTTCCTAATGCTCAGAATTCTATCAAAACCGTGAACAAATGAATTAACTTCCATGCTTCTCAGGTGCCTCCCCTATCAGATAAGCATCATAATACCTGCAGGTCTGCTGTATGTCAAGATAAAAATGGATGTAAAAACAGCTGAAGCCCAGTGAGGGCTTGGTCCCTGTTTCCTCTGAAGGCAAAAGAAGATTCTCTATGAGGCTCTTTCGGGGCTTAAGTAGACAAAAATGTAAAGTGCAGATCCTTGTGTGATGATGTTCCCACAAAGGAGGGGGAGCTCAGCATCACAGTATTCTTAGGGTAGGGAGACCTGCAAGCAATACATAATTGGGTATAGATGACCCTACCAGAGTGTCCCCACCCATCTCAGGGGAGATGGCCCTGAACCTGGTTCTGAGAGTTTTCTCCTTGTCAGCAGGACCCACCTGGACCCTTGCTCATGAATACTGATGTCACCCTGCTTGTCTGCTCTCATGTTTAAACACTGATTCCTGACTGCACACTTCCCATTTTGCATGGGGACAGGGTCCACAGGATGTGGTTCCATGTCACCTGGGTCTCCTTTTGACAATATTGGTAATAATAGTAATGGTGTTAATAATGGCAACTATAGTTACTGAGCTTTTCTTAGATACTTATTAGCGCTTACACATTTCAACTCATTAGATCCTCACATCAGCCCTAGGAGGTCGGTACTGGGACTCTCCCCATTTTACAGATGAGCAAACGAAGGCTTAGACAAGTTAAAGAGCGTGCTTTAAGTCACAGAGCTAGTGAGTGGTGGATCCGGGACTTATCTCACAGCTGTTCCGATACCAGCCCCTGAATCCTAGACCACAGCCCTCCACAGCCTCTGGAGGCACATGGGCAGCAGGATTCAGTGACCCTGGACTCTCACTGGAAGCTCATTCCCACTCCAACAGTGGGACCACGGCAATTTACTTAACCTCCTGAAGCCTTAGTCTTCCTGTCTGTAAAATGGGTAGATTAACCTCACAGGATAAAATGAGATGTTGGCTCCTGATACACGTTGATTCCCTTCCCTCCATGGAAATCCAATTTGTACAGAGAACTTAATAGGACATTTCAATGCCACGCCCCTGATATCCCACAATCTCCAGCTTTCTTTGCATTATGCACAGACACCTGCCCTGCCCACTCCCTGGGGCAACCACTGATTTACAAACTCGCCCCTGAACATGGAGGGCAAGGAGAGACCAAGGAAAGAGGTAGCCACTCTGGATTGGCTGGTGGCGGGTTTAACAAGCAAGGGAACTTACAGAGGAGGCTTGTCTTGGGCGCAGCAAGATGAGTAGATCTCTGCACCTGCCCACCAGAATCTTAGAAGTTTTTATAGAGGCCTTAACTGGGCTCAGTCACGTACACCATCCAGATGGTCTCAACACCACATTGCTCTCTCATGCCTGGTCCTTGAAACTGGCTCCCACTGTGGGCCCAGTGAGCAAAACGTACATTCCAAGGACAGGGGAGGCGTGAGGAGCCTCTCATTGTCTGGCGCCAGGTGGAGGGTCAACTGGCAGTCACGTCTTGTCAATTACCTACTCCAACAATGAAATGGTGTCTCTTACTTGTTGGTGTCCTCCCACAAGGCTTTATCAAAGTATCTGGACCAAATTAGCAGGCAATAAACCCTTGCTATTTGAAGGCATAATCAGATACGGAAAAAGGACACGTATACATATGTATACATTTATATTTGTATAAACAGAGATTAAGGGAAAAGACAATTACCTCTTTCTTACTCCTTCCAGAATGAGCTTTTGAAAACTCAGCCTCTCTGTAGCTCTTTCATGGCCCTTTGGATGACACACACAAGGACACACAAGGTCTGAAAGGACTCCCCAGTGTAGCCCTCTGGCCAAGTCCTGTCTCTTCCTCCGGACTCCGTCTCCCACCCATCCTTCCTTGCTGCTTTCTCCAACCTTCATTGATTTCATTTTCCCTAGAGCCAACAATTCTTGTCATGGCCAGTCGACATGGCATTGCCACACATCTTCACCGTGTCATAGCTCTGGGAAGTGTCAGGAGGGAGCTTGGTTAGAATAATAGCAGAGTAGGAAGGACGTGAAATCTGGAGTCAGGAAACTGGAATTTGAGCCCAGATACTCCTACTATGTTATCAGGGTCCTTCAACTCTCTGAGCCTCAGTTTCCTCTTCCATATCACGGAAACAATGGCCCTCTTTTGCTTATAGAAATCAGATAGGAAAATGCCTGCATAAGAGCTTCACATCAAGTGTGATACAGATATGAGACATCATTAGTACTTCGCCTGCGAGATGAAAAGTTCCACGGGAGCAGGGCTATGCTTTCTACCTCTTTCTACCTCTTTATTCCCTTCAAGTGCTGACTGCGGGCTTGGACACGCTAAAACCTGTGTAATGAATCTGTAGTGGGATGCATACAGATGCAGAGAAAAAGATGAACGTGATGATAGCCATAAATGTGTTGCTCCCTTTTTCCTCAATCCTGTTTACCTCTTTCTTATTCCTAGTTCATTGCTTCGATTTCATGTTGTTTTACGAAAGAGCTAGGGAGTAAATAAATGGAATGGAAATGAATGCAGGAGATACAGAAAAGTCATCGAATGCAAATAGGTACCCAAGTGAAGTGCACCCCGATCCGCACGGTGAAACCCTTTTGAAAAGAACAGATGGATGAATAGCGAGGGGAACAGGGTAGAGGAGGGGGTGGGCACTGATATAAGAAGGTAGGTGGTTAGGGGAGAGGGTCGATGAGTCAAGGAGGCTGTGAAATTAGAAAGAGATCAAGTTTTGATAAAACACCGCCGCCGTGAATGACTTGTTCCAGAAGATCAGAAGCAGTTGTAACCACAAGGGGGAGAGGAAGCCCCACTCAGCAGCAAGGCAGGACCAGCTTCTTTGGCCCTCTGTTTCTTTGGCTGGTCTTCTGAGGCTCACCTAAGGCCAGAGCGGCGCTAATAAAGTTTTTATCTGAAAGCCTGTCTGTGGCTTGCTGATTTCACGGCATTTCCATTTCTTTGTCCTTATGTGGGAAGCAGTTGGCTCTGGGGATGGAGAGACAGAGCAAAAACAAACAGCAGTGGTTTTTTTCCTCTGACTTCCTTCCCAGGGGAAAGAGGAACAGAGGCCGACTCAAAGAGGAGGATGAACAAAGACAAAAACACGAAATAAAGAAGACCTAGAGAAGAAGAACATAAAGCAGAGGGTGGACAGGAGAGAGGTGGGGTGGAGCAGACTTCCACACCCTGAGGATAAGGGAAATGACATGAAATCAAAGCAGAGATCAGGGCCTTGGTGCCCTGGGTACCTGCTTCTACCCATGGGGTAGATTTGAGCCAGGCCTGCTTCATTTATATGAGAGGGGACTTTTGTGTCTTTAAACAGGATAAAGGGCTTCCCTGGTGGCGCGGTGGTTGAGAGTCCGCCTGCCGATGCAGGGGACGCGGGTTCGTGCCCCGGTCCGGGAAGATCCCACGTGCCGCGGAGCGGCTGGGCCCGTGAGCCATGGCCGCCGAGCCTGCGCGTCCGGAGCCTGTGCTCCGCAACGGGAGAGGCCACAACAGTGAGAGGCCCGCGTACCGCAAAAAAAATAAAATAAACAGGATAAAAATGAGCATGGTCTGGGAGTTTTCCTCGGCCTACCTGGAGGGGCAGGCTGTAGGTGACTAAGGAACTACAGGTCGGTGTGCCACATTGAAAGCAAACTAAATAAGAGAAAGCAGCCACTGATTCTGTATGAAGGGGCGAGGACTCATTACAAACGAACTTTTGGTTATCCAAAAATTGACAGAGGGTAAGGAAGAGCTTGGAGGCCCTCTTGTGATTGTCTTCCTTATTTCACGCTGGCAAACTGTTATTGAACACTTATCGCGTAGTTATTTCTTTATGATATCATTATCCTATCTGATTAGGAAAGTGGAGAGAAGCTTGTATGGGAAGTGTCAGGGTCAGCTGTCCATGCAAAGTCAGGGGGAGTCAGATGCAACAACCTCTTAGTTGGGTAGGTAACTAGCATGTAGTTCATACCTGACCTCCACTTTCACCAGGACCCAGGCATCTGTAGACCATGAAGTTAAGGAGAACTTAGTCAATACCCTTGAAGTCAGGATTTTCTGGTCAAATAACCCCAGCTGAGATTCTCTGGGTGCACAGACTCCTGCTGAATGCACGGGCTGTGGCTCCACTGAGGTCTTCCCTGGGTGCTGGGGACAGAGTGAACAGGTTTGGGAGGCAGGAGCTACCCTTCACCTTCCTCAGGAGCAAGGCTCAGGGCAGGTCCCAGTTTCCCTATAGTCAGAAGAAGGTCCCCACTCTTGCATCTCAGAGAAGCAGCATCAGCATCAGAGATAAGGGAATTCATCCGGTGTTCATTTAGTCACGATTTCGCATATTAACAAGCCCCTCCCTCGTCCCTCGTGCTGGGGCACAGCCTCCAACAAGCCAGGCGGGGTCTCTGCGCTGGGGATGCGGGTGGAGTGAAGGGCCTACGCTCCAGGAGAAGCAACAGATAATTCACAAGGAGATGAGATGAATTTCAAAAAAATGATGAGTGCTGAGAAGAAAAGGGAGTATGTGATGGCATAGTGAGTGGGGGGCAGAGTGGAGACAGGAGGCCAACCACAGCCTCTCCAATCAGGTGATTTATGAGCAGAAGCCAGCCACGGGGGAAACCTGCCCAGGCAGAGGGAAATGCAAAGGCAAAACCAGCTGGGCATGCCTGATAGAGAGGAATTGCTCCTGGGACATGGCTGGCTCTGGGTGGGGTTCCCAACGTGCCCTCCATAAGCCCTTAAGGGAAGAGAGCCTTCTAGGCCCCGCCCCTGGAGAGTGGGATTCAGAGCGGTGAAGGGCATGGGAGGGGGAACGGAGCAGGAATCTGCAGAATCGGCATGTTTAACAAGCGTTGGGTGATTCGAATCCACCTGGCCCTGTCATCCCACTGCTCCAGCAGATGGTGACATGGAGTTAATGACCAGAATCCCAGATTCAAACTCATTTTTATCCCATTAACTAGGCATTTATGATTTGGTCAGGGCTTGTGTCAAATTGCAGCGGCAGAGGCAGCTGGCGCAGGAGGAGGCCTCCGTGATGATTTAGCACAAATGAAGAAGCAGCACAGAGATGTCACCTGGTTTTCCGACAGCCACACAGCAGGTTGCATCCATTTCAGGACTCAGATCAACTGGCCGCTGAGCCCCCAGAGTCCACTCTGTGTGCCCTGGCTTCTGTAGTTTTCACCCGGAAGAAAAAAAAAAAAATAAAGCAACTATAAATAAAATCTCAATAAGCTACACTTATGCCCAGCTTTGCTTAATGCCCCTGCCTGGTATACCCTTCATGACAAATTATTTGCTAAGTGTACACTGAAGTAACTAAATGGGAATAGTTGCTTTACGAGGTGTTTATTTATAAACCAACCAACAGCAGAAAAATGCTTTGGTTTATAATAATTGATCTTTACCCTTTCTTTAGGGGAATGGCTTGCCAGGAGAAAAAGTTGTATACTGAGGCCCCTCTGAGTTTGAAATAATACTTAATAATGCCATCTGTATATTAGAAAGGAATGCATCTCTCTTTTTTCAATTAGGGAGTGATGGTGGCAGCAACTTGTATCTAGCAAACGTTAAGTAGCAAATTAGCATTCAAGCTGATTGTAGATATCAGCTTCCTAACCCTCCTCCTGTCACTATTTGCAGGAGACTGGAGGCCGGGGTGGGGGTGGTGGGGGTGGGGATGGGGGGTGAGAGGTGGTGGGGGTGGGGGGGTGGCACTTTGTCCCCTCCCCTTCCTCGGGCTCCAGGCTCTGGGCTCTGGACAGGGCCCAGGTTCCCCAGGGTTAGGAGGGGGGGGGGGGGGGGGGGGGGGGGGGGGGGGGGGGGGGGGGGGGTGGCACTTTGTCCCCTCCCCTTCCTCGGGCTCCAGGCTCTGGGCTCTGGACAGGGCCCAGGTTCCCCAGGGTTAGGAAAGGGTCCCTCTCCTTGCATCTCGGTAAAGCAGCCTCAATGCCAAAGAAAGTGAATTCAACCATACGTTCATTTATTCACTTATAAGTGAATACATTTACCACAGCAAAAATCTGGGCACATTGTCTATTAGGGAGTTAAATTATTTTATTTGCAAATAAATTTATCTGGAAAATTTTTTTAGTGTTTAGTCATATTTATTTTGCCTGCATCAAAAAGACCATCATTACACAAAATTAAGGGAGAGCATGAAAGTCTGGGCCACATAGACCCAGTCTAAACCCCATCCCCTTGTACCTCTACACACCCCAGAGTGCTAAGTGAATAGGCATTGTAAATCAGAAGACAGAAATCCTTAACCAACTGAACACCACAAAAACATTTTTAAGGATCCTGGACTATCTGATGTTTGTATATAAACCAGACTGCTAATTGCAAAGGAGTCTTTTTTTTTTTTTTTGCAGTACGCAGGCCTCTCACTGTTGTGGCCTCTCCCATTGTGGAGCACAGGCTCCGGACGCACAGGCTCAGCGGCCATGGCTCACGGGCCTAGCCGCTCCGCGGCATGTGGGATCTTCCCGGACCAGGGCACGAACCCGTGTCCCCTGCATCGGCAGGCGGACTCTCAACCACTGCGCCACCAGGGAAGCCTGCAAAGGAGTCTTATCTATTAATGAGGGTCTTTAACAAGAACCATGTAGCAACATTTTATTAGCTATCAAGTTGAATTCCTATATATGCCAGGAAACTGTGCAGCAGTACTTCTTGAAGGATATTCTATAACTTAGATGTTTCATATTCAAAGCTGGCACCATGATGGTCTGCATTATTGAGACCTCGTGGAAGCAGTTTTTATTAGGGTCGTGGAACATATCTTTTAGATTCAGACATTCCTGCGTTTGATTATCAGCTCTGCCATGTTTTAGCTGTGAGACTCTGGGCAAGGTAGCTCTCCTCTGCGTGCATACTAGGCTTTCTCATCTGTAAAATGGGCTTTGGGAGTACCGCTCTCTCACTGTTATTGATAACATCCACACAGTGTCAAGTACAGAGCCAAATGCTTGGTAATGAAATCCACCATCATGGCCATTCTCCCCTTATCCTCCCACCTTACCCCCAAATGCCTAGGCCATTTGGGAAAACTTTGGTCAAGAGCCATTTCAGAAGACATTGAGAGGAACTTGAGGGCATGAAGAAGAAGCAGAACAGAATGAGGAGTATGTTTGACCCTGACCAGGAAGGATCTCTATCACTTTGACTTACTGGTAGGGATGGTGATACCCTCAGGTATGTAGTGTTCTGGGAAAATGATACTTTCAAGGGCTCTAAATGGTCCCTCAATCACCTGGAAGGGAACACCCACATGGAAAGAACCTTCCTTGAATAATCATCAAGAGCCAATCGCTAAGTGTCTAAATTGTATCAGAGACTTTATAAGCTGTATTTCATTTCATTTGCACAAGGGATGCTATGAGGGAGCCATTATAATTCTCACCATTTTGGAGGTGGGGAAACTGAAGTTCAGAAAGTTTTAGTAACTTCCTCAGAGTTACAGAACAATAAGAGGCACAGTAGATTGGAGATTCAAATTCAGGGTGACTGCGTGACTCTGCCATGTTGTGCAGCCGTGTTATGTTTGTAGTGGTCAAAACACACCAGTGGGGACTTTAACAAGTGAACAAGTTTTAATGGGGGAGAGGTTAATTAGAACAGCTTGGAGATCCATTTCTGCACACAAGAGAAAGCATGTGTGGGGTGTGAACTGAGAGAAAATATAATTGTGTGAAAAGAAGAGGTTTCAAGGGGAGAAGCAGATCTGAGCTGTGGGGACAGAGGGTGGAAGGCAGCACAGGTAAGGTTGGGGGTGGAAGGAACATAGTGGGGATGGAGGAACTTGGTTTCCAGCTGGGCATTGCTAGACAAGGAACCCATTTCTCTTGCTCTCCTTGCCGTAGAGAAGGGACCACGTGTATTATACTGGGACTTGTGTCTCTCTACCTGTTGTAAGAGGTCACTGAGAAGACGTGACTGCTGGTTGACTCAATCAGCTAGACCCAGGCAATTAGAGATTCCCTATCCTTGGAAGGTACATTTCACCCACCATTCCCATACTATGCGCTAATTCAAGGGTGCAAACTTGAGAGAGTGAGGTGGTGTGACTCAACCCAGTTAAGGCTTCTATATAAACTATTAAGATTTGGCAGGTGGGAGTGGAGATCTACTCATCTTGCAGCCCCCCAATAAGCCTTCCCTTGCTTATTACACCTGCCACCGACCAATTGGGAGTGTCTGACTCTTTCCTTGGTCTCTTCTTGCCCTCCATGTATGGGGGCCGTTTGAGAACCAACAATTGGCGAGCCAGCCAGGAAAGCAGAGAAATGGGTCTTGGAAAAGAGGTATCCACAGGGGAAATCTGGACACCCAGGAAATGCCAGCTGCTTTAATGTGCTTGTCTGATGAACTGCACATAGTGCCCTGTGACAAAGAAGAGAAATGGATCATTGGCCCCTACTGTGGACAGTTTGGTGGGACTCTGATGCCCACCCAACTAGTGGCTAAAGCTCAAGTTAGAAAGTTGGAGGAGGAGCTGAGGTCAGAGAAGGACATGCAGGCATCTAGTGCTCTGCTAGATTTAGGGCTGCAGACAAGGTGGGAGAGCAGAATAATAAGATGCAGACTTAGTGTGCTATTTTGCAAAGCTAGGAGGGCACGAGCTGCTGCGGCAGATTAAACTCTGAGCACTTGTGACAAAGCCTGATTAGGTAAGAGGTAGAATCCCTGGGAAAGTAAACAGATAAAAGGGGAGGATGTTACCATGATTGACAATGAACCGGAGTCCTCAGACCCCTAATGCAAAGGAAAAATTTAAATAGTAATTACCCTAGACTTCTGACAATAGAGAAATGGACCCCAAAACTCCTAGGAGAAAACTTGTATTCTTTCTCTGTCCCGAAGTTGTAAATCTCATCATGTATTTGAAATGTAAACACTGCTCACAGTTGTCTGGGACTGAAAAAAAAAAAGACGGGGTCGGGGGGTGGGAAGAGGCTTTTAAGAATACAGACTGCTATAGAAAGTCCCTTTCCCCAAATCTAGTCCACATCCTCGATAAGACTGTTTGTCAACGGCAAATACAAATTTTAAGTCTTCTCCACAAATATCAGTAAAAAGCTTTAGTCATTTGAGAGGGTAACCCGAACGTGTTCTGTCGGTCAGAGACAGCATATGGATTCAACCGTTATTTATAAACTGGTGAGTTTTATATTGTTGTGCCATGGCTAAAGTTTTGGAATGAAAACTATGGGGTCTCTGTGTCTGTCTGCGTGTTTATGTATGTCTATGGATAAATGTTATAAATATGTGATTTTTTTTGCACCTCTGGAGTGTATTGCCAAAATTAATTTGTAAAAGAGCTCTATTTAATTGGCTTAAAGAAAAATAAGCTTTAATATCAATAGCATATTTATGTAAAACTAAAACTTAACTTTCTTTCATCTGCTAGAAGAACAAAGTTTTCTTGGACTAATGTGAAGAGAAGATTAATATTGAGACTTGTGAAAGGTTTTTCTTTCCCTTTTAAATAATCTGCCGAGAAAACAAAGATTCTGTGTTTTATCAAAATAATTTCCTGTGCTTCACGTTATCTTTATTATATCTTTGATTACTTAAGAAACTGAGTTTTCTCTATTAAAACAGCTAAGTTTTTTTTTTTTTTAACTATGTAACTTTCTGCATTTGCCTTTGAAGTCTTCAATTGTCACTTTGGTTAAATGGATAACTAAGTATTGTTTCACAGGGAACTACAATCCTATTTAATCCAGCATTTTTTTTTTTTTTTTTTTTTTTTTGCGGTACGCGGGCCTCTCACTGCTGTGGCCTCTCCCCTTGTGGAGCACAGGCTCCGGACGCGCAGGCTCAGCGGCCATGGCTCACGGGCCCAGCCGCTCCACGGCATGTGGGATCTTCCCGGACCAGGGCACGAACCCGTGTCCCCTGCATCGGCAGGCGGACTCTCAACCACTGCGCCACCAGGGAAGCCCTAATCCAGCATTTTAAAACCTTTTGATATTTTTGACAAATTTCCTAAAAAAATCAAATTCTAAATGAATTCTTATTGACCTGGAACTAACTTTGGAATTTTCCAGATGGCCCCTGGAATATCTCAAAAGGTGTGTTCTTTCTCCTTATAAAAGAGGGATAGTAAACTAATTAGGCTTTTAAAATATGTTAAATTACATGGGAAGCACTGTCAAATAAGTAAATGCTAAACTTTCTTTATGGTATATTTATATGAAATTCCTAAAAACTTGATATGTCCTGGTATAACATTATCAGCCATAATTTTAAAATGAATGTCACAGAAATAAACGAACATCCTTGTCAATTGCATTATAACAAACTCTCCTCAAACTTTTAACCATGGCCATTTTAAAGTCTTTTGTCATTTACAGACAATTACTGTTTTACTCTGATGCTTTTGCAAAAGTGTTCCTGCAAACGTGTTTCATCTTGAAGATTCATGAAACACTCTGATAAGTACAGGTTTCTGATAACTAAGATCAATTTGCCCTCACGTGGGAGGGGCAACAGTGGACCTTTCAAGGGCTTCCCCAAGGCTACTGTACAGCCCACCACATGTCATGGATGGTAGCCCGAGACCTGTCCCTGTTTTCCTTCCCCACATCAGTAAAATGGATCCATTATGTTGATGATAGAATGTTAACATGTGAAGACTTGCCTCTGAAGCAGGACCCCTCTGCAGACTTTGCTGGAACATCTGTGAGGAGAGGATGGGCAGTGAATCCACAAAAAAATTCAAGGCCAGGCACTACCATGAGGTCTTTGAGAGTCGTTTGGTTGGGTAAGATGTGTTGTCCCAGAAGCTATGATTAACAAGGTGCAAGCCTATCCAACCTCTAAGAACATGAAAGAGACACCAGCCTTTGTAGGGATTTGGGGGTTTGGGAGGACTTCTTTTCCCCACCTGTCCCTTATACCGCCTGGTAAAGTGTGGGACTGGGGCTCAGATGAGTGAGCCGCCTCTGAGAAGGCAAAACTACTAGTGAAGCAGATGAAAGTTCTGGGCATCTCTGGAGCAGGGCTATCATCTGAGTTAGATGTGTCTGAGACTCCTAGAGGAATGACTGGGTACTGCAGCAAAGACAGCAGAAGGAGAGAACCTCTAGGATTTTGGTCCCAGCTCTGGGAGGGGGCAGAAACCCAACATACTCCTATAAAACAACAGGTCCTGGCAGGGTACACAGTGCTTCTCTGGGTTGAGTCTCACAAAGGAACAGCACATCCTGGTAAGAACTTCCCTTCCTATCAAGGGGTAGGTTGAGAATATGTTCCATCTACACACTTGTCTTGGCTCAAACCCCAACTTTGACTAAGTGACACATATATTTGTAGCAGGGGAGTACCCTGTCCACCAGCCCACTGTCTCTAGAAAGGTAGGTGCTCCTAGGCCCTGTAGAGAAGGTACATTCTCCAAATGTACCTGCCGTTATTCCTGTGGCCTGCAGGGAGGGAGTGGGAGAAATTCCCTCTGATGCTTTGTATATAGATGCCTGGAAACAGGAGCGAACCACGGCAGCCAGAGGGCTGAACTCCAAGTGATTTGGCTAGTGACCACTCATGAGCCCTGGCTGTTAACCCTTTGCATTGATGGTTGGGCTGTTCTAAGGCTTGGACAAAGGGAAGCCTAGGGGTGGATGATCATGAATAAGCCCCTGTGGGGTCAGGATAGGCGGAAAGACATTGGCGTTTACCTGCCAGAGCCTGAGGCAGTCCTCACTGTTTCCATGTCCTGACTCAGGAGGCACTGACACCTCCTGGCGATCAGGAAGCTGATGCCCTAAGCTTGGGTACAAGCCGTAGCAACTGACCCTTCAGTAGATACAGCTGATTGGGTGCATAGGAAGAGAGGACACGTGGCGCTCCGGTGGGATGGTGTGTTGCCAAGGACACCGGGTTGCTCTCGAAATACAGTGATTTGGTAAATGTAGTAACAGCATGTCCTATGTGTTCTAAACAATGCTCAAGGCAACTGCCAAAGGAGAGTGGGGCCGTCCACTGGAGTACCCACTGGTGAGAGATTGGCAAATTGATTATATTTGCCGCCTCCTGTTGAGTGAGGGCTCTAAATTTGCCCTGGTTTGTGTGGACAGTGCGTCTCGCTTAACCCAAGCTTTCCCCTGTGACTGTGCAAACCAGGCTGCCACCACCGGGGGGCTTAGAGAGGCTGAGTACCGTGGATGGATACCATCATTGAATAGATAGTGACGGGGGTCACACTGCAAAGGTCATGGTGTACAGGATGGGGCAAAAGAAATTACAGTGAAGGAGGGGTCCTTCTCCCCTATAACCTGCAAGCAGCAGGGTCGGTAGAAAGGAAAAGTGGGATATAAAAGCAGCAGATAAAATTACTAACAGGTAGAACCACCTTGGTCAGGTAAGGGCCTGTTGCCCCATATACCACACTGGGGACCCCTGCCGAGGCACCCGATCCCATAAAGATACGGAAATGGTGGGAAACAACACATTGCCCGGACTCTCACCGTGGATTAGCTTGCTGTGCTGCTGAGAACATCAAACCCCGTCACGCCTGGGAGAGGCTTCATCTGCTGGAATTTGCAATGGGACATCCCATTGGGATGGGTGGATTGCTTTGCACCCCTGGGTAAGGAAGAGCTACTCAGTCTCTACTGGGATCCCACTGTCCTGCTGCAGGCTGAGACTGTGGAAACACACTAGACCTGGAATGAAACACACAGCTTTGAGGGGAAAAGGTGGGGTCCTGGTCTGGCCTGTCCCGCCCCCAGTCCATCTCCTCGCACCTGACAGTGCTGCCTCCCCTGGCCAAGATGAATGGTGTGCACAACCAGGTCAAGTTCCTAAAGCTGCCACCTCCTTCTCCTGGAGGCCGGGGGCACACGTTCTGTTTCCCACCGGTACCATCATTTGGCCGCCATCTTTTTCCCCTCCATCAGCCTGGAGGACACTGTAGCACACACAAAGGCCCTTATTAAATCCCCCCAGCAAGCCTTGAATGAAGACCAACAAAGCCTGTCCTTACTGAACGCTGACATGTCTCTAATGAGAAAAGCTGTCCTCCAACATAGGATGGCCTTGGACATCATTACTGACTCGCCAGGAGGCACCTGTGCCATCAGCCAAGCAGAATGTTGTGTGTTCATACCTGGTGAGTCTTCTGTCTGCTACTGTGTTGTCTTTATAAATCACGCAAGGCCACAAGTGGATGCCCTGAGTGTTCCGGCCCCCAGCCTAGGGGGGCTTATAAATCAGTGGTTCTGAAAAGGCGGCTCTTGGTGGGAGAAGCTGCCACTGATTTGGGGAATTATTGTCTTAACCTGTGCTTCTCTTGCATGTGCCTGTATTGTTGCTGTGGCATCTGCCTCCAATTAGCCAGATAACCATCTAACGAGGCTGACCTTTCAGGGCGTTTCAGAGGAGGGCGGGGCGCGTGCAAACTAGAGCGGGTCGGGAGGGGTGGAGTCTTGGGGGAGGTCATCAAGAGGACACGACCAGGGCAATCAGAGTTTCCTCGCTTCCCTGTCTTTGGAATGTGCGTTCCCCAAGCTAGAAGCTGCCGAAGGACACAGCCTCGAGAGAGTAAGGTGGTGTTGAGACCATCTGGATGGTATATGTGCCTGAGCCCACTTAAGGCCTCTGTATCAGCTTCTACAATTGGGTGGTGGGTGCAGAGACCTACTCCGCTCGCAGCGCCCAAGACTAACCTCGCGTGTAAGTTCTCTTGCTTATTTAACCTGCCACCGACCAACCTGGAGCGGCTGCCTCTTTCTTCGGTCTCTCCCTGCCTTCTGTGCGTACAGGGCCAGTTTGCAAACGTACACTGGCTCCAGGCCCAGTGAACCCTGAGTTAGCAAGGGTGGGAAATGTGTCCCATTCCTCTTTATTTCCCCAAAACCAACAGAGGGTCTGGTATGGAGTTAGAGATCCACAGACTTGTTGAAAAGGCTTATGAGCCAAAGACTGCAAAGGAGCAACAGGGAAGCCTTCCTGTAGCAGGAGTGCCTGGCACTGTGGAAACACGGACACCAGGAATGTGGCTTGGTGGAGAGGAAGAGGAGGGCTGCTTCACGTCTGCGGAAGGAGGAGCTGGTCTGTGTGTAGTATAAGGTGAGTTTGTGAGTATGTGTGTGTGTGTTGGGGGACGTGGGGTAGAAATGTTTGTCCTCTTCCTAAATTTGGGAAGGAGCGTCTTGGCTTTGCTTTTCAGCCTCTGTATTGGAGGCAAACGTGCCTGAGTTCAAATCCCAGCTCTGTCACTTATGAGCTGTGTGACTTTACTCTCGTGAACCTCCATTTCCTCGTGTGTATACGTGGGGTAATAACACACACCTGTCAAGGTGGTTGAAAGCATTAAGTGAAATAAGACATCCTCACCCGGTCCTGACACTATAGAGTCTTAGTTAATTTTGGCACCCCTGTTTTGAAAACCCCATCCCCATCTAGGCAGCCCTAAGGTAGGAATCTGGGACCTCTGGGATGACACACACATGAGGTTAACTGGCCTCTGTCATTTTGCTAAGTCAGGACGCTTCTGCTCTTTGAGCTCCCAGGATCAGTAAACCACTCATTTAATGCCACGTGTTGCCCCAGTGTGCATCCGGACACTGTTCCTGGTTTGGCTCTGGTTTAGCGAGAGGGCAGATGGGATAGAGAAACATTTCAGACTAGATACAAACCAAGAGGGACATTCCCTAAACTGCCTTCTTCTCAAGGAGTGTTATTTAAGCTGGGCATGCCCTGGGGACACCAGGTTGGCTCAGCAAGGCGCCTCCATGTGGCTCTGCCCCCGACTGGGAGTGTGCACTGGGTTGGCCACTGGAACTTTCTGTTCCTTTCCTCCTGAAGGGGATTTAGCAGCATTGATTCTATAGGTTCCAGCCATTTGATCCCTGGCACAGGGCAAGCCACACCCACCTGCTAGCAGGAGCTGACTTCCAGTGGATTTTCAGGAAAAAGGAGGTAGGTGGCTGAAAGCCCAATCCCTCTCTCCCACCTATAGCTCCAGCTGTGTTTCCATCTGGCAAATCCTGGGGCAGAACACACACGCACACAGCCCAAAGGGAAGGCATCCAGCCTTACCTGGAACCCCAGCTGTCTTTCTCTTTCAGATGCAGAACCTCCTGACAGCTCTGTCGGGGGTGGGGCTACACGTTGCTCTTCGTCTGGTCTCCTAGGGGGGGGTCTGGCTCTTCGCCCTCTGTCAGGGGTCCCTCATTCCCTGGAATGTCCCCTTCCCGCCGGCAGCAGAGGCACTGTGGTTTTTTACAGCTCCCTTCCTTCCCCGCTTCCAGCGTCTCCCGTCTGGAGACCTCAGGCTGAGTCTGACCCGGGAGCAAATATTGGTGCGAAGGAATGCTGCCTTCACCCCCATACCCGGCTCCTGGGAGTTTACCTAGTGCCTTCCTGCCATCTACGGGGGCGGGGGTCAAGTCCTCACTCCCAGGGCTGGTTCCCCACCTTCGGCGAGAAGCCCCTACTAGCTCCTTCCAAAAAAGACCAAAAAGAAACTTTCGCCGGTCCTCCACCCCCAGCAGCGCCCCCCGCCCCGCCCCCCCGCGCCTGCCCTCTCCCAGCCCCCAACAGCCTGGTGGAGGAGGGGCTGAGGGAGGCCGGCTCGCTCGGTGCCCTCTGGGTCCTTGCTTTTCCTCGGGGAGGCGGGGCGGGGTGGGTGGGCGGGGAGAGACGAGTCCCTTTCCGAACCTCCAGAATCCTTCCCCGCCTCCCGGTCCTCGCCATTCCGCGGCCGCGCGCTACCGCCTCTCCGAGGCGCTAGCCGCGGCCCGCCTGCCTTTGGAATTCTGCCCAAAGAAAGGGGGCCTGGAGGAGGAGGAGGAGGAGGAGGAGAGGCGGGACGGAGGCCGGCGGCGAGAAACGGAATCCGGAGTCCAAAACAGTACGGGGAGAGGAGAGGACCAGAGCGGCGGCGGCGGCGGCTCTGAAGCTCTGCCGCTGCGCCCGGCCGCAGTGCATCAGCGTGGCCGCCCTGACATCCCCAGGATGGTTAACGCGGGGCATTACGCACTGGTTAACAGGCTCCGAGCTGCTGAGCGACTTGTTTTAAGCATTTTCTCCCTCGCTCTCGCTTTTAATCTTGTCTCTAGTGGCGTGTGTAGGGGGGAGGACTTTATTTCCATTGGCTAAGCTCTCCCTTCCCACCCACATCTCTTCCACATCACCTTGGTGTCTCCCTAAATAAAACCAGCCTTCCTTATCGCCTGGACAAAATCAGGAGCTAGAGTTTGAATGGGTTTTATATAAACACTCACCCCTGGCAGAGTGCGGCGGGGCTCTCAGGATAAACTCACGGCACCTGGCCTGATGCTTGCCTTTCCTTCCCTCCCTTGAACGTCAAGGTTTAAGCAGAGCCCGAGGACTGGGAACTCTTCCCTGCAATCTGATCAACCTGAAGCCAGTTGCGGAACTGCACAGGGTCCCCATGGACCTCAAGGAGAGCCCCAGCGAGGGTAGCCTGCAGCCCTCTAGCATCCAGATCTTCGCCAACACCTCCACCCTCCACGGCATCCGCCACATCTTCGTGTACGGGCCGCTGACCATCCGGCGTGTGCTCTGGGCCGTGGCCTTCGTGGGCTCTCTGGGCCTGCTGCTGGTGGAGAGCTCTGAGAGGGTGTCCTACTACTTCTCGTACCAGCACGTCACCAAGGTGGATGAGGTGGTGGCCCAAAGCCTGGTCTTCCCAGCCGTGACCCTCTGTAACCTCAACGGCTTCCGCTTCTCCAGGCTCACCACCAATGATCTGTACCACGCCGGGGAGCTGCTTGCCCTGTTGGACGTCAACCTGCAGATCCCGGACCCGCACCTGGCTGACCCCACGGTGCTGGAGGCCCTGCGGCAGAAGGCCAACTTCAAGCACTACAGACCCAAGCAGTTCAGCATGCTGGAGTTCCTGCACCGCGTGGGCCATGACCTGAAGGATATGATGCTCTACTGCAAGTTCAGAGGGCAGGAGTGTGGCCACCAGGACTTCACCACAGTGAGTACTTGGCTTTCAGCTCATTTTTGCGCTCAGTCCTTTTGAGAAGTGCGACGCTGGCGGTCTCTGGCTTGGTTCGAGGTCTCTCTGTGCTTTGGAGCAGGAGAGAGAGCAGTGTCTCACTTGGAGGCCAAGAGGGTAGTTGGCCAGAGTTGTTGGAACTGGTCGGAGAGGTCTGCCTGCTGGGTTGGAGCACTCTTGTCTGGTCAGATTTGTGGGGCGAGCAGGGGGCCTGGCCGTGGTGGCGGATCGTTACCCCCAGAGGTGCTGAGTTGCCTTCCACCCACCCAGAGGGAGGAGGCCTGAGCTGTCCGTGGTCCAGGGCACTTGGTGTCTGAGCTGTGTGATTGGAACAGCTTGTCATTGACGAGGTGGCATTTTCTCTCTCTCTCTGCTCGGAAGTGGCATCAGGCACTGCATCCTGTGGGCTGGGCTGGAGCTTAAAGCTGCCAGGAAAGGGGGTGGGGGGCCCCAGGCAGCCTGGATGGTTCCAGTGGCTTTGGGAGCTTGCTGGAGCAGGTGATGCTGCAAAGGTGTGGAAGTCTCTTTCCTTCCTTTTCCTGTGTGGATTCTGAGCTCCGTGTGGGGAGAGGAGAGGCCAGGGGAACCCCGGGTCTCTGTCTGGTCTGCTGGCAGGTCAAAAACAAAGAGATGTTCAGGGTCCCTGGGCCAAAGAGGAGGGTCTAGGTGGAGACCCATGCCCAGGATGGGCAATGAGATGCCTGGGAGGGTGAAACGTTGCAGGCTGCCTGGTCTGTGAGTTTCAGCTCGAAACTCAGGCTCGTTTGCTGTCTGTATGATGATCCCTTAACAACGTGGATACATGGATATGAGAGGAGTGGTGTGGGGAGGAGCGAGCAGCTGTGAGATCCGCAAGCCTGGAGGAGGAGAGTGGAGCTGAGTAAAGAGGAAAAGCGGAGCGGGAGGTGGATCCCGTTTGGGACGGGGCTTCCTGGAGGGGCAGGGGAAGAATGGGAAGAGAGCTGTGGCTGCCAGGGTTCTGTCTGCCTAATTAGTGGGCTGCTGGGCAGAACTTGGCGTAACAGGTCTAGTTGCAGCTGCCCACACTTCCTTGCTCCCAGGCAGATCTGGGACATCAGGTGCTGTGGGACCCTCCGGAAGCCCAGTGTGGCCGGTTCTTCCAAAGCCGCCTTAAGGGAGAACCGAGAGCTTTTGAGTCTCAGAGCCTTGAGCCAAATTGCAGTTGTAATTTCGGGGGGGCAGGTACTGCAGTTGCAAAGAGACTGGACTCTGTTGTCAGCTCTTGTCTGAGGTCCTCTGCCTAATTGAGACATGTCCTATCTTTCTCTGTGGTGCATCCACTCCCCGCCGGCTCTCGGAGCCACTGCCTACCAGACTCTTGCTCTGAGTTTCTTTTAATGCTACAACCAGTCTCTGCGCACAGCCTCTCTGCTTGCTGTGGGCTGTCTCTGATTCTGGAAAAGCCAAGAGCGCCTGGGGGTGGGGCGTGGGGAGGGCTCATTGCCTCTGGCATCCCCTGGAGCTCTCTTTCCTGGGGGAGTTGTTTTGTATTATCAGTTTGAAACACTGTGCAAAAGAGCCCAGCAAGATCAGGCTGTGGTGTATGTATGCTAAAGAGGAAGCGGGTCTGGACTGGGGGGAAGGGACCAGCAGTCCTGGAAGCCTTTCTAAATGGAGCAAACAGGATCCGAAAACATGTCATGCACAATGTCTTGGGTGGCTTGGGGAGAGTTGGGGAAAAAGCCTCATTCTTGGAGGCTGAAACTATCCCTGTATCCACCCCGTGCTTTCTAGTGCCGTGGCAACGCTCAGCTTCACCAGTGCACCACGCAGCTCAGAAACACACATGGAACATGCAGACAGCAGAGAGAGAGAGAAGGTGGCACCGAGAGCAACTGTAGTTGGTAGCAGACCCTGGGCCAAGTTCTCAAGCATCCTCATAACCACATGTCCACCTAGTGGCTTCCTCTCCATTCATGACCAAGTTCCACTTAGAAGTAAAGATTCTTTGATCCCAGGCTGCAGTTTTGTACTTAGCAGATCATTTCGGTCCCTGGGGTCCCAAGAGGCCAAAGATCAGGCTGTAAAACCTGACCCAACCCTTTGACCTTTCCGGGTTGTCTCTTAAATAATGAAGCTGCCTGTGGACACAATTTATTACTTAGTAAGTGTCATGTCATTATCTGCCATCCTCACCAGGTTCAAGACTGATTTGGTTGAGTGTCCCTCCTTAGACTGACTCTCAATGGATGACCTCCTCTAGCATTGAAAAGGGGATGGGTCTCAGGGCTGGATAGCCAAGCTGTTCAGGAGAGTGTCCAAAAGGGCACCCACTCTAGGAAACCTGGAGCATACTCCAGGCAGGAGGCTGATCTTTTTCACCCATTGATTGCAATGAGCAGCCATGCGACAAGGCACGGACATGATGCCAAGTTCATTCCAAGACCTTGCAGTGAGGGCTAATCCTTCGCACTCGCCCTTGTCTCCCTGGCTCCTTGGCCTGGGGTGCAGGTGTGCTTGTCCTTGGCCTGGGGTGCACCAGAGGAGAGCGAGACCTCACAGGTGGTTATGGGAGAAGTTGGCTCACCAACTTTCTCTCTCATTCATTCTCTCTACTGCGTATCCCTCTCCCTTTGGTTAATTTACAGGGCTCTCCCTGGGTTTGTCCTATGCTGGGTGGCTTCCTTCCCTACGAGCTGTGGCTAGCTTATTAGAGAAGTGAAGTGTGGGGAGGGGCTGCCCCAGGTGGATCATTTTTCCTGGTTTTCTTTTTCTGCAAAGCGTACCTAGTGCCATCTCCAGGACTAATGCTTTCGCATACGCTTCCTTATTCCAAGTTCTTAGCTGGTGTGCATAATACCCTTTAATTAGCGAATGAGCCATGATTCTCGCAGCGTGAAAGGTTGTCTGTGGAGGTCAAAAGTCCCAGAAGCCAGGTGTGCGACTCTGACTGCCATGTAAACAGGTGTGCTCCATGCTCGGGCAGGTACACTCTTAGCCGTCGCCTAAGACCATCTGACTTCAGATAGGCCCGTACTTTTCTTTCCTGGAAGAGGAGAGGAGGGCTTTGATTCAACAGTGTCTACGCAGCGGAGATCGCCCTGCTGACCCAGAGTGGAAGGAAAGGAGTTGGGGTGAGAGGGCTGGCCAGGGGGTGTGTCTCTGGCCATGACTGGATGAGCTGAAGTTAAGATTAGGAGTAGGAAGACATAGGTTCGAATCCCAGCTCCATCATTTCCTAGCTTATTCCCTGGGTCGTATTTTGTACCCTCCCTCGGCATTGACTTGCTCGTGGAACCTGTGATAGTAACGTGATTTTGTAACTCACAGGGAGAACGAATCATGTGAGACAATATACGTGAAGAATCTCTTGTGCCTTGTGACAACTACGAGGATGTGAGGCGGGGTTATTTTCAAGATTCGTAGGAGGGTTTTTTTTTAATATAAATTTATTTCTTTGTTTGTTTTTATATTTGGCTGTGTTGGGTCTTCGTTGCTGTTTGCGGGCTTTCTCTAGTTGCGCGAGCAGGGGCTGCTCTTGGTTGTGGTGCGTGGGCTTCTCATTGCGGTGGCTTCTTTTGTTGCGGAGCACGGGCTCTAGGCACGCAGGCTTCAGTAGTTGTGGCACACGGGCTCAGTAGTTGTGGCTTGCGGGCTCTAGAGCACAGGCTCAGTAGTTCTGGCGCATGGGCTTCCTTGCTCCGCGGCACGTGGGATCTTCCTGGGCCAGGGATCGAACCCGTGTCGTCTGCATTGGCAGGTGGATTCTTAACCACTGAGCCACCAGCGCAGCCCGTCGTAGGAGGGTTTTTATTGTCCAGCCTACCTGCCCTGTTTGCAGCCCTCCAGAAGAGTCAGTTGATGAGTAATGCGACCAGGGAGAGAGAGGAGGCTGCTGCTTTCTCTGTATGGAGCCCTGGGTTAAAGCCCAGCATCCCAGAGCTGGGGTTTTGTAGAGTGGAGGTCACAGCTGGGTTCAATAGCAATTGCGGACAGGTGGCAACCCCACTGCTTGTGACTAGCACTTGACTGTTTCACATTGTTTCTCTGCTTATCACATTGAGGTTCATCTGCCTCCAAGTTCAGGATTGCAAATGACCCCTCAGTCTGCATTTTTAACCTGATTGCCATAGTGTGTGTGTGTGCGTGTGTGTGTGTGTGTGTGTGTGTGTGTGTGTGTACTTTAAACTAGAGATTTCTTAGGAAAGGCATTTCCTTCTTTTCTTACTGAAAGCTCTGCTTATCACATTGAGGTTCATCTGCCTCCAAGTTCAGGATTGCAAATGACCCCTCAGTCTGCATTTTTAACCTGATTGCCATAGTGTGTGTGTGTGCGTGTGCGTGTGTGTGTGTGTGTGTACTTTAAACTAGAGATTTCTTAGGAAAGGCATTTCCTTCTTTCCTTACTGAAAGAAAGGTCTCTTCACAATGGGATCTTGTTAGAGCAGTTCTATGACTCTTAGTTGTCTACATCACATAGCGTTATAGAGATGTGGAGGGGAGGGTTTAGGCGGCTCACATATTTGGAAATCTTGCCCCAGGCTGGTGGATCCCTAGCTAAGCTTATTACTTCTTATCACATGAGGAGCAGGTGTGTGAAGAAGGTGGGCTTTGGGGAGAGATCGGAGTTGGAATTCCAACCGTACCCCCTCTTTGATGTGTAATCTTGGGCAAATTTCTTAATCTCACTGTCTCCACCTCTAATTAGGAACAATAATACCTGCCACTCAGAGTTGCTGTACTGATCCAGGGAGGCCAAAGGATGCCAAGAGCTAGTGCATGGCAGATGCCTCGTACAGAGCAGGCCCCATGCTTTGCTTAGCGTCCCACGGGAGTGTTGACTGAGCCTTAGTTGGATTCTGGCTCTCTTGACTCAAGGACAGTGTCCTTCTCACAATTCCACACGGTGACTCACTAACAGCTTTGGAGCATTGGGCAACTGCTGTGTTTGTGGGATTCTTAATTCTCATAATATGACCAACGTTCCCTTTTCTCAGTACTTCCATATCGGTTCTGCTGCCTAAACATCCTCTCTTTACCTGCCATCTTGGCTTCCGGTCCAGGTCATGCCACTAACCTCAGCCCAGGAAGCTTGTGGGGCCCTAACCCCTGATAAGAGTCGAGTGGCCTGGGTAGCAGGCCTGCATCTTTTATCACGTGTGTGTGTGCTGTGTGTCTGCACATCCGTTACTTTGTTAATCAAACAGAGCGCCTCCCATGTAGCGGGGAGAGAGCTAGACCAGATCCTTGCCATCTGAAAGCTCATGGCCCATTTCCCATCCCCTCTGGATGGGGGTGGGGTGTTGAGAGCAGGAGTCTTGTCTCATCAAACACATTCTCTGCATCCTTCATGCTGAATGCAGGGTCTGCCCACAGTAAACACCCAGCAAAGTTTTTTTTTTTTTTTTTGATTCAATAGTTACTTGCTGTTTCCTGAACTGACCCAGCATCCTTTGCTCATGGGCCTTTCTTACTCCTTTTCATCTCTCACGGCTCTCTCTCTGTCTACTTATTTAAATCCTACTCATCCTTGAAAAGCCGGCTCTAGGCATGGTCGCCGGTGGGGATGAGAGGCTGGGCGGGCTCGGGCCCGGGGCCGCATGGACACCCTGGCGCTGGGCCGGTGGCGGTGGCGACGGCGGAGGCCAGAGGAGCTGCAGGTGCCGGGGGGCGCGAAACGGGCCCGTAGGAGATTAGAGGCAGCGGCGTAGGAGCGGGGCTGCCTCCACGTGAAGGCGCGCGTGCCAGTGTCCTGAGGCAGCGAGGAGCCCGAGTCACTGGATGCCCGACCCAGAGGCCACCTCCCCGCACCGCGGCCAGACGGCGACCAGGGGTGACCAAGTGTAGGGGTTCCTCAGGATGGTGGAAGGAGCTGGGCCAAGCCTTGCCCAAGATGCATTTTGGGGGCGCCTGAAAGTTTCTGCAGGTTACATTGCGTTTTGTGGTGTAATCCTGAACAACGGTGAAATCAAAGATCCAGCAACTTGAACTAACTGTATTTCGGTTGATTCACTGTAACTGCCAAACATGCCCTGGATTTCGAATAAATAATACGACACCCCCCCCCCCAAAATAATCTGGCTCTAATATCTCTGTGGTCTTCTCCAGGAAACCACTGCCAATCCCTCTCCCCATGTCATAATCTAACTTAATCTCTTCCTCTCCTGTTCTCTAAACAGCCTTTGGATTACTCCTCTCCTAGAACAGTCATTATACTTTTCCTTGCATTAGAATCATGAAGGGTTTAGGCTAAAAGGAACCTTAGAGATGATTTAATTTAAATCTGAATTCTTTAACCACTGATAACTTTTATTCATTGCCCATTTCAGTTTCTCCTCCCCAGAAGACATGATGTCTTTTCTAACTTGATATACTCAGGACTTAGAACTGCTTAGCACAGGGAAAGCTCTTACAATGTGTCAAGAGTGTGTGAAGTGGGTTTGAAGTTTTTCAAATGTCAGGTGACTCTGATGTCAACTGAAATAGCCATTTTTTGGCTTCCCTTTTCAGTATAGGGACCCAGGATTCCACCTGCATTGGGAAGACTTGTCTCATTATTGTTATTATTTTAACAGTACACTTTCTGATTATAGAAACAATCCACAGTCACTGGAGAAAACTTGGGAAGTGTGGGAAAGAATAAAGAAGAAGAAAAAATGTCCCAGAATAGCATCTTAGGTATAATTACATGTATTATTTTAGTATTTGGGGAGTAGCTCCATTTGGTCACGCCTGGGATCACACATCTATACATGTGGTACCTCGTCTGGCATGCAGTGCACACTTAGTCAGTGTCACCTTGCTTTCTTCATCCTGGGTCCCCTGGGTAGTCTCCAGGGTGTTAGAAATTCCCTCAAAGGTCCACTTAGAGTGAAAATAAAATCCAGAGATATGTCTCCATGCGTCTGAGCAATACCCCTTTGGTGGGATATATTTTGTCTTATCTGCCAGAAGCATCCCGGGATAACTTGTGAGAGGGAGGGGTAATTGCCCCTCTTAACTCAGCATCCTTGGATTATAGGTTCACAGCTGAACACCAGTTACTCTTTTTTGATGGCAATTTATTGACAGTCCAGGTGTGCATTTACCCGAAGCCATCTTGGTCCTGTTTGTTGTATGTTTGTTGGGTTGAACCAGAGATGTGTTTTGTTGACACCAAATTAGATCTTCTGACTGAGGCTTGACCTCGTTCCTGGATGAAGCCCAACCCCTCATGACCATGAGGACCCTGGACCATGAAGACCAGGAGGTTCTCCTTGCGCGGCCATCCCTGCACGCCTCAGCACACAGTGTAGACCCTGACTCCCCCTCACCTGGGAAGTTTCTAGGCTCTATGTTAAAATGGTCTAGATTGCATTGAATGCAAAGTAGATGGTCTTTCCTCTTCCTTAAGATGCTTGGAAGTTTTGTGAGCATTTGCCATGCCCTTGGAGGGGCACCCTCGGCCCAGCTGTGTGAGTGGTTTTCTGTGGTGCCAGCCTCCAGTTGGGATCTTCTAGTTTGCAGAATGTTAGGTCATGGCTCTCTGGAAGTAAAGCTTTCAGGGGTGTATTGACTTCTGTCTGATGTGATGAAGGACTAGGACACTGCCTAAGAGCTGACTGTTGTAATGACCTGCGCCATCTACTTGCAAGAAGAGCTGAAGTGGCAGCGGGCCACTAAGCTGGTGCCTAGTTGCTGTATCTCTGTCCCTGGGAGTTCTTAGACCTCCAGAATGCTGACGGAAGAGACTACCTGCAAGCTTACCAAATTGGGAATTGATGCTTTCCCCCCTCTCTACAGTGGTTCTCTTTTCCTCTCTGCAGAAACTCCTTCCCTGAAGGAAGAGATGAATTCTAGACAGTTTTCTGTAAAGTTTCTGAATCCTGGTTTGCTACCGATTTCTAGAGGAAGAGCTGAAATGGGATCCCATGAAAAAAATCCCCAACGACTGAATGGGTAGCTCTTATTTTATTTTTATTTTTTAATTTTTTTGAATTGGTAGCTTTTAGCACCAACTTTGTTGTCAGAGGCATTGTTCCCATAGATCAGTTCATATTTCAAAGTATCAAGTATCGCATTCTCTCCAGCAGAACAGAAATATGCCACCTGGGTCTAGAGATATCTGAAAGTGTGCTTTGCACTGTCTCTTTCTCATCTGAGTGTTTATGTTTGATGGAGCTGGGTTGCCATACCAAACTTGACCAGCAGGGCTATTTGACCCATGATCTATTGTAATCTGAAACTGATGGGCTACAACACCCCTGCAGATTTGAAATTCCATGTATCATATTTCTCCCCTGCAAACAGACTTAAAACCAGTCCATACAGGTGGGACTTAGTGGTTACTGGAAGCCTGTGACAGAAGCCTATTTATCAGGATGGGCTTTATTTGGGAAGAACATTCTGAAAAGGGTCATCATTTGGATGCTAAACCGTCTCTCCATCTCCCAGCACTTATTTTCTCATGAATCAGGTCCATTCCCTATTGATTACCTCACTGGCCACAGAAATTTACACTCAGGAGAAACGAAGTACAAAGCACAGAAGGAACATGTTTGCTTGGGTTTATTGACTTCTGTTGATGGAGTGGCCCAGCCTTGGGCAAGGTAATTAGCTTCTATGGGCCTCAGTTTCCTCACTGGTAAGATGAGGGGGTTAAACTAGGTGACTCCCAAGGACTTGCCAACTTGGAGAACTGTAATACAGTAGAACACAATCGAAATTTATTTTCTGATCTCCCATTTGTTCTCTGAAATAACTTTAACTTATGCTTGGGGGCAGAGAGTTGATGTTATTTTGTAACCAGATATATTTATCTATTTATTTGTTTGTGTAATGTAGATAGAGCTGTACAGTGGAAGGAAAAATACCCTGATGCGCTGAGTGGCTGTAGTGGGAATACGGAGGCACAGAACCCTACCGTCAAAACTCTGTCCATGAGCCGTGTGTGTCTGGCTGCCATTCATCAGTCTGACTGAAAGTTTCCATCACACGGGTCCTACAGTTGTGAGCAGGGGTCTGTGTACAAATTAGCAAGGGCATCTGTGAAAGATGCTGTTGGTGTTCCATCCAGATCCCCTTTCCTGCTGCTGGGGCTACATGCTTCTGCACTGAGAACAGGAGGATGCCTTTGGTCCTTAGTCTACTGGCCCTGCCCTTCCTGGAGATATCTGAGAAGTTATGCACCTCCCTACCACCTGGGGGCAGCGAGGAGCCAGCGACTCACTGACAGGCGCGCAAAATGCCAGGCACCTTGCCTCAAGACCCAACAAATTATGGTGCAGTTTACACTCCAGAGCTTTCCATTGGATCAGGCTGAGCTAGACTTCTCCTGAAACCACGTCTTTGCTTACCTTTTCTCCCTGCCCTATCCTGCATACCTCACTCCCTTCTAGGCTTTTCCTGAGCTCATTCCCTCAATAAATCACGTGGACAAGAAACCCCATCTCAGGCTCTGCTAGGGAACCCAACCTATGTATTGATTAGTTTTACCTTCTCCATCTGTTTGACAACATGGAGACTCATTTAGGCACATGGACCTGTGTCTGGCTTAGAAAGAAGGAAATACCTGTTTCAAAAGTCTTATAAGCCTCATTCTTTCTTGATGTGCCCTCCACTGGTGCCTGTAACGATTTCCAAGGGAGACTTTTCATAATTCAAGTGAGCATCTCTCTGATTAGGATCCACTATTCTAGGCTCAGCTGGTTTGCTCCTCTTGGGAGCTTTTTGTCCGAGGAAAGCCCTTCCCAAAGTTGCCCATATCCTAAGGGCTGAGCTATCCTTATCCTCTCAGCTCCTGCATTCCCCCCCAACCCCCGCCAACCCTGTCCCCTGCCCAGGCTGCTCACATTCCAGCTCACACCTTTACCAACACCTGCCTTCTCATCATTTCCCAGTTCTGCTGTCTCTGAAAGCATCCCTTTCTCACCCTCCTCCCAGCCTTCACTGCCATTTCCTCCTGGATGGGCCTCAGTCTGGCTTTAAGCCATGGGGGGGAGGCGACTGCCTTTGATGTTGACAGTGGCTCGGCCTCATCTATAAAGCAGGAGGCAGTGAGAAATGTACGGCTGACCGGGGGTGACGCTGCTCATATGTCACAGAAACCGTGAGTGATGAGGACGGAGCGCAGGGAAGAGCTGAGACTGTTTAGCCTGAAAAGGGAAGCAGGTGACTCAAGGCCGAGTGGTTTCTGTCTCCACACACTTCGAAGGTCCTTGTGGAGGAGAGGGATGAGGTTTTCTCTTTGTGAGGCCAGTAGGCAGTGCTGGTACCCAGGGGTGGGCAGACATTCACAGAGGTGGGTATCCGCTGCTTAGAAGGGGCCATCCTGGGACCACCTGTGCCCTGTTATCAACTCTAGCTGAGGCCATACAGTTGCTTATTGGTGATGCTGTAGGGGTGGATCAATGTCAGGTGAAGAGTTGGATGTAATGACCTCTACAGTTACTTTCAACTCTGAGCATCTTTGATTTATTTCCTTTTGGAACAGATATTTGGGGTCAGAGGTGAGGGCCACTGACAGATGGCATTGGGAAAAACTGATAGTAGCTGCAAGCCAGTACATCCACCGTGCAACACCACCTCATTTTCCAATACGGCGTAGCCTTGGGGCTGTTTCAGGAGCGGGGAATAAAAATGTTGCTGCCGGAGAAGCCTTGGAGACAGAAGATGCTCCGTTCATCCAGAGAGAGTGCAGGACACGTGTGGGCGAGGGTCACCGGGGCTTGGAGTGACTGGTAAATGACCTGGCCTCTGCAAGGGAGTATGCACGGAGAAGCAGTTCCCAGGGCAATTTGTCATACCTTCCCGGCACTAGCTTCAGTCCTAGAGAGCAAATCTTGGGTGTGCTTGGACCTGACCTGGTTTCTGGTAGGGGCTGGGGAGACAGAGAGGTACTCAAGTTTAAGGTAACTCTGGGGTGGGTGGGGCTGGAGATAGACCCAGTTATAGGGGCTGGGAAGGAAGTTGATGTGGCTGGGAGAATGCCCTGCCTGGGAGTTCCAGGGTGTTATGGCAGGTGTGGGGAGGATGAAGGGGCCCTGGCATCGGAGGTAATCACAGAATGAGATATTTTAGCCAATCGTGGAATTCAGTGCCAGACAGGTGCGGGGGTCCAGGCTTGCATAACTGTGATTTTTTTTTTTTTTTTTATTAATAAGAAATGTATACTTGGTCTTCATCCCTGGTTCCTGGTACAAGAGCTTGAAAAAGCCTTGCAATTTCCTGAGGGATTGGGTGAGAGGAGCATCTTTTGTTATTGCTAATAAGGCCCTTTCAACCAGAGGTGAGGTTATGCTAAGGAAGTGACTCTTGCTGGACCCCTGGATAGCTTCCGGATGGGGGTTGGTTGCCGTCAGCCATGTGATTAGAGGGCTGGAAATCGAGTTAATCACCAGTGGCCCATGATCTAATCAATCCTGCCCATGTAATGGGACCTCTCCATAAGAACCTCTGAGTAAAGGGATTTGGAGAACTTCTGGGTTGGTGAACACATGGAGGTGCTGGGAGGCTGTCATACCAAGAGAAGGCGCGGAAGCTCGGTGCCCCTTACCCTGGACCTTGCCCTATGCATCTCTTCCATCGGGCTGTTCCTGAGTTGTATCCTCTATAATAAACCAGCGATAGTAAGAAAACTTTTCCCGAGTTCTGTGAGCCATTCTAGCAAATTATCAAACTTGAGGAGGGGGTCCTGGGAACCCTGATTTATAGCCAGTTGGTCAGAAGTACAGGTGGCTTGGTGATTGATGTCTGAAGTGGGGACAGTCTTATGGGACTGAACCTTTCATCTGTGGGGTCTGCCCTAACTCTGGGTAGTCAGTGTCAGAATTGCTTGGTATGAGGGGAAAACCCACACGTTTGGTGTCAGAAGTGAACTGTTCTGTGAGTTAAAAAAAAAAATGGATCTTAGTAGTGATCTTATGCAAGTTACTTAACCTCCCCCCCTCCATTTCCTCACCTATTAAATAATACTCATACTGGTATTTACTGTATAGGATGGTGTGTAGCAGTTGAATGAAATAATAGAAGCGAAACTTTAAGCATTGGGCCAGATGTAGAGTGTCAGTATTTTGTTACTTGTATTATTACTAAGATGAGCTGGTGATAAGACATAGTGGCCGGGGGTCAGAGAGCAAAGGATTTTGCGGGGAAATCTGCAGTGACATCAGCAAATCCCCAGGGTATGGGGATGAGGCTGCGAACAAGCCAGGCACCCAGCTCCTGCTGTAAGACACCCAGAGTATGTGAAAAACAGATCAGAACTATGTAGCTTACAAAGCCTATTAATAATTGCTGATGTTTTCTGAGTGCGTGCTGTATCTCAAGCCCTGTTCTTTACTTGGAATTCAGTCTCTCTCTGTAACTCTGTTTTTCGGTATGGAAAAAAATTGAGGCTCGGAAAGGTTAAATGACAAGCCTAAGGTCACTTAGCTAAGAATTGGTGGAAGTGGAATTTGAAACAGGTACTCTGGTTCCAGATCCTCCGGGCTTCCTTTATAAGATGCTATTGGATCCTCGCAATAAGTCTGAAAGTGGAAAAAGTGCATCTGTTTCAGAGTTGAACACAGGTACAGCTCAGAGATGTTTAGTGACTGACATAAGAAAGTGGCACCGTTGGACATCAGAGTTCATGGCTTCTGATTCCCTTTGGGGATCTCTGTGAAGACATCAAGCTTGTTTTTGCAGGGCTGAGTGAAGTCAGGCTATTCATCTGCAAGTCTTCAGCTCAAAAGATTTGAAGTTTAGACTGAAGCTTCCCTCAGTGTCTCTGTATCCTCCCCTGGGAACCAGGAGCCCAGCAGCTACCAGAGCTGAGAGTGAAGTGCAGGGGAAACCTCAGCTTGAAACTGTAGTGCTCAGCTGTCCACGTAGCCTTCTAGCTCTTACCCGCATCCCTCGCCTTTGTGCAGTAAACTGAGAGAAGAGGCAAAGGCATCCTAGCTCTCTGTGACTGAAGGCCAGATGAGGTGTTTTTTTTTTTTAATTTTATTGAAGTATAGTTGGTTTACAATGTTGTGTTAATTTCTGCTGCACAGCAAAGTGATTCACTTATATATATATATATATATATATATATATATATATATATACACACATTCTTTTTCATATTCTTTTCCATTATGGTTTATCACAGAATATTGAATATAGTTCCCTGTGCTCTACAGTAGGACCTTGTATATCCATCTTACATGTAACAGTTTGCACCAGATGAGGGTTTTGTGCTGCAGGAGAATATTCCAACTTTCCAGAACAAGGCTTTCCAGCTACAGTTCCAGCCTTAGAGGAGGAGGAGGAGCACAGGTGCAGTCAATTGACTGGTTCTGAGAGGTGGCCACCCCAGACCTTTTCCCCTGATGAACGTGCAGGTGTTTTCTGGGCTGATGTCACGCGTCCCGGTGCAGCTGGCTTCACTGGCTGCCCAGGAGGGGCACTGCATATCAGCTTTGTGAATTCAGTTTTCCCTTTCCAGGGGAAGGTGGGCTTTGGATCCTGCTGCCGTGATTTCTACCTGTTGCGAGCACCACATCTCTAAGAGCTGGACATACGTCTGTGGTCCCCTCGACCTCCCAGCTCTGCAGATTTGCATCAGATCCTTTGTTCTCTCCTGCCTGGTCTCTTGGCTCAGGAATACACAGGTGCAAGGGCCAAGCAATTCCATAGCGCCCTCTTCAGGAAAGTCGAGAAGCTGGAGGAGTCTGTTCTTGCCAGGGTGACACTTGCCGTCTCTCCAGATTGCCAGCTGGGGGGCTCCAGGGTCCGACATTAGGAAATGAGCATCTGTTTCAGATGTGCATGGGATTCTGCCTTGCTGGCTTTTTCTGACTCCACTTCCCCGTTTTAAATCCGCCTCTGGGTGGCAGAAATGATAACTTTACGAGAAACAGATCTGTTGAAGGAACCGGCTGGCGAGAACTTGGCATTGAGAGCTTCTGCCTCCAAATCAGTGACTTGAATTTGAATGTCCAGTTCACGTGTGCTCTGAACAAATTTGCATGTGACAGGATAGCACAGTGGTTGAGAGCTGGGGTTCCGGAGTGAGACATTCTCGGTTGAAATTCTATAATCATATACTAGTTAGATGACCTTGGACAAGATATTTAATTCAATTTGGGGAGAGTTAAATGAGTTGTAAACTATGCAGCACGGTAGAGCTCAACCTCTGTGAGTTGGTTCTCACCCTCCCCCCTGTTTGCGTCTCCATCTACATACCAACTTTTCGGCTTCTGATTCAGTATGATATTTTTCTGTTGCCTCCTTTCTGTTCTCTGACCTGGGTGCTTTCTCCTGGGATTGTCTGGACTGTGTTCTCTTTTGTTTTCTCCTCCCCCACTGGATTTGGAAATCGAGGGACCTTTCTTGGGAGCAGGAGTGATGGGGAAGATGTTTTCTCATGTCCACCATGATGATGTAGGGAATTTCAGGTCCCACTTTCTCCCTGGCGGCCCTGAGAGATACCCATCCCTCTAGAGTGTGAGAAGGCAGCCAATGAGAGAGAAGCATCTCCAGGAACTGGAAATAATAGTGTCTTCTAAAGTTGGGGCAAGGCTGCTTCTGCCTTCCTAGAATGATTTCTTAGCAGAACACCTTTTATCCCCTGGGCCTGTTAGCTATTTCAGGGACATTCTAAGTGGCTATTAACAAATGTTGAATTATGGCTGCAAACCTCTGGGAGCTCGAGTGACGTTCACCTGAATCACAAGTGAGCTCTGTGCACTCAAGGCTCCCACTATGGGCTGGGATTAAACAAACAGGGACCATTGTTCTCCCCGCAGCAGTGAGGCAAGAAGGCTGCTCTTTGGAGCCTGTGGTCTCAGGCAACATGCCTCTGAGAAGCAGGACACTTCCGGGACACATAGCTCATTGCTGTAGGGCGGATAGATGCTCTGGGTTTGTGGAGAGGCATATTTCAGCTTCCTATCTGCAGGAATTTACCAACAGTCAGTCAGTATGTCCAGGGATATACCAGCCAATCTCAGGGGTTATGAGTTGCCCAGCACATTGGTTCAAAAAACACCTACTGAGTTCTTCCTATGCTCTGGGCTAAGCTGTAAAGAAATGGAAATGAATAAGGCCCAGTCCAGGAGGTCAGGGCGCCCACAGCCTGGAGGGGAGGCTGAGCAGTCAACAGATTACATGCAACAACCGAAGTTTGCACAAGGCAACACAGGGTAGGCTCTAAAAATCTTCCAAAAGGAGATGATATGTATAATTTTTTTTTCCCTTTTGAAACAATTTTAAACATATAAATGTTGTAAGACTAGTGCAAAGGATTCCTGAGTATCCAGGGGTCCCAGCGATGTCTTCTTTTTGGCTAAAGGATCCCATCCCGGATCCTTTATTCTGAGTCTCCTTTATTCTGGAACTGCTTCTCAGTTTCTTCCTGACCTTCATGACCTTGACATTTTTTTTTAGTAATTCAAGGCCAGTCATTTTCCCAAATGATTTTCAGTCTGATGTTCCCTCTTGATTAGACCCAGATAATGAATTTTTGGCTGAATTTCACAGGATGGATCCAGGATTCTTCTCATTGTATCCTATCTGGAGGCACACAATATTTATTTGTCCCAATAGTTAGTTATAGTGTTAACTTTTTATCACTTGATTAACCTGGTGTCTTCCAGGGAAATGCTCTGAGACTGTGTAAAACCCCATTTCTCATCCCTCTTTTACCCTCTGGTTTTTTTTTTTTTTTTTTTTTTTTATCATCCATTGATTTTTCTTGCTTGAATTATTACAGTGATACTGGCCAAATGGTGATTTTCTAATTCCATCTTTCCATCTACATTTCTTAGTGGGCTTTCTAAAATACAGAAGAGCTTTCTCTTTTCCCTTTTTATTCGTTCATTTATTTATATCAGTGTAGACTCCAATTTCTGTTTTATTCAATGGGTTCTCATCTGTTAATATTCTTTTGGAACTCAAAATCTCCCATATTTGGGAACCCCTTCGAGCTGCTATCTCTGTCCTTTTGACATTTCCCTGAATCCCTTGAGCACTTTAAATATTTCTGGTCCAGCTAGAAGGCTCATCTGTTTTTTCCTGCCCAAGTCCTGTAACTGGCTATTTCTCCAGTGAATCCTGGTTCCGTTTAGTGGGAAACGGTATTTAGAAGCAAGATCTGGGTGCCAGGTGTGCTCACTGCTACTAGGTTGTCAGGGCTCAGGGCCCTCCCAGTGGTCAGAGCTGGGATATTTACATGTATGTTTGCATCTATATTGAAAAGCACCAGTTCACACAGATACTTCCAATTTTAATCTAACACCACAGGTTCATTCTCGTATATTTGCATCTATATTGAAAAGCACCAGTTTACACAGATACTTCCAATTTTAATCTAACACCACAGGTTCATTCTAAGTCTTTGCCCTTTCCATATTGGTCCTTCCTTTTTTTCCTGTAGTAGGAAACCTGTCTCCCATGATCTTATTTACTGTTTGCTCCCTTCTCTTGAATGAAGACCATCTTCTTATCCTTACAGGCTACTTACTACTCTGCCTGGATGCCTCCTCACAAGGGCCCAGTCCCTGCTGGGCTGCCTTCCTGCCTCTCTCCACGGCCCTCCTTCTGTGTGCTCTGGCTGCTACTAGGCTGCCTTCCATTCAGATTTCTTCAATTGTCAGATTTCCTCAATTACCCCCAAAACATTTTTACAGCTTGTTAACTTTAAAAATTCAGGATCCACTGAAGATACAATCAAGATTCATGTGTTGCATTTTGTTGTTCTGTCTCTTTAATCAAAATGCTTCCCCCAACATAACACACACACAAACACAGTTTTATTTATTTATTTTTATTTTTATTTTTTTTTTTTGTGGTACGCGGGCCTCTCACTGTTGTGGCCTCTCCCTCTGCGGGGCACAGGCTCCGGCCGCGCAGGCCCAGCGGCCACGGCTCACGGGCCCAGCCGCTCCGCAGCATGTGGGATCTTCCCGGACCGGGGCGTGAACCCGCGTCCCCTGCATCGGCAGGCGGACTCTCAACCACTGCGCCACCAGGGAAGCCCACAAACACAGTTTTTAAAAATAGCTTTATTGAGATACAATTCTTATATCATACAAGTCACCCATATAAAGTGTAAAATTCAGTGAATTTAGTGCATTCACAGTATTGTGAATTTTAGAACATTTTCATCAAAAGGAGCTGGATCCATTAGCTGTTACCTCCCCATGGCCTTCAAACGCCATCAATCTCTACTGTACTTTCCTCACTACTCTACTTTCTGTCTCTATAGATTTGTCCATTCTGGACATTTCATACTAATGCAGTCACATACTATGTAATATATATATTATGACAGACTTGTGTAGCATTGTGTTTTCAAGGTCCATCCATGTTGTAGCCTGTATCAGTATTTCATTTTCTTTTATTCCCCCCAATATTCCATTATATGGGTATGTCACATTTTATTTATCTTTTCATCCTTTGACCTGTTTCCACTTTCTGGTGATTATGAATAATGC
Organism: Physeter macrocephalus; assembly: GCF_002837175.3. Lineage (NCBI taxonomy): Eukaryota > Metazoa > Chordata > Mammalia > Artiodactyla > Physeteridae > Physeter > Physeter macrocephalus. The sequence continues at coordinate 97,989,309 of NC_041227.1, read as the reverse complement.
TGCTATTCACACTTCCTTTAGTATTGACTTTTGGAAGAAAACAGACCCATACAAAGCGGTCCCATACAATAATCCTGCATTATGAATCTGTCTGGTTAGTTCCTTGTGGTTTCACTTAACCTGCTCCTCCCTCCTCTGTATTTCTTACAAACTCGGTGTTGGGTTTAAAGAGTTGATGAAATTCAGGTTAATGTCTTTGGCAAGAGAACTCCATGGATGAAGCTGTGTACTTTGTATTGCTTCATAGCAGGAGCTTATTCTGTGATGGTCCCCCTCTTCGAGATGCTAGTTTTTATCCCTTGTTTAAGGTAGCAACTGCTGGGTCTTTCTATTGCATCACCTCCCATCATCAAATCATCGGCCATCATCTCTGGGACGATGCTCTGGTACCCTGTAAATATGCTATTTACCATCATATTTGAACCTGAATTAACAGTTTCATTAGAGTTTGCAAAATTGTGATTTCTCAATTCTTTCTACATTTATTGGCTGACATTCTTTTGTAAAGAAGAGCTTTCCCTCATCAACTGGGGATCAACCAGAGTTCCTCCTATAAAGGCAGGATAAATGCTTATTCTTGTCCTTTAATTACCAGTTTCCAGAGGATAGAGTTGGTGTAATAACTACCATAATAACTGGGTGAGAAGGGAGAGGGCAGGTTGGTAGGAGTCCATGTAACTGTAGTCAAGGCAACCACAGGCTCCTTCCAGATCCCCTCGTATCCCAAGATGGGGATGTTCACCTTTCAGACATGGTTCTTGCTGGTCCTGAGCCTGGGCAGGCCTGGGACAGGGGTAGAAGGCACTAAGGTTAGTGGAACAGGGCTGTGACAACACTGACCACATGGCGTAAGGCAGGTCATAAAATTAGGGATCCTAATTATTCGTCCTGACTCTTGGTATCTCCTCACTTCCCTGGAGCCTCCCCAGGAGATGCCCAATGCTTGTGCTGCCTTGCCTCTGTCTCCGGGGAGTTCATGCAGCATCCCTCCTCAGTGAGAGGAGAGGAGGTGGGGTAGGAAAGGGAAGTCTCACATGTGGATTCCATTTAATTAAACTACCTGGATACATGACGAGAGCCAGTCATTTGCTGAGCACTTGCTATGTGCCAGGTGGTGTTGAGAGCACCTCCCGGTGATGCACTGCATCCTCCCAGTGATGTGAAGAGAGAGGTACTCTCACTCCTCAAATTGTGTGTCGGGACTGAGGTGCAAGAGATTAAAGAAATTGCCAAGGTCTCTAGATTCATGGTCCCATTTACTCCCCTCTTCTGCCTTCCCAGGCAGTGCATGAAGAGCTTCTGCCAGGAGGGGGCAGAGGGGCCACAGGGGCAGTTTCGTATTCTCCTTCCTCCAGCCTGTATTTCTCTGGATAACTGGATAATTCCACAGCTATCTGGCTTTGAGCCTGGAGGGAGGGGCTTCTGGATGCAAAGAGAGTGGAGCAGGGTGGGGCTCACAGAGGGGAGAGGCGCCCAGTGAATGCAAGCATGACTGTCCCCAGGAACCCTTGGTACCACGGCTCTGTCTCTTACCCTGCATCACTTGACTGATAGTCCACAAACAGGGACAGCGTTTCCTCCCCACATCCTGCTCTTCGCCTTGCCTGCTTAGGGGCGCTAATTATCTGGCATGTTAATGAGCCCAGAGGACTAACATGGAACATGGGTAATGATGCTTTCACTTGATGGATTCAAAGCTACCTTCCTGGGAAACATAATTTAGTCTGTTTGCTGGGAGAGCATCTCACAACCAAACAGCCCACAGTGGGTGACTAAGGTCTCAGTGGTGGAGGACCGAGCACATATACACAACGTGTAGTTCATTCAACCTGCTGTTTGCTCATTCATTCATTCATTCATTCATTTTGCATTCCCCAAGGGTCTACTTGGTACCAGGATGGATAGGGCACCTCCCGTACTCTCAGTGGAATCTCATATTTTCAGAGGGATGCAGATACGTAAACACATACTTTTAATTAAAACTGTCATGAGAGAATTATCTATATTGTGCATGGGGGGGCAGTGTGGAGGAGGGAGTGATGTATTCCAACTGGGGGGATTGAAATGGCTTCATGAAGAAGGTAGCCTTTTAGCTAGGCCCTCAAGAGAAGCAGAATTTTGACAAGCGAAAGGGGCAGGTGAGTACATCCTAGGGCTGGGGAACTGTGCCAGTAAAATTACCTGTAAAGTGTATGCTTGGGTAGAGTCAGGAACAGGAGATAATGCTGCAAAGTTGGTCCTTCCCTGGCTGTGAGGGACCCCAAGTGTTGTAGGCACTGAGGAGCTCTTGAGGGTTCTGAGTGACGTGATCCCATTTTATTTTTTATAGAACCATGCTTGGCAGCATCCCGGTTGAGGATGGTTTAGCTAAGAAAGAGGTTGCAAAGGTCTGCTTTCTGTTTGATTGTTTTGTTATTATTACTATTTAAAAAATAAGAGTCTTGCCTTTATTGGACTCTTACCTTTTGTCATATCCTTGTGGAGCTCAAGTCCTTGGGTGTGAACTACTGACTGTAGAGTGTAAACAATACTTCAGGTGGTGAAAAACTTCATCATCGTGTGCTAAGAGAACTAATCAAGGCATTAAGGAAAGATTTGAGTCTATGCTTCTCAACCTTGGCCACACAGTGGAATTACTTGGGGAGCTTTAAAAAATACTGATGTGTCTGGGTCCCACCCCAGAGATGTCTGGGTTGAAGTCTGGGCATCAGAATTTTTCAAAGCTTACCAGATTAATTCTAATCCTCAGTCAAGGTTAAAAGCTACTAGCCAGAGAACCAGCAGCCTAGAGAATTGGGAGCAAAACCCAGCGCTGGGTTTGCTGACTGGTCTTCTCCCACAGAGACGCTAGCCCTAGCCCTGGTCCTTAGCCACTTTCTGTCTGTAGCTTCATCTCCTGTGCCTGCTGTGTTCCTCCGGCTCTCAGGGCTCCAGTTACCAAGGGCAGGCCTGTTTGTGACTACTTGGTTCCAGAAGACAGTTCTTGGCTTAGGCCAGCCAGGTCATAGCTGGCTGAGGCTTTGCTGGCCAGAACTCGAAGTTGTAAGGTTCTGCTCTTGGAATTGTTAATCAAAGGCTTTCCAACTTCCCCAAAGAGGATCAACCTTTATTTCGAGTAAAGTATCTCATTTGGCTTCTGAGCCCTGATAAGCTTATCTATGGGGTCTCAACTTCACCGTGTGGTTGCCAGTCTCTCAGTGATGTCTGTGGTTGGCTCTAGCTGTCCAGTAGATTGGGATTCCAAAGTTCAGAGTGCAATTTTTTTTGCTAGAGTGAGGGGTGGGAACTGGAGGGGCCCCAGGAGGTACTGCCCAGGTGTGGGGTGAGGGATCCAGGGGTTCAAAGGAAGGATTGTACCTGGGCACCCAGCTGCCCTTTCTTAGGAATGACTGGCTGCCTGTCTGCCCATTAGAGTGGTCAGAAGCAGCTTCCTTACTGAGATCAGACCTAATTCATTTGGGACTGTCATAATAGAGAATTAGCTTCTGGGGTATACGGTGCCAACTGGCATTGAGAAAATGGTCAGGTCACTTGCTGACTTAGAACCTCATCGTGTCTCATCACCAGGGCTCAGGGCAGGGGCCCACTTGTCAGCTTTCATGGCCATCATGACCCCCACCGAGCTGGCTTTTCCTGCCTCATCTCTGCCATGGTGGCGCTTGGCCCATCTGCCTGTTTTTCACTTTCCCTCTTTGTGCACTTACTGTGGCTCATGCTTTGACCTATATTACCTGTCTTTGAGGAAGGCACAGCTGTCTAACCTGCCCCTAGGGACCTGGTCAAGGTGTCCAATTCTGGTGGGAAGGCAATGTGGCCCCTTTTTGGACCTTGGGAAGTTCACCCAGGCCATTGGCACTTAAGGACAGCCGTGCCTGGGAGTAGGGGTGGGAGAGCACAGGAGGAACTGAGCGTTTATCAAATTCCAAATGCAAGTAAATCACTGTTTATAACACCCAAACCTCTGGTACCACCTACAGCTTCGTCCTAGGAAGCTTCAGGTCATTTCAGGCTTCGTGTGGGCTTTTCAGTAGAGCCGGGGATGCTCCCAGCCTTGTCTGCTTATCAGAATGCAGGCGTGTCCATCCTTCAGTTTCCTTGGCCTTGGCTGGGGCAAGTCTCCCCACCACAGAGAAGGAGCATTGGCTTCAGAATCAGAGGGTCAGTACCTAGACGCTGATTCCAGCACTCATCAGCTATGTGAACTTGGTAAATACCTGTAAGAGTCAGTGTCTTGTCTCAGAGTTTCTCAGCCTTGGCACTGTTGGTGTTTGGGGCCTGATCTTCTTTGTGTTGGGGGCTGTCCTTCTCACTGTAGGATGTTGAGCAGTATTTCTGTCCAGTACTTCCTCTCCCCTCCTGCCAAGTTTTGACTTCCAGAAATATCTCCAGACATAGCCCAGTGTCTCCTGTGGGGCACAGTTGTCCCTGGTTGAGAACCACTGGTTTATCTGTAAATTGGGATGAACCCCCCGGGTTAAAGTGTTGTCCTCAGATGTCAGTGAGTGTGCTTGGCACGAGACAGCCCTTGGCACACAGCAGATGGCCCTTGGCGACACGGTGAGGCCCAGGGAGGCTCTGCGGTCCCTTGGCTGCCTCTCGGGATGTGCTTCCCCTGCTGGTGCCAGGCCCTTGTGAGGCTCCCCAATCCAGGCGGGCCCCGGGCTCGTTGGCACTTCTGGTCCCCTGGCCTGTGGCCATGCGTGTGGGTGTCGGCTTTCTGGGCTTCGGTCCCACAGCCCAGAGCCAGAGCTGCTCCCTGGGGCATGAATAGATAGATGTTTTGTTACCAACTCAACAGGGCCAGGCCTCCAGGGCCCACTCTCAGGGCCCTGGGGATTCCCAGGAGGTGGCTCCTCCCAGCAGCAGCTTCTTTAGGAGAAGGGAAGGGAAAGAACTAGCATTTTCTGAGCATTACCGTGGCACTACCCCATCTCTTCAGAGAAATTCTTCCCTTCTCCTGCACAATGAAGAGTAGAAAATCACCAAGAGAAAAGCAAGGTCCTTAGAGACAGAGAGACCTGAATTCATATTTTCTCATTGCCTCTAAAATGAGAAAATATATGTCTATCAGTATCTATATTTATATCTAGAGCTATATATCTCACGTATATATTTATATCACATTAATCATATGATATATATCTCATATATTGTATCTCATATTATATATATGATACATGTGATAGAGATAGTATGAACATTTAATTAAATCAGATAATGGACGCCTAGCCCAGGGTCTGGCATATAATAAAGAAATAGTAACTATTTGGTGGTTCTCTTCTTTTTTATTTTTTTAAAATTTTATTTATTAAACCATAGTTGATGTACGATATTGTGTTAGTTTCAGGTGTAAATACCGCTTCAGATTCTTTTCCATTATAGATAATTACAAGATATTGAATATAATTCCATGTGCTATAGAGTAAATCCTTGTTGTTTATCTCTTTTATATATAGTAGTATGTATCTATTCACCCCATACTCGTAATTTGTCCCTCCACCTCCCCTTTCCCTCTCCCTTTTGGTATTTATTTTTTTAAAATTTTATTTATTAAACCATAGTTGATGTACGATATTGTGTTAGTTTCAGGTGTAAATACCGCTTCAGATTCTTTTCCATTATAGATAATTACAAGATATTGAATATAATTCCATGTGCTATAGAGTAAATCCTTGTTGTTTATCTCTTTTATATATAGTAGTATGTATCTATTAACCCCATACTCGTAATTTGTCCCTCCACCTCCCCTTTCCCTCTCCCTTTTGGTAACCATAAGTTTGTTTTCTATGTCTGTGAGTCTATTTCTGTTTTGTAAATCAGTTGATTTGTATTATTCTCTTCTCCCTTTACACAGATATCTCAGTTCATTCTCCCAATGAAGGAGGGAGGCAGGTATTAAGTTGGAGTGACCGCAATCAGGCCCCTGATGGCTTAGATTAGGGGCCCAGGCCTCCCTTTGGAGGAGGCTGTGTTTCTAGGGAGGTCCTGGTTTCCCAAGGGGCCCTCCCAGCCCAGCAGCTAAAGAGGCTAGCTAGGCAGGGCTTCCAGGATGGGTGCGAGAAGCATGGCCACTTTTCCCGGAGTCCTCACCGTTTATAGAGAGCATTCATGTGTGTACTCACCATGTGGTAACAGTGCACAGTGGAGGAGCAGGCAGGGTTACTCCTGCTTTGCAGATGAGGAAATTCAAGCTCAAGGAAGTTAAGGGGCTTTTTCCAAAGTTATGCCCTGGCAAGTGGCACAGTTAGGATGCCCACAGACCTCAGCCAGCCTTGCCCTCCCTCACGTGGATTTTGATGCCTGTTCCCCTGCAGATAGTATTAGGATCCTCCTTCCTCAGAGAGCCCCAGCATCAAGCCTCTGGGGTGCAGGATAGGGCACCTCAAATTCTAGGACAGCACCCACCGTTGGTGCTAAAGTTTCCAGAACACTCCCCGGAGAGCCAAGTGCGCTAAGTTCCCCAGAGAGGAGCGGAGAAGCTAGACCCAAGGTAACTCACCCAAGGGCCGGCACTCAGACTCTCAGACACTCATTTCCAGATTCTCAGACCTTCCAGGGGCCTCTTCTTCACCTGGCATCTTCCTCAGCAGTGACCCCTGCCCATCAGACCCCAAGTGGGATTAAAGGAAAGGCAGGCAGAGCCACAGACTGAAATATTTCTCCTTCACTTTTTTGGTAGAGTGTAACATATCTCTCTTGGGGATCTGGGGACAGGATTCAGACTCAGGAAGATGCCACTGGCTCTCAGTTCCTGCTGACCACTGCGCGTGCTGTCAAGGGCCCACAGGCTGGCTGTGCCCCAGGGGACAATGGGGTGACCAGGCAGGGCTGAGCCAGAGCTGGCTGGGCTCAGGTCTTAGTGGCTGAGCTGGGGGACAGAGGCCTTTACGTGGCTATTTATAGGTTCTGATGGTCAAAGGGGAGGGAGCTATCCCCGAGCGAGAAGGACTCTTCTGGGCAGTGGAGCTGTGGGGCTGGCAACTTATTTAGGGAACTGATGGCTGACTCAGAATGGATGCTTCTAAGTGGTCCCTCCCCAGCTTCTCTCCCTCTCATCCCCATTATTCAGCACGGGCATGTGGTCATTTCCCAAACTCAGCTCTCAGCACATCACTGCTTGGCTCTACTCAAGTAGTGGTCCCCGTTGCCCCTTCTCCACTGCCTGCGTTTCTAGGCTCAGTTTCCAGTGCTGCAGGATACATACCCTAAACTCTGCTCACACATGAAATTTCAGTCTTTCCTGAATACTTTCTTTCCCCATTGACTTCTCAGCTTTGCTCATCTGTTCATTCTTAGAATTTGTTCAAAGGCTACTCATCTTCTAGCATCTAACTCAATGCAACTTTTCCCCTGAGGCTTTCCTGGTGTCTCCCCTCTCCCCACATTCTCCCCACTGGGTCCATGTTCTCCCTCCGTGGAACATCTTGGCACTTTTTCTTCTCCCAGGGTGTGCCTCAGATTGACCTTATGATATGTTGATTTATAGGCTTCCCTTCCACTGACACCCATTTCTTCATTTCATAAAGCATTTATGAAACATCTTGTGTCTGCTAGGCAATTGCTTAGGGATGCATCTATTATACAAACATCAGTAATACAGGGCCTGGCCCTTGGGGAGCTTACAGCCTTGCTGGGGAAACAAGCATCCTAACAAATTCATTATGGGATGACAAGCACCATGGAGAGGACTTCCAAAGTTTAGAGGAGATGATATTTTACTCTTTGAGGAGGGGTGTAGACACTGAAGCATCCCAAAGGCCAAAGGCATCTTTTGGACAGGGACTGTGTCTTTCTTGTCTATTCCCTGCAGCATCCAGGGCACAGAGGATGCTCAGGACATGTGTGCTGCATTTGGAAGAGGCTGGTTTAGGCTCTGCTTTCTCCAGGCTCCTTTGAGCCCTTCCCCCCACCTCTCACTACAGTTATCCAGTATCAGAAGTATTTGCATGTCTGTCTCTGCACAAGCTGTGAGCCCCTGGAAGGCAGTGGTTGAACCTAATTCATCACTGCATTATCACCAGAGCCTGCACAGAGGAAGGGTTTAACAGATCTTTGCTGGATGCAGTCATGGGTAGCAATGACTGTCCCCAGCTGATCCTACCTTGAAAAGAATGTGGAACATTCTTTCAGGTAGAACATTCTGTCTTTCCTCGTGTCTCTAATTCGGTCCTTTTACAATGTGTGAATGAATGAATCCCTCGACCCCACAGACAGCCTAAAGGGTGCAGAGCCACCTTTAAAATGACAAGGTGCAAGTTCCCACAGTGGCTTTATTGTCACCCAGCTGGGCCCACCTGGCTGTTGGATGACAGAGCTTCCTGCTGCACTGGGCCAGCTGCCTTGTTAATTGCAGCCCTCCCAGCTCATCAGACCCCCTTGTGAGGGAGGAAATGGTATATCTGGAGGGTGACAGGTAGCATTAGCATTTGTTCTGCACTTGGTTCACTCATAACCCATCTTCTAGATTTCAAGGAAGCATTGATCTGGAGGGTCCAAAAAAAGGTGGGTGTAGCTTTGGCAGGAACTTGTATGCCCTGTTTCAAGTATTCAATTTAGGTGTTCGGTGAAAGGGTTCTGTGGCCAAGGAAGCTTGAGAAAAATCTGGGTGAAAAAAAAAAAACTGCCTACATTTCTTTACTGCAGGACTTATCAGCACCTTTACTGTGGCTGACATGCACTGTGACTCTCCAGTAGGATGAGTAGTAAGTGATGTTCCTTCTCAGCCAAGAACCTTTTCACACCCCAGAGCAAACTTTTGGGAATTATCCATCCTGGGAATAGCATGAGATATGGCCTGTGAGAAGAGTGTCCTAGCCTATTTTATCAAATGTTGTCATGTCAGACCAGAATTTTTAAAGCTGATTCTGCCCAACAACAATTCCCCAGAACTCTTGGATTTTGTAGGAAAAAAAAAAAAATCACGTGGAGGATTTCCTGCTTCAAATCATGGAGAGGCCAAAATCTTGTAGTAACCTCTCTTAAGAGCAGGTCACCAGGTTAGTTACCCTGCTTTCAAATACATTTTGAGGTTAAGGAAGTTGAAAGGAGAAGAAAAATAAAGGGGCAGTGGATTTAAGCAGGATGGGGTTCACAGGGTTATAGGTCCAAGAATGACTGAGCTGGTATCCCGGGGACCTCATTGTGTGGGTGAGGAAATGGGCCCAGAGAGGGCAGGGACTTGCCCAAAGTAAGCACAGGAGTGCAAGACAGGGGGAGGTCCAGGGCTCCTTCTCCCAGAACTTGGCCTGGGAGTCAGGCGGAGCTGGGCTGGGCTGCTGGCGCCACCATCAGTAGCGTGCAATAGTAAGCACTGCTGGTCCCCCTCATCTGTAAACGGGGTGATACCAGTCCCCAGCTGATAAGGCTGGTGTCAGGATTCGGTGGGATAAAGGCTATCACGTGCTTCGCCTGGCGCTTGGTGGTGTAATCTGTGTTTAATGAATGTAAGGTATTAAAAACCCGTTTCATAAATGTTGCATCCTCACAGTTTGCAAGCCCTTGAACTCTCGAGGAGGGGTTACACATCGCTTTGCAGGCAGATTTTTAGGTGATTCTCCTCCTTTGGTTGATTGATGTTCACTATGTCGGGGAGCCCAGGAGGTCTTGACATGAAGAACCACGCGTGAACGTTAAATAAGAACTAGCCCATCCCCCACCAATCAAGTCAGAATTTCTGGGGTGCGGCCAGGGCATCTGGCCTTGTTTGAAAGCTCCCAGGAAGTTCCCACATACAGCCAGAAATGAGTTACCCCCAGACCACCCTCTCTGCTGACACAATCCCCCGCCCCCCTAACCCAGCTTTCAGCAAAACAGGAAAGAAGCCGACTCTCACTCTTTTGCTTTTGCAGGGCATGCTAACACATATATATGGAATCTAAAAAAAAAA
>NC_041227.1:97972226-97979319 GCF_002837175.3 Physeter macrocephalus | reverse complement strand
CTTTGTGTCCCCCTAGAGGGGTGGGATAGGGAGGGTGGGAGGGAGGGAGACGCAAGAGGGAAGGGATATGGGGATATATGTATATGTATAGCTGATTCACTTTGTTATACAGCTGAAACTAACACACCATTGTAAAGCAATTATACTCCAATAAAGATGTTAAAAAAAAGAAAAAGAAATGCTCTGTCCAGATTGCTGGAGGTGATACTAATAATAACTTGTTTATCTAGCACAAAGTTGGAGTGCTGGAACAGCCCTACTCATGTGAGGTCACCGGGCAGGGACTGTTACCCCTGCCCCCATTTTACCGATGAGAAAATTGAGGCTCTGAGAGGTGAAGTGACTTGCCTGAGGCCCTGCAATGCATAAACAGGCCCCTCCTCACCGATGTCGTTGCATGCGTGTGCTTTGCAGGGGAAAGCAGTTGGCGTGCAGCAGGTGGCCAGTGGCAGTCACAGTGAGGCCCAGGGAGGCTGTGTGTCCCCTCGGCTCCCTCCCCTTCCCCTGCTGGTGCCAGGCCCCATGAGGCTCCTGATGCTAGGGGTCACTGGGAGCTCGCGAGCAGGGCTTCTCAATAGGGATGGGGAGGTGGGCAGAGCAGAACTGCAGGGGGTGCTTCGATCAGACTGTGTCACTCTACCCCTCACCCCTGCATAAACTCACACCGATCAGATGTGTTCATTAATTCTTCACAGCCACAGTCTGAGCCTCTTACAACCAATTTCCTTCTTTCCTTCCTCTTTACTTCCTTCTCTCTTTCCTTCTGTCCTTTCCTTCTAGAACATTTACTAAAAGTGTACAAAGTGTGAGGCACAGAGTGTGTTGCTGATCATCTGCTTTATAGTATCTGTCCATGGCTGTCAGTGTGCATTACATGCCCCGAGCCTGCCTTCATTTAATTCTTACAACCCCCTGTAATTAGATAGGCTCTAATTATAATCGCTTTTTACAGATAAAGAAATCTGAGGTTCAGAGAGGTTGGGTGACTTCCCCATGGTCACACAGCAAGAATGAGACAGAGCTGGAATGTGGATCTGGGGGTGGGGGTGGAGATTGGCCTCCTTTGCCCAAAGCCTGGGATGCTTAGCACAAGACATGCTTTGAGCCCGTAGACCCCAGAGTCTGCACTTGGCAAACACACCCCCTGCCCCTTCATCATTCGTCGTGTTTCTTTCTTTGAATGGGAAAGGTCCCCACATTCTTTCTTGAGTCCAGTTGTCCCTGTGGAGGAAGCAGGTGACATCTTACTCCTCCTTGGAGCTGTTAGCGTCATCTAGGTGGAGAAAGAACAGGGGAAGTGGAGGTGTCTGGCTGACCCCGCAGAAGGGGAAGGAATGTGTCCCGGCTGCAAAGAATCCCTGCATCCCGTATCTTCTTTCTTGATTCTACCTGCTTATTTGTGGGACAAAATGGATTGTTACATGACTGGTTTGGGAATGGGGTTAATGGTCTGGAGAGAGAAAGGGCCTGCATCCCCAACCAAACTGAAACTCCTGGCTATGGACCCAGGTTGGCTGGAGCCTGGCATTTCAGTTGGCTCAGAACAAATTTGAGACTGTTCTAGCTGGCAGGGGGAACCCCAGTGACCTTCTCATTTTTTTTTGCTTCACAGAGTTTAGAATGAAGCTAAGGAGAGATAAGCAGAGGCGAGAGTCAGAGACAGAATCAGCGGGACAGGCAGACGGGAGATAAGGAGGCAAGGACTCTTACAACCAATTTCCTTTTTCTTCCTCTCTTTACTTTCTTCTCTTTCCTTCTGTCCTTTCCGTCTAGAACATTTACTAAAAGTGTACAAAGTGTGAGGCACAGAGTGTGTTGCTGATCATCTGCTTTATAGTATCTGTCCATGGCTGTCAGTGTGCATTACATGCCCCGAGCCTGCCTTCATTTAATTCTTACAACCCCCTGTAATTAGATAGGATCTAATTATAATCGCTTTTTACAGATAAAGAAATCTGAGGTTCAGAGAGGTTGGGTGACTTCCCCATGGTCACACAGCAAGAATGAGACAGAGCTGGAATGTGGATCTGGGGGTGGGGGTGGAGATTGGCCTCCTTTGCCCAAAGCCTGGGATGCTTAGCACAAGACATGCTTTGAGCCCGTAGACCCCAGAGTCTGCACTTGGCAAACACACCCCCTGCCCCTTCATCATTCGTCGTGTTTCTTTCTTTGAATGGGAAAGGTCCCCACATTCTTTCTTGAGTCCAGTTGTCCCTGTGGAGGAAGCAGGTGACATCTTACTCCTCCTTGGAGCTGTTAGCGTCATCTAGGTGGAGAAAGAACAGGGGAAGTGGAGGTGTCTGGCTGACCCCGCAGAAGGGGAAGGAATGTGTCCCGGCTGCAAAGAATCCCTGCATCCCGTATCTTCTTTCTTGATTCTACCTGCTTATTTGTGGGACAAAATGGATTGTTACATGACTGGTTTGGGAATGGGGTTAATGGTCTGGAGAGAGAAAGGGCCTGCATCCCCAACCAAACTGAAACTCCTGGCTATGGACCCAGGTTGGCTGGAGCCTGGCATTTCAGTTGGCTCAGAACAAATTTGAGACTGTTCTAGCTGGCAGGGGGAACCCCAGTGACCTTCTCATTTTTTTTTGCTTCACAGAGTTTAGAATGAAGCTAAGGAGAGATAAGCAGAGGCGAGAGTCAGAGACAGAATCAGCGGGACAGGCAGACGGGAGATAAGGAGGCAAGGAGACCTAGATCCTGTGATAGTCAGGCCTCATTTCTAGTTGGAGAAGCCCTGATTCTGACACCTCTTTGATGTATTTCCGCTCATAATACACTGACATCAAATGTGTGGGGTTTTGCCTCACCCCAACCAATTCTCCAGCTCTCGGGACCCCAACTGGGTGTCCTTCAATTCGATTCAATTCTGACACTAACTACCAGAGCTAGTGCGGACCCCCCGGCTAAAGGGCTCCATCCCACCAGACTGCCTGTCCCCCACGTCAGATGCCAGTTCCGAGTCCTGGCTTCCTGTACATCTGACCAACTGACTGTAAATCAACGTTCCCACCATTCCTTGTTCGGGTGTGATGATTTGGTATAACGGCTCACAGAACTCAGGAAAGCACTGCCCTTACTATTATTGGTTTCTTATAAGGGCTGCAACTCGGGAAAAGTCCGATAAAGGACATGCACAGAGCAAGGTATCGAGGGAGGGGCGCGGAGCTTCCGTGCCCTCCTGGGTGCGCCCCCCGCTCACCTCAACGTGTTCACTAACTTGAAAGGCTCCCACCTCGGGGTGCTGGGTTCATTCCGTTTGCCCAAAGATGTGGGGCGCCCGGGCCCAGCTGAAGCCACCTGGTGTTGGGTGTTCGTCTGTGGGGTGCCTGACAGCTCGAACAGAGGACCCCTGTGTCCCCCTGGCTTAGACTCTGACTGCAAATGAACTTCATTGTTTGTCCCATCAGGGCTTTGGGGGACACTGTCTTCATGATGGTTCAGGGCCAGGGCTCTGAACTGTGCTCACTCAGGGCCTCTGGTCCTCCCCCGGGTCCCTGCATCCTTGCCACGCCAGCTCTCCGATGTGCCCGCTCGGAGCTGACCCACTTCTCTGCCTTCACGCTCTGCTGAGCAGAAAACTCCGTCCCCGGGCCCCGCTCCAGCGCAGTGGGGTTTGGGACACGTGGTCCAGCTGTGAGCCCGGGAGGAGGAAATACCCGTGGAGCGCTGATGCCTCTGTCAACGTCCTCCCTGCCCTCTGCAACCAAGGGTTCACGCGTCTGAGTCCCCACCTGGGTCCTCAGCACCCAGCCACCTCCCACCCGCATCCGGGCACCTGTGGCGCAGCGGGGGCGTCAGGCATGAGGACACAGCTCACAGCCGGCCACACGTGGGCCCGATCCCCTGATCTCGTCATGCCTCAGTTTCCTCCTCGGTGAGATGAGCATAACTATCCCTACAGATCACGGTGACTCGTTTATTGAATCATGTGGGGGAGGAGCCGAAGTGTCGGTCACCAGCAGCTGCAGCGACCCCCCTGGAGACGCCCGGCTCTGTAATTTGAGCATCATTTCAGGCTGGTTCTCTGGTCTCCTGGAGGTTCCATGAATGTACCTAACACATTCCTTTACTGATGAAACCATCTGGAAAGGGTTCTGGTTAGCTGGCATTGCCCCCAGGATTGCATTATGACCTTGTCTCCTGATCAAGGACAAGGTCATGAGGTCTCATCAAACCCACCCCACTGCAGTTCAAAACAAAAATGATATAAAACACACAATCACTGCCCCCCCGCTCCCCGTCCACACACACACACACGGAGCACCTGCCGTGTGCTGGGACTGGTGCTGGGCTCCTGGGATATACTAATGGCAAGACCTGGCCATGCAGCAGACCTTGGCCTGACTTGGGGGGCAGACGGGGGCCAGACACGTGCAGTGGTGTGTCAGGCGTGCTGTGGTGAGGCCACGTGTAAGGCTCACCGGGGGCTCCGAGGAAGAAGAGTGCAGATCTGCTCTAGGGTTCAGGGAAGGCTTTGCACAGGAAGTGACTCTAACTGCAAGGGAAGGTGTTTTCCAGAACAGGGGAGGAAAGTCATTATCAGCAGAGGAGATGACATACACAGAAGTCCCTGTGTTGTGAGTGAACAGGACGTACTCCTGAAAGATCTGGGGGATAATTGGAGTGTAAACCGTGCTGTGGGGAGGATTGGGAACTGAGGCTGGACAGGCAGACTGAGGACAGGTCCAGGGGATCTTTTTTTTTTTTTTTTTAAACATCTTTATTGGAGTATAATTGCTTTAAAAGGTGTGTTAGTTTCTGCTTTCAAGGGGATCTTTGACCACGAAGTTTGAACTTTATCAAAGAGGCACTGAGAATCCACTGAAGGAATATAAATAGGGAGGTGGTATCACCAGATTGTGTTTTAGAAATATCTCTCTAGCAGCACTAAGGAGTATGGATTGGAGGGGTCAACAGACCACTTGTGAGACTCTTGAAATAATCTGGATTTTAAAAATGCTATTGTACAGATCGATGATGCCTGGGTGCATGAAGCAGCTTTTAAACTGCTTAGAAAGTGTATTAATTATTATAGTAACAGCAGGTGATAACAGCCATTGAGCTTCTACAAGGTTTCAGGCATTGTGTGAAGCGCTTGGCGGGTATTACTGCGTTTACCTAACCTCTGTGTCTCAACTTCCTCACCTGTGAAATGGCGAGAGGAATAATACTGACTTCAAGTTGTGATGATAACGTGACTCAGATATAATATAAAGAGCTTCTATAAAGAGCTTCGAATGATCCCTAGCCCAGGTAGCCTTTAATAAAGGCTGGGCTGACCACAATCCTAGGAGGTAGGATGCCATGGTTGAATTTCACAGATAGGAAAGCTGAGGTTTGCAAGACCACTCAGGTTATATGGGGCAGCTGCAGGGTTCAGAGCTAGACTCTCATGGCTGTTGACTGCAGGCTCTCAGCTAATACATGATGTCTGTGGTCATTGTCACTGTCATGATGACTTAAAGATCAGAGTGAGAGGCAGGTGCATGACCAAGGTGACTCCTAGGGACATCCCCATTGCTGAACAAAGGGTGCCTGCAAGGAGCTGGCTGCCACTCCCACAGGTCAGACCCCTCCTATTCCCGGAGAGTCTGGGGGGTTCCCATTGGATTTCTGGGTCATGGCACCAGTTTGGCTTGAGCTCAGTAGCTCCATCTAGGTGGTACGGCCACTGATCCAGCCTAGAACCCACCCAAGGAAGGTACGAATCTTCTTCCCAGTTCCAGGGCCAGCAGGGGGTATCTTAACAGGCAGGACTGTCTGCTCAGAGCTTCCCATCTCCCTTGGAGAGGGCCACATTTCGGGGGATTCTAGATTCTTCTCATAAGCTGGGTGACACTCATCTCTGTCAGCTTGGAGCAGTGGAAACCCTGGCAGCCCAGAGAACTGTTGACTGGGGGCAGTGAAGCCAGGCTCCATGAATTTTTGATCAACTCCCCTCCTGAAGATATCAGCGTGCCCTTGAAGGTGGATAATTGAAATTCAGATTTAGATTTTCTATTACTTGGCCATATTCTTTATGAGGCTGCTTTGCGTTTCCTGGTGACTTGGTTGCAGCTTTAGTGACTCCATTATGGAGAAATATATTGATTTGTCAGGGTGGTGTCAGGGGCGCTGCTCTGATGAAAGTTCATTTATCTCTCTCTGAGCAGCTTGTGTTTTTAATTCGTCTTTGCCTCCAACAAGGCGTGGGATGAGGGTGTGTGCATGTGTGGAGGGCACCTCCACTCTCCGGACCCTGTTCACCACCAGACACTGTAAATAAAGCTCAGGGTGCAGCCCTGGCTCTGGTTTTATGTTCTGTGCTGAGGAGATAAAATAGCTCCTCATTTGCCTCTGCTGGTGTTGATAATATTTGTGTTCATTCTTCCCCTCCCCTGACACAGACACCCATAGCTGGATGTGACGGATGGGGACCAAAACTCCCTCAACCATGGGAGAATGGCTCTCACTCTCTCTCTCTCTAAACAAGAAGCAAGTCGATATTGAAGTGACAAGTGGAACTAGAGAGGTTTCCATTTGCATTCTGATGAAGTGCGGGGAATAACTTTTTTTTTTTAACATCTTTATTGGAGTATAATTGCTTTACAATGGTGTGTTAGTTTCTGCTTTATAACAGTGAATCAGTTATACATATACATATATCCCCCTATCTCCTCCCTCTTGCGTCTCCCTCCCACCCTCCCTATCCCACCCCTCTAGGTGGTCACAAAGCACCGAACTGATCTCCCTGTGCTATACGGCTGCTTCCCACTAGCTATCTGTTTTACACTTGGTAGTGTATATATGTCCATGCCACTCTCTCACTTCGTCCCAGCTTACCCTTCCCCCTCCCCGTGTCCTCAAGTCCATTCTCTACGTCTACGTCTTTATTCCTGTCCCGCCCCTAGGTTCTTCATAACCAATTTTTTTTCATAGATTCCATATATATGTGTTAGCATACGGTATTTGTTTTTCTCTTTCTGACTTACTTCACTCTGTATGACAGACTCTAGGTCCATCCACCTCACTACAAATAACTCAATTTCGTTTCTTTTTATGTCTGAGTAATATTCCATTGTATATATGTGCCACATCTTCTTTA
>NC_041227.1:97923844-97971535 GCF_002837175.3 Physeter macrocephalus | reverse complement strand
ATAGTGTCTGGCCTTACATTTAGGTCTTTAATCCATTTGGAGTTTATTTTTGTGTATGGTGTTAGGGAGTGTTCTAATTTCATTCTTTTACATGTAGCTGTCCAGTTTTCCCAGCACCACTTATTGAAGAGGCTGTCTTTTCTCCATTGTATATTCTTGCCTCCTTTATCAAAGGGGAATAACTTTTAGTTGTGAGATTTCTCCAATGTTTACAGGCTCATGCCTTCATTAATCCCGGCCAGTGTGAAGGAGTCTGGATGCTTGACCTAGACCCTCTCCTCTGCTGCTATCCAGCTGCATGTGCTGGGCAGTGATTTCATCTTTCCGAGAGTCAGCCTCCTTGATCATAATGGGAAGATACTGATGCTAAATGGATAGGATTGGTGGGAGGAGACAAGGAAATGATGCCTGTGAGTTCTTAGCACATTGCCTGGCCCCACACAATAAAAACAAGAGTTGAAAGTCAATAAGTAAAATAAATAAAATAAAATGGAATCAGTGATCATGTTGGCTTTGGTGAGAGATGGTGCCTGCACCCAAAGAGCTCAGTCTAGTGATACAAACGTGCTGGGTTGAGGCGACCCCCATGAAAGTGCAGAGAGGAGCCATCCTATTTAGAGTGGGAGGGGGAAGGTTAGAGAGGACTTCCTGGAGGAGGTGATAACTGATCTCATTTGGAAGTAGGAGTAAAAGTTGGTTAAGGAAAGAAGAGGAGCAAGGATGAAGGTGGGGCAATAGTATGGGAAGACCCTTATTGTACGGACAAGTCATTTGATGTTGGAATATTCCAGTAGGCTTGGAACAAAGAGGGCGCATGAGTTTGGGGGCAGGAGATGATTCCAGGATGATGACTGCAGCCCTCATTGTGAAGGGTCTTGAGCTAAGCAGAGACGACAAACACATTTGTCAATGTCCTGAAGACTCAGAGGCGCCATTACAGGGGTTTAATCAGGGAAAAACATGATCTGATCGACACTTTGGAAAGATCTCTCCAACTGCAGGGTGGATGATGGGTTGGAGGGACACTTACTTGATGGAACCTGTAACAGGAACACCTGCTTGAAGGCCTTTGTAATAATCCAGGTATATAGAGAGGAAAGACTAAACTAAGGGAGTCATGGTTGGAATAAGTCAGAGAAGGCAGATAGGAGACAGGAGGGAGAAGGTGTTGTTGGGGTAAAGCTGGCTCTGGGGCTGAAAAGGTAGCGGAGGCCAAGTCACCCTCCGGTGGCTGTGTCAGTTTCCTAGGGGTGCCGTAACGAAGTCCTCTATACTGGGTGGTTTAAAACAGAAATTTATTTTCTGGGTTCTAGAGGCTAGAAGTCCAAAATCAAATGTTGGAAGGGCCATGCTTCCTCCGTAATCTGTAGGGAAGAACCCTTCCTTGCCTCTCCTAGCAAGGAGGTTTACCAGCATTCCTTGGCATCGCTTGGCTCAAAGGTGCATCACTCCAGTCTCTGTCTCCATCGTCACATGGCCATCTTCTCCCTGTGTATTTCTCCTGTTCTTTTAGGGACATCAGTCATATTGGATTAGGGTCCCACCCTATCACACACACACAATACTGTGTCAGATTTCCCCTGAGCTGGAAGGAGCAGGTGGCAGGTGGGAGAGGTAGGAAGACTGAGGAGTTTTCGTTTCAGTTGTCGAGTTAATAGCTCTCATGAGACACCAAGTGGAAGTTGGGTACTGCATATTCTTATAAGTAGTTGGATACTGTATATTCTTGTAGGAAGTTGGATACCACGTATTCTTGTAGGTAGTTGGATACCACATGTTCTTGTAACTTCGTTACCTATTTCTCCCTCAATCACCACCAGAGGAGACCCCAAGAAACCATATGACCAAAACTGTAATTGCTCTGGGGGCAGGAGTGCACAGGAAGTCATGCGAGGCAGAAGTGAGGTTGCTTCCTGTTCTGAGGTGGATCTGGAGAAGAGAGAAAGATGGAAGGAATGATGATGGGCCCTGGCAGTGAAGGATGGAGCATCAGTTCCCCCATCCACTGGATATTGTTTCTTAGTGCTCACCTTATGTCGGGTACCCTGGGGGACTTCAAGATGCACCTGCCACAAATCCCATCCTCCAGGAGCTTACAGTCATGATGGGATTTGCGGCCAGACAGGAACCAATAGTCCACGAACAGTTGTAAGGTGAAGGTGAAACGTGTTGACTACCAGAAGTGATAAATTGCTGTGGGAATTCATAGAGAGAAGAAGTGATCTCTTCTAGGAGCGTGTGTGAGTGTGTGTATACATGCATAGGGGGAGGACGGGGGGAATTCAAAGAGGAATTTATTCTAGAGCTGGACTTGGAAGAATGAGTTATATTTGGGCATGTGGTGCTGGGGTCAGGGCAGGTCGTTTTGCAGGCACACAGGAGAAACGAGGAGGTTATCTAAGCCTTATCCTGGGAATGTAAAACATTTAAGTTAAGTATCAAAGTTGAACTGCATACATTTTGGCATAAGAAATCAGGCTAACAAAGCAGTGTTTTTTATTTACATTACTTGATACTCACAGCAATGTTATGTAGAAGAGGATCTCGTTATTCCCATTTTCAGGTGAGAAAATAGAGGCTCAGGAGAATTGAGTAGCATGTCAAGCTCACACAGTTAGTAAAAGGCAGAGCTGGGAGTCCCAACCAATGTCCTTTGACTCTAAAGCCCGTGGTCCTTCTACTGTGTCTGCTTTATTACTCCTCTCCGATTTGTCAACACCCTGATTCAAACTTGCTTCCGCAGGAAAACTAGCCCGGAAGGAACTCTGTAGGGTTGATTACGGGGGCCAAGACGAGGGAAGTAGACGGAGGGCAGCTTACAGGGTGAGTCTTTTTCTGATTCTAAGCGAAACATCTTTCCTGCCACGGATCCTCTGGCCCCCCAGTGTGAAGGCTGTGGAATAGGCAAGGATCATTTTCTTCCTAATACAGTCCCATAGAAGATCACTGGGCTGTCAGCACTGTGGATACGGCCAGGGTAGCACTGATGCCTGTCCATGCTCAAGGTCACTTTAGGCTGCTCCGTAATCTGGGGCTTGGACGGCACAACCGTAGAGCATCCATTCCCCGGATTGAAGCGAAACAGCCTCGACGTCTCACAGGGGATCTGCAAAGAAGAGTCAGGATCCAGAAGAGTAAGGACACACCTCACCTGCATTCAGAGGAGGTGGTGGCTCAGCCTCCAGGTCAGACGGTCTTGCTCTGTTTCCTGACCCTGACTGGCATCCTCTCCAGGACAGAGGACCTGGCCAGAGACCCATGAGCAATCATCACAAATCCATCCCACATCCAGGAACTTGGCCAAATGCTCCTCCTGCTAACAGTGGCCAGGAGCCTGGTCTGTATGTCTAAAGGGCAGTAGTGCTTTATGACTGGATTACATCAACCTTAATGGGATCTTCTGGAAGAAGCCTAGGCACAGGAAGCTGTAGGAAATTGGTCCTTGTCTGCTGAAGAGGTCTCCATGCATCGTCATCATCATCATCATCATGATGTTTTTTAAAAAAGGAAAAAGAACAAAGTATAATACCGACAATAACAACATTCCTTTGTGAGTTCTTACTATGTACCTGATACTATTCTGAACCTCTTACATTCATTAACTCATTTAATCCCCTGGTACCTTATGAGGTGGATACTATTAGGGTACACATTAAAAAATAATAAATAGATTTATTTATTTGTTTGTTTATTTATGGCTGCATTGGGTCTCGGTTGCTCTGGGGGCTCTCTCTTGTTGTGTCGAGCGGGGGCAACTCTTCGTTGCGGTGCGCGGGCTTCTCATTGCGGTGGCTTCTCTTGTTGAAGCACAGGCTCTAGGCGCGCGGGCTTCAGTAGTTGTGGCACACGGGCTCAGTAGTTGTGGTGCGCAGGCTCAGTTGCTCCACGGCATGTGGGATCTTCCAGGATCAGGGATTGAACCCATGTCCACTGCATTGGCAGGCGGATTCTTAACTACCGTGCCACCAGGGAAGTCCCAGTGTACCCATTTTATAGATAATAACTGAGGCTTAAGAGAGATTAAATAAACTGCCTAAGATTACGCAGTCTCTTAGTGGTGGGGGGAAGATTTGAACAGAACTGCCTGATCCTGGAGCATATGCTCTTAACCACTGTTCTGTGCTTCCTCACCATGGCATCCAGCATGACTCAGGGGAGCTCCAGCCTGTAGCCAAAGGAAGGGTCCTTCAGCTTAATGGGAACTCTCTCAGGTCCTGGCTAAGACATTGCATTAGAGGGTGTCATTCAAGGGCACTGAGGAACTTTTTTTCATTCCAAGGCCCAGGCAGAGTATTGTCCTTGAAGCTAATGGGAGATGTACCCCTTGCTGTTATTTACCTAACCTCCCCTGGAATCTGCTCCTCCCCCTGTGTTCTTAATCTTGGTTAATGATGACGTTATCCAGTCGATCTGATCTCCAAAACCAGAAACCTCAGAGTCATCTTCAACTCCTCCCTCCTCTTCAGGGACCCCTCCCCCATACAATCCATCATCAGTCCTGCAAATTCTGTCTAACACACGTATCCGGAATCCAGCCTTTCTCCTCTCCACCCCTCACAGCTACTCTCTGAGCATCTTCTGTCGAGATGATTGCAGTCACTCCTCTTTAGCTAAAGCTCCTTAACTAAGGTTCTTCCCAAATTGGACCTAAATTCCTTAGGTCTCCCCTTCTGCCACTACACTACTAGCCCCAAGTTTCAGGTACTCTTGTTCCCCGAAAATGATGTGCCTGACCACGACTCTCGGTCTTTCACAATCTGTTCTATTTCAAATATCTTTCTTCTGTTGCAACACTGGGAAAACTCCTATTCAACTGTCAAAGCCCCAGCCATATGCCACTTCCTCTGGGAGCTCTGTGGATTGCTCTACTCCTGGGGAATGCTCCCCGCTCCCTCCTCTGTGCTCTGGCTTCCCTTACTTATATGTTTGGCAAACACAGACTGGGCTCTTCTAGAATATGTCTGCTGACATCTCTCTCTTCCACCAGAGATAGGACCTCATTCATCTTTCTCTCTTCTGCCTCTAGTATAGTGCTTAGACCATAATATATGTTAAGTAAAGAGCTGTTGAATAAATGGATGAAAAAAACCTGACAGATTGATGGTTCACATTGCATCCAATTGACACACACACACACACACACACACACACACACACACACTCACACACTTGCAAAAGGTATTGTAATAGAATCTCCTGAAATTAGCTTAGTAAATAATGAATCCTGGTTACTGCCCAGAGGTCTGCATCCCTCACCAAATCTCTCCGTGGAAAATATTGCCCTGTGGGTGAGACACGCTAACAATAATTGTGAGCTTGTAGATGGCATCTTTTAAGTCCCACCTCGAAGGAGAAAGCAGGTGGTGGAGGGAGAGAGAGAGGGGAGCAGCAGCTATTTCAGAGCCTTCATGAAATCTGCTTGGTAAGAAATAAAATAAAATGCCACCACCAGCATCACAGCCACCCCCTGACTGCAGTGTAAGATTTCTTTAACACCTTAGCAGACAAACTCCCCCATGGGAGGAAACATACTGCCTCACTGGCCCACACTGGGTGTAAATCGCTGATGTAAGAAGCAGGCTTCTCTAAAGAGGATGGCGAATCCTCATGGTGGGGTGTGGAAAACCCATTCTGAGCCCCTGTGTACTCCCAGCACCGTTGCCAGGGCCTCTCTGTTGCCTTCCTTAATCATCGTAGCTACCCGGACAGGGATACATCCTTGTTCCCATTATGCAGATTGTGAAACAGAGGCTCAGAGAGGGAAAAGCATTTGTCTGACACCATGCATCCTGGGAGAACAAGAATTCAAAGCCAGGTTAATGTGATTCTAAAGTTGGTCTATTTTCACCTCATCTGTTGGATCAGGAGGGAGGAAGGGGCTCAGGGGCCTCGGAGTCAAACAGCTTTCCCTGTGACTTTGCCAAGAGTCATCTGTGCTCTCCACATGCTCTTGCACCAAGTGGTTTGGTGCTGACCGCAGGGTGCTCCACTTCTGTCTCACACGATTTCCTGCCCTCCTTGGGTTTGTGTCTCCAGTGCTGGTCTTCAAAATCCATATGGAATGAATCCCGTTAGCCTTCTCCCCGTTATCGCCTGCAAAATTGTTCTATGTGCATGGAACAGGTTTTCATGCATATACCTATATGTGCTGCTGGAGCTATATTCATATAAACAGAGATTCCTGAATAGAGAGCGTTGGTCCAAGCGACATCTGAAATGCGGTATTTACAGCTTGTTAAATTCTAGATGTCACAATCTGAAGGGAACACTGTCCGGATGAGAGAAACCAAGATAGGGTAGGTAGGGCAGTTCTGGGAACAAAGCCATATGAGGAAGATTTGAAGGCAGCAGAAATGTTCAGCCTAGAGAGACTTGCAAATATTAGAGCAGCTCCAAGTGAGACAGCATAAAAGTTAAGGAGAGAAAGATTTCTAACCAATGGATTAATCAGTCAATGAAAAGCAATTTGAGCGATCAGTGAGTGGCCTTCACACATTCAATACGTATTAGGAATCTACTGGTCTCTAGACTCAGCACTAGAGCCTCATATGAAATGGCTTTTTTTGGATGGCAGGAAGCTTCCAGTCACAGGAAGAGCCCAAGCAGGAGCTGAATGTTTACCCAACACGGGCAATATTAAGGGGATTCCAGCACTAAATGGATGATTGGAAAAGATGAGTTCTAGTGTATTGCAATTCAGTACAGTCAAGAGAGGTGCAGTCATCTCTGTACCATCCAAAGGACCCAGTGCAGGGCATCGCTTGCTGTAATCGTTAATTGACTGGCCGGTGCAGTGCATGCCTGCTGGCCACTAGCCACATAGCCCCACAGCGTGTAATGGGGTAACCGAGCTAGCATCCCAAGAGAACTAAAGGAGAAGAGAGCTGAGATGAAAGCAGAATGGATTTGGCTTGAATTAATGTGCTGACCCACAAGGGGACTTGTCACTGAAATGAGTATGTGAGGGGAAGCTGTCTCTCTGTCCTAAGTGATTCTTTGAAATCTCTTAGGTGCCCAGTTCTACAAAGCAATAATCGGAGGGTGTACATTGTGTTCATGAGGCATAGCCCTGGGCTCTAAAATCAGAGCTGGACAGAAGTATTCAAATTGTCCTGATAACCGTGGGGCTTTGCTATCCTAACCTGCTCTCCTGCTTCCTAACCTCTGGCCTCTCCTTTGGCTCACAGCTTTCAGCCGTTCTCAGTGGTTTTCCCAGGGGAGGGGTGTTGGCTGGGCCTGTACCTCCACTCTTTGGATCACAGGCTGAATCTGTCACCCACTTCTCAGGATGCTTGGTCTCCTGGTTGGTTGGTTTGTTTGTCTTGACTCCACGAACCCTCACTGTCCTCAGCACAGAAACATTGTTCTGGGGAAAAGAACATTGCGTATGGGCCAGGCACTGGGCTAGTTATGGTCTACACCGGGCACCCAACTCACTTTTAGCCCTCCTCACAAAAAAAAACCTTTTCTGCAGATGAGGGTCTAAGAACTTAGGAAAGTTGCCCAAAACACACAGCAAGTGAGTGAGTGGCAATGTCAGGTTCAATCACGTGTGGGGTGTGTGTGTGTGTGTGTGTGTGTGTGTGTGTGTGTGTGTGTGTGTGTGTGTGTGTGTGTGTGTGTGCGCGTGTGCGTGTGTGTGTCTCCTGACTCCAACTCCTATGTTCTTCCTACTCCTTGGGGAGAAGGGATCGCCCCAGGCAGCAGCCCCTCTCCCTGCCCTCCCAGCCCGGCCAGGGCTTTCTTGCTTGCATTGAGAGAGGACAGAACATACTTTCTTCCGAATTGGCGGATGCCCCGTGTGCCTTTTTTTGCTGGGAGCCAAGCGCTGTTCTAAGTGCAGCCCTTTAAAGCAACAGTGCTTGGGAACAGTCCCAATCCTGGCACCAGGTTTGTTTCATTCAACTTGGTTCAGGCAAGAAGGAGCAGAGAGCTTAGACAACGGTACTGCCAATTTCTTCTTGATCTGAGAGCATCTGCCCAAGGAAACACTGTGTTCTGAGGAGCCCCAGGAACAAGCATCACAGCCGAATGAGAAATTCCACCTTCTGACTATCTTTCATGTCTCCTCAGAGGTCTTAGTGCTTTGCCTGTGCCCAGCAAATAGATGATTAATGCCAGTCTGGAGTCTCAGTTTCCTCATCTTTAAAATGATGGGTAACTATCTTCCTGGCAGGTGGTGAGTATCAAATCGACAAGCTCATGCTACTCTTCTGGGCTTGATACTTGGTAAATCTTTGATAATATTTTTCTCTGTTCACCCCACCACTCTCGCATCCCTCACCTCCCCCCTCTCTGGGCCGTGGCTGGAAGCAGGTAGCACATCTCCTGGGGGGAGCAGATGGTTCACTCCAGCCAAGGAGTCACGAGCCACTATGCACTTAGGGCCTGTGACTCAGAGCCCAGGTGAAGAGTCAACAGCCAGGATGCTTCAGGTCAGGGTCGCCAGAACCCATCCGTGCTTGTTTAGCTCATGGTGAAGTTTGTTTCCTTTCTGATGCCTCCTGCTCTCTTCCCTTCCCCAATCCCTTGACCCTGCATCTGAGTTTGGAAATAGGGACAGGACGGAGAGCAAGCTTAAGTTTAGAGAGCACAGTTGCACAGCCGCTAACACCTGTAGAAGCATTAATAGGTCTCGTCCTGTCGAATGTCTCCTGTTCTCTTAGCAATATTGAAGCTGGGGGAATCCTCCCCCAGCAGCCCCCCAGACAAGAGCTTACAGTGCCTCATAAAGTGAAGACGTTCATTATAAGAAGCTTCAGGGAGCATTGCTGCCTAGCCTGTAACAAGGTCTTATCTTGTAAATGCCCAGAGAACTAGGGCAGGGTTAGTTTCACACGTGGGCTTCACTGCAGAGCCCAGGGGTTAATATATAATGCATTCAGCGCCGGTGAATCATCGGATCTGTGGCTGGTTTGAGCTGAGAACGACACTGGCCAGGAGTGAATTCACTTATTTACTCCCCTCCCTTGGCTGCCCTGTGAGCATATGCATACGTGTGTGGGCTGAAAGATCACTTCCTGTTCAGGGGTGTCTTGCTTCAGAAAACGTACAGGAAAGTTTGGAGGGGGTGGAAGCTTAAGTAGCACCATCATTTTAATTTATTTTTATTTTTCATTAATGAATTTATCATGGATGATATTTTTGTTAATGGGTTTATCATGGTAGGCTCTGTTTACATGTGTTTTAATTTATTTAACTTGCACTCTGACCTTGTGAAGTTACAATTGTTATCACTATTTTACCAGTGAAAAAGACTGAGGCTCACAGACTATACATAAGTTGCTAGGTTTCACAAATTAAGGATATGGAAGAGCTAGTATTCAAATTCTGGTCTTTTCCGTTCTGAATATATTATTTTTCCCACACAAACTAGTGCCTGTCTTGAAATGCAACTTCATAACAATAATGGATATTTTGAGAAATTACATTTAGTTACTAATATCTTTAAAAAGTCTTGTATTTTCCAAGCTCCCAGGAGCAATTTTTCCTTATGGATATGCATTTTAATATAGTTATAGTCATTACATAGGAATACTTTTGTGTTCTTTTCTCTTGTCTTAATGTTGTATGATATACTTTTCCTGATACTGCTAAATAATCTTTAAAATTATCATTTATAAAAAGGCAAAATAATCCATTGGGTTAATTTCCCATCGTTTACTAAAACATTCTCCTGTTATGAGCCACTTTGCCTTTTCTCACATTTTGCTGTGATGAGTAATGCTGCAGTGAAGATGTTCATGCATAGACCTCCTCTCAAAGCAGTATTTTATAGAGGAAGAAGCGGGATTGGACTCAGGCAGACTGGGTTTGGATGCAGTTTCTCCCTCATAATAATGCTGCAGCATCAGATAAGTCATTAGCCCTTGTTCTAAGTTCCTCATCTCTAAAATGGGAATAAGGATATGTGTCAAAAGATTGATATGCAGGATTAGTAGCACAATGACTATAAGCTTGCCTAGCCTAGGACAGATATGTAATCAATTTTAGCCCCACTCTCCTCTTTGGAAAACCCCATGGGTAGAATGTCAGAGTACATATGCTTTTGTGAGTTTTGGTGCCTTCTGCAAAATTCCTTTTCAACAGGGTTAAGAATGACTTATGCTGCCACCAGCATGGAGGAGAGTACTTTGCACCACAAGCTCACAAGCAATTGGTTTTATTATTTTTGGTGCTTGTGGTTTTGAAAGGGTAACAAGCTAGGACTAAAAATCAGCTCTGAGCCAAGACGTGGAAACAACCTAAATGTCCATTGATGGGTGAATGGATAAAGAAGATGTGGTACCTATATACAATGGAATACTACTCAGACATAAAAAAGAATGAAATAATGCCATTTGCAGCAACATGAATGGAACTAGAGATTGTCATGCTAAGTGAAGTAAGTCAGACAGAGAAAGACAAGTACCATATGATATCACTTATATGTGGAATCTAAATTATGACACAAATGAACTTATCTACGAAACAGAAACAGACTCACAGACATACAGAACACACTTGTGGTTGCCAGGACGGAGGTGGAGTCGGGGAGGGATGGAGTGGGAGTTTGGGGTTAGCAAATGCAAACTATTATATATAGAATGGATAAACCACAAGGTCCTGCTGTGTAGCACAGGGAACTATTCGATGATCCTGTGATAAACTGTAATGGAAAAGAATATAAAAAAGAATGTATATATATGTATGTATAACTGAATCACTTTGCTGTACACCAGAAATTAACACAGCATTGAAAATCAACTATACAATTAAAAAATTTAGAAATCGGCAATTAAAAAATCAGCTCTGTGCTCTTTACTTGTGAAGATGCTGGACTTTACAGTCACAGAAATGAGTCCCAAAGCTTTTGAAGGGCAAAGACTGTTTAGTGGCCAGCAAGGCTTATATGTAAGTCTTCTATGACTAATCAGATCCCCTTGAACCAAGTGACTGATGGGATAGAAAGAATGTATTCTTGACAGGAAATATTATCTGACTGAGCACGGGTGCCTGGTAGACAATGCAAAACCTTCTTAACTGATGATTTTTTTTTTTTTTTTTTTTTTAAAGAGGGTTTGTCATCAGATAAGGAAGCTTAACAAGATCCTCTCCAAAATTGGATTTGACATGTGCCCGGCACTCGGACAGCTGAGCCCTCCCTCCCCAGACAGTTCTCTGCAGCTGCAGCCCAGGGCACAGGGCTCTGCCCTTCCTGCTGCTGACATAGCTGCTAATCCCAGGCTAATGAGTGATCCCGAGGCAGAGGGGACAGTGAGGCTAGGCAAGCAGGTAGGGGGGTAGAGGGCACGCAGAACTGCTGAAGCCCCGGGCTAGGAAGAGCTGTGGTTTCCTGGGGAACTCAGAGAATGCAACTTTCCTAGAGCGGTTCCTGGCTGTGAATTGGGCCAGTGCTCTGGGTCCTATCCTAACCTGGGGTAGTGTCTTACACGGGGTGCCGGAGAGAGACAAAGAAGAGGTTGCCGCGGCTGATTTGACGCCACATCCATTTGTTCAGGCTGTAAACCCACATCGAAAGATAAGCACTGTTGGGGGACTGTCTCCTAAGGACATCTCTTCAGGGTGGTTCTTGATTTTCATTCATTTTAATTTGATTTTACTCAGAAAAAGATTGGGGGCAAAGGGTACATTGGGGGTGATTTACCTTGGAGGTTATATTCATCCCAGGATGGCTCTGAAGACCTCAAGCCAAAATGTGAATTAAAAAAAAAATACTATCCCACCCATTACACACACACACACACCACAAAACATAAATTGAAACATCCTCTTAGTCATAAATCTACACAGTATCAGGATGGTTAGATAGATAGATAGAAATTTTGTTTTTTTAGTGTTAGGATACCTGGATTCATGTCTAATTCACAAGAGTACTGTGATCTAGGGCATGTCACTTAATGCATCTGACTTTTCACTTCTCAGCTTAAAAAATGCGAGTCAAGTATGTGAATGTCTAAGGTCCCAAAGAGGAAAGCTTAGTGGCCCATGCACAACTGAAAAGGTATAGATTTATACAGCAGTGAGTTTCCATTTAAAACCTGTTAAATGACAGATGTGCTGTGTTTATGTGCGTGTGTGTGTGTGTGTGTGTGTGTGTGTGTGAGTGTAACATTATCAAGTGTTGGGAAGGGTGTTAATCTACATAAACTCTCATCCACTGTTGATGAAAATGTAAATTGGCAAAACTATTTATTTTGTGATCATATAAGTGAATAGTTACATGATCAAGAAAGGTGATTCTCATATCCTAAGAACCAGAAGTTTTACACTTAGCTCTGTCCTGGAACATAATGTACATAGGAGACATGCACAGGAATTCATATGATGGCATTGTTTATACATACGTAAACATATAAACAGCCTAATGGCAATCAACAGCAGAAATCAAAAATAATTTTGGTATATTTACTACAGTGGTATATGACCCAGCAGAGAAACTGAATGAACTGGAGCCAGCTTTGAGGAGCTCCCATTGATCAAATTTGAGACCATTTGAGCACCAAAATAATTACGAATGGTAATGAGTGATGAGCCATGTAAAAATAGGAATTCATGAATCCACATTCATAATAGATAGATGATAGACAGATAGATAGACAGACAGATTCAATACATAGATTAGACACATATATACACACACACATGAGTACAGGAGAAGGGAGGCCCTTGCTTATATTACAATGCTGAGGGCTGAAGCTGGAGCTTGGAAATCATCATTTTGCAATTACCGTGGTAAAGATGGGTCAGGGAAGAATCATCAGCAGATACTAAATCTAGGAGGAGATTTTGCTGAGAGCAAGATATTGACATGGATTTTAAGTATCTCTCCCACATACTGATTATTAGTTAAATGGAGAAAAACCAATAAGTATATACTGAAAAAATTGGCAACACCTTGATCAAAATTAACATCACCAATAAGGAATCAAAGGACATTGTGTTTCTCCAGGTGTGATATCCTAAGAGTGTATGACCTTAATCTAATCATGAGGAAATACCACACATCCCCAAATGGATAACTTCCTATGCAAAGATAGAAGGGTTATCTTCTTCAAAAATGTCATTGTCCTAAAAGACAAGGAAAGGCTGTGAAACATTCCAGATTATCTAAGGCTAAACGAACTTGACAGCGAGGTAAGATCTTGTACTGCAGGAGAGAGAGATGCTATCAAGGACCTTTTCAGATAAACTGACACAATTGGAAAATGGATGGTATATTAGTTAAAAGTAGAGCATAAATGTAAATGTGTGAATTTTATAATTGCAGTGGTTATATAAGAAAGTATTCCTTCTCCTGGAAATACACATTTAAATACTTAGAGGCATAGGTCTAAGATGTATGTAAATTATTCAAATTATACACACACACACACACACACACACACACACACACATGCAGAGAAAATGGAGAGAAATATTAACAAAGGTGAATCTTATAAAGAATATTTGGGTGTTCTTTGTACTACTTCATTTTTATAGCTTTGTCAGTGTTTATTTTTATTATTATTAATTAACATCCCAATAAATATGTGAGAGATGCAGCTAAATCAATGTTCAGAGGACCAAATGGTAGCTTTGAGTGATTATATTATGAAGAAAGGTGTACAATTATTGATCTAAATTTCCACCATAGGAGGCCAGAAAGAAAAACAAGCATATTAACCTAAAGTAAGTAGATGGAAGGAAATAATAAAAGCAGATAAAAGCAGAAATCAAAGAAAATAAAAAACAGAAAAGAAAGAAAATTGGTAAAGTCAAAAAAAATTTAAAGGTTAATATAATAAATTTGATAAACTCTTAACAAGACTAAAAAAAAAGGAAACACAAATTACCAATAACATCACAACAGGAATTGAGTGACTGTCACTGTAGGTCCTACAGACTTTAAAAGGATGAAAAGGAGGGCTTCCCTGGTGGCACAGTGGTTGAGAGTCCGCCTGCCGATGGAAAAGGAGGGCTTCCCTGGTGGCACAGTGGTTGAGAGTCTGCCTGCCGATGCAGGGGACATGGGTTCGTGCCCCGGTCCGGGAAGATCACACATGCCGCGGAGCGGCTGGGCCCGTGAGCCATGGCCGCTGGGCCTGCGCGTCCGGAGCCTGTGCTCCGCAACGGGAGAGGCCGCAACAGTGAGAGGCCCGCGTACCGGGGGGGGAAAAAAAAAAGGATGAAAAGGAAATATTATGACAACAAATTCTACAATTCAGATGAAATGAGCAAATTCCTTGAAAAACTCAACTGACCAAAAAAAAAAACAACACCCCAAACTGACACAAGAAGATAAGAGAATTCTTAAAAGCTCTATACCTGTGAAAGAAATTGTATTTTTAAATTAAAACCTTCCAACAAATCAACTCTAGATCCCAATGGTTTCACAGGTGAATTCTATCAAACATTTGAGAGAAATAATATTACTTTACACAAACTGTTCCAGAAAATAGAGGAAGAAACATGCCTTAACCCATTTTATGAGTTAAAACCTGCTATCACACTATGACAAAGACATTACAAGGAAACATCTTCACTGACACAGATGCAAAAATCCTTAACAAATTATTGATAAATCTTTAGAAATATATAAAAAACACACTACATCATGATCAATCGACGTTTATCCCAGAAATACAAGTTTGATTCAACACTCAAAAATTAATCAATGTAATCTGCCAAATTAATAGGCTAAAGTAGAAAAACCATGTGATCATCTTAATAAATGGGAAAAAAGCATTTAACAAGATCCAACACTCATTCGTGACAAAGATTCTCAGCAAACTAGAATAGATATCATCTAGCAAATCAGAATGCACAATCTGATAAAGGGCATCTGCAAAATACCTACAGTTAATACTTAATGATCAAGTACTGAGTGCGTTCCTTCTAAGATCAGAAAAAAGGCAAGAATGCTGAATCTTCTATTCAATATTGTATGGACGTTCTAACCTGTTCAATGATGCAAAACAAACAAAAAGTGTAAAGATTCAAAAGGGAGAATTTTATACCATCTGTTTATTTATAATTATAAACAAAATTTGTATTTAATTAATTTAAAGAATTCATATTCACAGACAGCATAATATTTTTAAAGAATACCTTAAGGCATTAACAAAGAAAACACCTAAAACAATTTAAATGGATTTACCAGTATTTCAGGATATGTGATGCCTAAGCAAAAATCAATTAGATATCTATATATCGGCAGAAAAAAATTGGGAAATAAAATTAAAATTTTATTCACAGCATCTTAAAAAATTATAGTTAGCAATAAATTGAAGAAAAGATATGTGAATCCTTTCTACTGGAAGCTATACAACATTGCTAAGAAAAATTTAAAAAGATGTTAAAAATGGGAGAATATACTATATTTGCATGGTGGAAAACCCAATATTGTCAAGATGTGATCCATAGTTCACATAATCCAAATCACAATTCCAAAAGACTTTTTAAAAATAGAAATAGATAAGCTAATTCTAAAATTACATGGATATGTAAATGATCTTGAATAGTCAAATAATAGCACTCTTAAAAAGGAAGAACAAAGCCGGAAAACTCACACTACTTGCCTTCAAGATTTAATATAAAGCCACAGTAATTAATACAGTTTGATAACAGTTTGTTATTGGCATAAGGATAGACACATAGATTAATGCAGCCCGCCAGAGGGTACATAGACATACATGTATATGGTGAATTAATTTTTGACAAAAACAACAAAGTAATTCAAGGGAGAAAGGGAAATCTTTTCAACAAATGGTGCTAAAACCACAGGATATCTGTATGGTGAAAAAATGAGCTCAATCCCCTCCCTCACACCACACAAAATTTAATGTTTGATGAATCTTAGACATAAGTGTAGAATTGAAGATTTTAAAGCTTTTAGAAGTTTCAAAGGGTAGACACAGATTTCTAAGACAAAATGCAGAAAACATTACCAATAAAAGAAAAACAAACCCACAAAAACTCATTATTCATTATGAAACACGAACAGGCAGACTTGGAGAAAATTTCCCCAAACACGTTTCTGACAAAGAGCTTCTATTCGGAATATGAAAAGAACTCTTTGAACTCAAAAATGAAATGACAACTCAATAAAAAGAGGCAAAAATCTTGAACAATGAAACATGCTTCACGGCAGGGGTTGGTGAGGATGTGGAGCAGCCGGAATGCTCACACATCACTGGAGAGAGAGTAAAACGGCACAGCCACGTTGGAAAACGGTTTGCTAATTTTTCATACACTTAAAATACAACTCCTAAAAAACAATGAAATAACGCCATTTGCAACAACGTGGATGGACCTAGAGATCATCATTACTAAGTGAAGTAAGTCAGACAGAGAAAGTCAAATACCATATGATATCACTTATATGTGGAATCTAAAATATGACAAAAAGTGAACATATCTACGAAACAGAAACAGACTCACAGACATAGAGAACAGACCTGTGGTTGCCAAGGGGGTGGGGTGGGGGAGGAATGGAGTGGGAAGTTTGGGTTAGCAGATGCAAACTAGTATATACAGAATGGATAAACAGCAACGTCCTACGGTATAGCACAGGGAACTGTATTCAATATCCTGTGATAAACCAATGGAAAAGAATATATATGTGTATAACTGAATTACTTTGCCGTACAGCAGAGATTAGCACAACAATTGTAAATCAACTATACATCAAAAAACATTTTTTTAAAAAAAGAAAAAATACACCTACTGTCTGACTCATCAGTTCCACTCCTTTATCCACAAAAAGGTAGTATGAAATCTTTTGTGGGTAGTATAACCCACAAAAAGGTAGTATAAAATTGTTCATAGCAACTTTATTCACAAGAGCCAAGAATTGGAAACAGCCCATATGTTCATGACCAGGAGGATGAATCAACAAACCGTGCTATGTTCGTACAATGGAATACTCCTTTGCAGTAGAATGAAGCCATCTTTTGATGCATGGAACAATGTGGATGAATCTCAGAGATGTGATGCTCCTTCCCCCCAGAAGGACACAAATGACTGTATGCTCTGTGAGTCTATTTATATGCAATTATAGAACAGTAATCTAAGGTCAAGACAGTGATTTTCAAAGGTGCAGGAATGGTGGAAGAGAAAAAGACTATGGAGGATATTTTCTGTAGAGACGAGAGTGTTCTCTATCTTGATAGAAATAGTGATACATGGTGGCTCTATTTTTGAAAAGTGTACAGTTAAGATTATGCATTCAAATGTATGTAAATTTTATTTTAAAATAGAATTGTAAAATATAATTGAATGAGGCTGAGGTAGGGTATAGTGTCAGTACAGGTGAATCAAGAATGGCCGGATATTCATCATTGGAGCTGGATGATAGGTACCTGGAAGTTCATTATACTAATTTTTTTTTAAAGATTTTTATTTATTTTTTATTGAAGTATAGTTGATTTATAATGTGTTAATTTCTGCTGTACAGCAAAGTGATTCAGTTATATATACATTCTTTTTTATATTCTTTTCCATTACGGATTATCACAGCATATGGAATATAGTTCCCTGTGCTATACAGTAGGACCTTGTTGTTTATCCATTCTCATTATACCATTCTGTTTACTTATATACATTTGAACTTTTCCATGACAAAACTGCTTTCCTTAAAAAAGCAAGCTGTGGGAGATGTACAATGTGGTATCATTCATATCAAATTTGAAAACATATAAACAGAAATATACACTGTTTATAGTGTATATACTTTTGTGGTAAATGTTTAAAAAAACATGGAAATCGTAACACCTGATTTGAGATTAGTGGTTACCATTGGATGCCATGAAAAGAAGGATTCAGAGGCCTTTATAATATTCTATTTATTCATTAAATTATCCTCTGTACATTTTTAGACTGAAGTATTTCACTCAAAGTGTGGGAACCATCAGCAACCTTAGCCACTAGCCTAATATCCAGAGGGGATCATGGGATGTTTGCTACTGTGAAAGATGTAATAATAATCTCTGCCCTGCTCTCCTTTCAGGTGAGCATTCAATAAAATGTTAAACGGAAAAAGTGCTTTGTAAACTGTAAAGTACAACAAAATTCAGAGACTTTGGGGGAAAGCTAGAGGGCCTTCCATACTTCTGTGCTCTAAGCACACTGCATTACTAGCTTGTGGGCTTCCTGAAGGAGGGGTCGTGCCATACAGGTCTCTGTGTCTCTGGTACTTAAAACAATGCCTGGCACATTTGAGATGCTCACCTGCTATTTATGGAATGAATGAATGGATGGTTCCTCCATCCCTCCCCACACCTATAAAAGGCTGTGCGGGGCATCTAGGAGATGTTAGGATTGCCTTAATAAGTAATAACAAGGGCCGATGTGAATGATGTTTCAGGCATCTTACAAGGGCTTTGTTAGAATTAATTCATTTAATCGTGACAGCACTTCTATGAGGTTGGTCCTATTATTATCAACTCCATTGTACAGCGGATGACACAGAGGGACAAAAGAGTTAGATTTCTTATCCAGGGTCACACAACTAGAAGGCAAGAGACTTGACCCTAGAGCCCTTGTATTTGACTATGAGACCCAGCGGCTTCTTATGATCAAGTAAGTTTGGAGGCAAGCCCCCAGCTCCCAGGTGATACTGAGACACCAGTGGATATAAAAGAGCCCAGCAGAGTTCTCGTTCAGGGAAGTGGGGCTTTCAGCTTAGAGAGGTGGGCAGAGGAGACACTCAGGGTGATAGACAGTCTTGGTTTCTAGGAGCCCTGCCCCCTCTCTCAGATGTGTATCCCTTTGGATGGGATACATCTCTTCTGAGTCCTGAGTTCCCATCTGTGTTGAGGTGTCTCTTTGGAGCTCTCAGTCTTCCTGGAGGACTGAAGCTCCTCTGGGCTGAGGCTGAAAAAGTCTGGAGCTAACCACTCCGGAGAAACAGAGCCTGCCCTGCGCCCATTGCCAAGTGAAATGAATACGATGTGTTTTAATAATGAATGAGTGATTAATAGCAACTGCTTTGGAGAATTATGATGGCACGAGCCTTACCGTACCACGGAGCCGAGTATAAATGATGCTGGAATGCATAATTGGGACGTTAGCATCTGTTACAAACTGCATTATAAACCAGGCTCCATAATGCCGCTTATCCACACCTCCCTGACATGTTATTATAACACCTCTCTTGAGAGTGGACTGGGGGGAAATGTAATATCTATTAATCACTGATTGATTAAAAAAAAGAAGAATGATAAATTAAGGTAATGTCATGCATGCCTTGTCCCTATTCCTGCCCTGGCATTGAATTCACCGTTCGATGGCCCTATGAAGACTGTGTTCCCTGTTCCGAGGGTGAGAAAATGTGGTCCAGCCAGAGGAGCCTTGCAAAGTGGGTAGAAAATATCTGGGAACTTGAATCCATTAGTGGCTCCCCCACTGACTACAACAGGCCCCTCAGAGGCGTGCCTGTGTGATTTCACCCCCGTGTGTCCCACTGGCCACACCTCCCATGCATCCTACCTCCAGGTCTGCACTCCAGGTCACACTGACCTGTTTGCGGTCCCCTGGAGATGGCAAGCTCTTTTTTGGCTGGAGCTGCTGCTCTTTCTATCACATGATCGTCCCTCCTCTGCCAGGCTAATCTCCTGCTCATCCTCTAAATCTCAGCTTAGTGTCACTTTCTCCACCAGGCTTGTCTGTTCTCCCTTACCCTGTTTTCCCCATCAGAGCATGTATCACCCAGTAGATTTGGAAGTCATTTGTTTGCCATCTTCTCGGTCTACTGAGAGCCCTTGGAGAGCTTGTCTTACCCACCTCTGTCTTCCCAGAAAACAACCCAGGATGGGGCCCTGGGTAGGTGTTTCACAAAGGAAGAACTAAGCGCTCAACTGACGGAGGCCAAACTTCCAGGAGCATGTAGAGGCATCCGTGTACCGTCTCATCCTGATGGGGCTCGTTACATCGATCTACACACTGAGCACCTACTATGTTCTCTTCTAGGTGTTGTGAATAGAGCAGCCATCAAAGCAACCTGAATCCCGCTTTTGTGGAGCTGGCATTTGGTTGAGGGACTCTTAGGGGAAGAAGCATCACCAGCCTGTGAGCAGTTTGTCTCCCAAGGCCCTCCCCTTAGCACATTTTCCCCTCGTCCTTCAGGTTCAGCCATGATCTTTAGGAAATCTTCCGTATCGTCTCTGGGCAAAGTTGGAGTATTGCCTTGATTCTAAGATGCATATGCTTTCCCGCATTTCACCACTGTCGTTTTCTTTAATTGGAATTTATACCACTGATGTCTGAACTGTGATGTGTTCATTTCCTGTGATCCAGTTTCCTTTTCCTGCAAGCTGTTGTTGAATTGGGAAGTGCCTTGCCATCAGGGCATCTCGGTGAGGGAAGCAGGAAGTACCTGGGGGCAGTGCTTCTGGTGCTTTTTTTCCCCTGGTGGATGAGCTGCTCACCTTGCCTCATTGTGTCTGGTCACGTATCTTTCTCCCTCACTGGACTGTGAATTCCTCAAGGGCAACCACGTCTCATTCAACCAGAATTTTTCTTTAGCTTCGAACCTGTGCCTGACACCCACTAAGCGCTCATTTCTCTCGGGGACTAAAGCAATGCATGACATCATGGGGGAAATCTCCCCTGCTCTCCACTTGATCAGATCCGGTAACTTCTATTTCCGTTTTATCCTTTCAAGTTCACCTCCAGAACCACCTCTAGAGTGGAGAGCTGAGCACAGATCTAGCACATATTAGTGAGATCATCTGTACGTATGAATCCTGGGGCTTCAGATTCCTGACCTGTAAAATGGATCTAAGAGTGCCCACCTCCCGCAGTCTCGGGGGAAGATACAGTGAGCTACGCATTGGATCAGTTTCTACAAACTGGGGGGCTTAACCCAACAGAAACTTACTCTTTCGCAGTTCTAGAGGCCAGAAGTCAGAAATCAAGGTGTTGGCAGGGCCACGTTCCCTCCAAAGCCTCTGGAGGAGGATCCTTCACTGTCTCTCCAGGCTTCCAGTAGCCCCAGATGTTTCTCGGCTTCTGATGGCACACCTCCAATCTCTGCCTTATCTTTACATGGCCGTCTTCTCTCTTTTATAGGAACACCAGTCATATTGGATTGGGGGGCCACCTTATTCCAGTCTGACCTTATTTTAGCTTAACTAATTACATCTGCAATGACCCTGTTTCTAAATAAGATCATTCTGAGTTACTGGAGGTGAGGACTTCAACCTATCTGTTTGGGAAACACAATTCATTCCATAACACACACGGTAGTTTCTAGTAACTAATCATTTCCTGCCACCCCCCACCTCCACCCCCAACTATGCCAACTCAGCCTGATGTGTATTGCTGATGTGTATTGCTGGGTATCTTTTGAGGAAAGTATGCCGTCCTTTTCTAACCAGACTGGAAGCTTTCTGAAGGCAAAGAGGTAAAAGAGGTCCTTACAGCATCTAAAAGACTGCTTGGCATAGCCTGAGGTCTCAGTGTGTGTTTATGGCTTGCTTAGTAACAAAGAAGCAGAAAATATCAAATTTTCTTCCACACTGTTCTCTCTAAAATTCTTCCTCTGGGTCCTAAGAGGGGTGTTATCATTCCCATTTCAACTAGTCTCATCCTGTGTGAGCTGCCAAGAGAAAATGAGTATAGAGAGCTTGCACGAGGTCTGTGGTCATTCCTCTCCAGCTTGACAACCAGCAGTCCAACCAAGGCCACCCTGATCTCTCACCTGGGCGGCTGCAACAGTCCTGCTCCTTTTAAATCCAGTCTTTGCACTGCTCTCAGGGGGATCTTTCCAGAACACGAATTTGATGGCATCATTTTCATGAAGATTTAGTCAAGCATCCTTCTTGTGTGTGTTTTTTTTTTTTTTTAGGACTGGAGACTGCACGTGCCTAGTATTCTGCCTGGGCACAATAATTGCTGGATAAATATCTGTGGAAAGTTGAATGGATGTAGTTGAAAGAGGTTTAGGCATGGAGTAAAAAAAATCTCAGCTTCAGACATCTTCCACGCATCAGATTTTAAACCTAAAGGCAGCTAATTTTTCTGAGCTTCAATTTGCTCATCTCTAAAATAAAGGATGTAAAATGTAGATTGATTTCAGGGTGGACTGAAACAGTGTAGGCGAAGAACCTAGTACCATTCGTAACACATAGTAGATGTTTATGAAAAATCCTTCCTCACCTCGCAGCCGATGCCTTTCCTCTCATGAACCCCCCTCCCCATCTGTAACCGCTTCCCCCAAATTATCTTCACTCCTTTTCTAACTCTGTGTCTTGTTTGCCCTCCTCCTCCCCAACTCTTCCTTTGATGGGGTTCCCACCGTTCTTATTTTTTCATGATTAAGACAAAGCATCTTGGAAAACTAATTAATATTGCAGAGATGAAGGATGCAGTGTTGGCAGTCCCGGCTCTCTGCTGAGCGCGAACCACTTACAATGAAACCTGCCAGCTTGGCTATTTAGCAGAAAAAGGATTTATTTTTCAACAAGAAGGAATACAACCCTTTTATAATGCAGCCACCAGCCAGTCTTTGATGATGCTGCCAGCTTCAAACCCCAGGTGCCTGCAAAAAGGCCAAGAGGAGAGTGGATTCATGCTGAAAAGACTGACAGCATGGAATCCCTTGGTCCAAGCTGGTCTTGTCCACTGTGCCAGCTGGGGCTCCAGAGCTCTGTCTACCTGGCTACATCTTAACCCATATCCCACGATAGCCTCCCTCATGGCACCCTGGGTTTGGTCACTGACAATAGAAAAGAGCCCTGGAGTAGGAGCCAGAAAGCAGCAGGACTGGAAGAACCAAGAGATCATTCTGTGTTATGGTCCTATTTTATATACGGGGAAACTGAGGACCCAGAGTGAGAGGCGAGTTATCAGTTGTTTGAGGCTGCATAGCATGGACCACACCCAGGACCCTGAACGATCAGATGTGCTTTCCTCCAGGAAATTTCTTTGTTGTTCTCACTGCACATTGCTGCTGAATCCCTCAGAGCTTTGATTACATTGAACTGTGAACTTTTGCATATCCCAGAATGAGCATCTCCAAAGCAGGACCCCTGTGGTTTTTCATTCGCTGCATTTGTAAAGCCTAGAACAGTACTATGCACATGGCGGGGATTTAATATTTATTAAATTAATTTACTAATACATAGAGTTGTTGGCACCATGATTTCTTCTCATGTGCCTTGTGATAAAATGGGTTCAGTGGAGGAATTCCAGCCAGATGGACCTGGACTCATGGACTTCGGGAATAATTTGCAAGGTTGAGCTAAAGCACCTTACCTTTAACAATTGCTTCATAACACCAAGTCATGCTGAGCCCACGCTGGCCACCTTGCGTCCTCACTCACCGTGTAGCCGTCTGCCTCGTTTTCTCCATTTATCAGCAGCGGCAGCCTGATGGGGGATGTTTTGAGGATCACGTTGGAGCCTATGCCTGGTGAGGAGGCATTGTAATGCAGTGGGTAGAGGTGTGTTTGTGCTGTGCAGCCTGCCTGGCTGTGAGTTGACCCTCTGATTCAATCAGGGAATGCTATACGGTGCATAGTCACTGACTGTAATTGGCACGTAGTGAATGTTAGCTAAATCTGTTATCAGATGGGGCCAAATGCCTTAACCAAGGTTACAGGTCAGTTAAGCGGCAGAGGCAGAATTGCTGGCAAGTCCCCTTTCTCCATGCTCAGTGGGTTTTTTTTTTTCCACTACAACCCACTGTTGGACTAGAGTGCCCTCAGTTTCCCATGGCTGCATCTCAGTCTCACCCCCCACCCTGCAAATATCAAAAATTTTTTTTTCCTTCTTCCTTCTTTTTCCAAGAGCTTTTTGTGCTTTGTTCTTCTTCCTCCTGTTAATATCTGCTTTGGGGAATAGCGCTGCTATCATATGCTTCAACTGTAGCATACGTTTTACATCAAAAAGTGACCTTACCAGGGAAAGGGAGGCCACCTTCACTGCCTTCTACAGGCTAGTACTCCAGAGATGCACCGTCAGGGGTGCCTCAGGCTGGCGCACTACAGGAGGTTCCCTTCATGTGCCCCAAATGTCTGGAGGGCCCTCGGGTTCATCCTGTGGTGCGGGGGGAGACTGAATGTCTTTGCCTCTTTGAGGAGACTCCACTAGGTGATGAGAGGCAGTTCTCAGTCTGCAGAAGGGCCAGTGACTGCATGGGATTCGCTGGGATCGCCACGGGACCCATAGGTGGGAGCTTGGAGCCATCTAAGTAAAGGTAAATGCAAGTTAAGTACATAAAGAGTCCTAGCTATCTGGTACGCCTTCTCCATAAAGCATTAGTTCATGCAGTCACCTAGTCAACAGATATTTGAAGGGCATTATACAATGTTCCAGGTCCTGTGCCCTAGATGAGGTGATAACATCAAATGAGTCAGACCCTCCCTACCTCTTGGCGCTGGTAGTCTAGTCAGGGAGGAGCTAGGGATGAGCTGGTGCAGCTGGGACCAGTCCCACGGGGCTTTGTGGGACTTGTGGCAGGTCACTTACCCAGGGCTTCCTGTCTGAAGATGGAGGACAGAGATAAGAGCCCCCAAGGGCAAACTCAAGGTGACAAGTCCCAAACCAGTTCCAGGAAACAAGGAACTGGTCAGATAACAGGGGTCTAATCACAGAGTCCAAGCGGAGTGGCCTGGATGTGGGGCAAGGGGAAAGGTGTGCACCAGAAACCCAAGCAAAGGATTGATGTTTGGGATGGATGACAACATCTCCTCATTTGTACATGGAGTCAGGCTAGGGAATGTTCACAGAAGCAGTTTGTAAGAAAGGAACTCTGGGAAAAACCTCTCTCTATTAACAGGACTAAGCAAATAAGTTGTGATGTTCTGAAATAACAAGAGTTTCAGCAGAGGAAAGTAATTAGCCAGAGCTGCACATGTCAACACGGATGAATCATGCAAACATAACATTAAATGAACAGCAAGCTGCAGAAAAATATACTTGTTTTATATGCTTGTTTTATGATACCATTTATATAAAGTTTGAAAACATGCAAACCGATTCTATGTATTGTTCAGGGATAAAGAAACATGTAGTAAAAGTATAACGTCACTTGTGGGAACGATGAAGTCGAAATTCCAGATTAGGATGACTTCCGGGGGAGGGGGAGGGTGTGTTCCCAAAGACACACGTGGTCAGGGCGTGAGGGCTTCAGCTGTATCGGCAATGCCTTATTTCCTAACCTGGGTGGTAGATGCATGGCTGCTCATTGTATTATTATTTATGCCTTTTTTATGTGTTTCAAATATTGCATAATAACGTTTACTTAAAAAGCTGGAGTGAGTGAGGCAAATGACGTGGATTAGGAAAGGAGGGTCTACCTAGAGGGGTGGGATAGGGAGGGTGGGAGGGAGGCGCAAGAGGGAGGAGATATGGGGATGTATGTATACGTATAGCTGATTCACTTTGTTACACAGCAGAAACTAACACAACATTGTAAAGCAATTATACTCCAATAAAGATGTAAAAAAAAAAAAAGGAAAGGAGGGTCTACTTTCTACACTTACTGCCTCTAGTAAGTTAGGCATCAGACTTGGGGGTCTTTCCAAAGCTTTGCTCAGAGACTGTAAAACAAGATGGC
The DNA here is from genome assembly GCF_002837175.3 of Physeter macrocephalus. Lineage (NCBI taxonomy): Eukaryota > Metazoa > Chordata > Mammalia > Artiodactyla > Physeteridae > Physeter > Physeter macrocephalus. The sequence continues at coordinate 97,945,992 of NC_041227.1, read as the reverse complement.
TCTGATAGATCACCTGCTGGCCAGGTCAACTCCCGCTCTGTCCTCCCCTGGTGCAATGCAGTGACTCTGGAAGTGAAAAATGGGTTGGGGCGTATGCACTCCTGGATCTCTTGAGCTACTCTTAAGTCCCCCGACTTTCTCCCTATAGGCAAAAGCTGTCTTGTGGCCACAGGAGCTGGAGCCCCATTGCTACCTAGTGGTACTGCCCCTCACTGGCCACTCATCTGGCCAATGTTACTCTGCCCTCCAGTTTTCCACGGCCGACTCTGACCCTCCCCATTCGTTGCCTGAGACCTTCTCCGCTGTGCTGCTTCTTGGTCTTGGCACTGGCCCCCTGCCCAAAATGTCTAACCTTCGCTCACTGCACAGGGCGTGACCTCATTTCGGGGTCCTGGTGCCCAGGAATCCACCACCAACCCTGGCACATCCTGTCCACAGCTCCTCCCTGACCGGCCCCTTTCTGTCCCCACCATCACCACGACCACAGTATACCACTGAGCTGCTCCCAACCTCCTGCCCCATGGAAGGAGAGAAGTGGAATCCCACATATGCTCTCTTTTCATTTGAGCAGGAGGTGTACCACTGTGGTCGCTATAGGTGAGGAAACCGAGGCCCAAATAAAAACCTGGTTCAAGGTCACGTAGCCAGTAAGGGGCAGAGCTGGGGTTGCAGCCTATGTTCATCTGACCCCAAGGCCCACACGTACCCTTTCCTTTCCATTCACTCCCTCTTGGATGTTGACTGGAGAGCTCCCAATGCGCTTTAACCTTTCCCACTTTGATTCGGCCGTGCCATGGACGGGCTCCAGTGAACATTCTTGAACCTGTACTGCGACGCTCCTTCCCTCATTGGCTTCTTTTCAGGATGCCTTTCGCCTGAGGAAGAGAGGCATGGAGGAATCTGTGTCCGTTGTCTCTCTTTCCACCCTCCCGGAGCCTCCCCCTCCGCAGTTCTTGGCTGCGTAATGAGAGGCTGCCAGACCACCCCTAACTGCTGCTGCTGCAGTCTGCAGGCCCCGGCCCCAACCCTTATGCAGGCACCAGCCCTGGTCCCCACCTGCCAGGGACCGTGGGGAATTACCTGAAGCCATTTAGGTTTGACCCACTCAGGCTCGCTCTCTTTACATAAACTACCCCTCCTGGATATGGGCTATCAGGTCTTCGTAAGATCTCTAAGGAGATCAGACCCCCTGAGTTAGGTGAAAAGACACACTCTGGCAGAAAGAGGTTAAGACTCCGTGTCAGGTCGGTTTCGGGCTTGGCGGTTTGGGCAAGGGCTGGATGATTAATTACCGAGGAGGTCCTGATCTTCCGTCTTGGGAGTCATTATCCCACTCTGGAGCGTTCTTGGGTAGAACGTTTTAGGGTTGAGGGGCCTGCAGTTGTCTTTGGGTCTGTCCTTGGTGGGGAGGACTGAGGACCAGGTTGGGAAGTACCAGGCAGGCCGATGCAGCAAACCAAGCTCCTGGCTCCTAGTCCTATGTTTACCTATCACCCAATTGCCTTTTCTTCTTGAAGAAAATATAGCCAGGATCCTTCCCTTTGACCTAGAGGGATGGGGCGCTAGCCAGCACCTCGCAGATGAGTCTGAAGACTTTCTTGGAGCCTCCCCAGGGCCACGGCAGTGGTGGGCATGGCTCAGGAATAAGCAGTGGGCGAGGGAGGGGCTGGGGTTGGGAGGCCACGTCCCCAACTGTTTGGAGAGCCCGTGCTCTCTCAGGCTGAGAGAGTGCAGCCAGAATGGGGAGTGTGCCTGTGGAGAGCAGGACATCACTCAGGCTCTGCAGGAGGTGGCTGGAGTTTGGGGGTGTCTTAGCCCACCTACCGTACCCCTTTCTCCTCATGTTTGAGTCGTCCTGTAAACAAAATGTACACTCCTCCCAGGCATGAGCTGGACTGAGGTGCGAAAGGAGGTTTTCCTGATGGGGGGAAGGTGAGCCCTTTTTAACATCTGTACACACCTGGCTGTCACCTTGATCTTGAGAAAGCCCTTGGAATCGAGTGCAGGAGCTACCAATAAGGCAGTGCGTTATTGCTCAGTGTTTGGCGTGCTCATACAGGTCACAGTGTGCCCTCCATGAGGGCAGGCACGGTGTCTGCCCTTGTCTCTGTATTCCAGCACCAAGGACAGTGCCTGCAGAGAGCTGGCCCTACATAATTATTGGTCGAATAAATAAAAGGGTGTCTGTGTACTACGTTTATGGGCTGTGGGGAGAAGGAGAAGCATGTGCCCTTATACTTCTGCCTTCAAAACACTCTTTTGTTGGAGGAGATGAGGCATGGAGTAGAGGAAGCATTACAGGTCTGGGGTCAAGCTGTTCTGTATGGTACGCCCACTTAACCACTCTACCCTCTTGAGTATCTCCTTGTCCCCATATCACACTGACATTGCTGTCAGAAGGCCTGATTCTGAGTCCTGTGTGCTTCCTCTTATACCCTGTAGCCTCCCACCCATCAGAACACCAGGTCTGTGGCTGACTTTTCGAATAACCTTGGACAAGTCACTTCCCTTGGAAATAGGACGGACACTGTGCTTCTCAGCTGGCTCTCCTCCTAGGGGGCATTTGGAAATATGTGAGGACAGGTTTGGGTGCTCAGTCTCCTTGACAGGCAGGAGAGCCCCACCCAAGGAGGAATTGTCCCCCCTAAAATGCCAGCAGTGCTACTCTACCCTCTTGAGTATCTCCTTGTCCCCATATCACACTGACATTGCTGTCAGAAGGCCTGATTCTGAGTCCTGTGTGCTTCCTGTTATACCCTGTAGCCTCCCACCCATCAGAACACCAGGTCTGTGGCTGACTTATCGAATAACCTTGGACAAGTCACTTCCCTTGGAAATAGGACGGACACTGTGCTTCTCAGCTGGCTCTCCTCCTAGGGGGCATTTGGAAATATGTGAGGACAGGTTTGGTTGTCACATGGATGCTCAGTCTCCTTGACAGGCAGGAGAGCCCCACCCAAGGAGGAATTGTCTCCCCTAAAATGCCAGCAGTGCTTCTCTTAACCGTGAGAAGCACCATTAGACTCGGCGGAGACCCTTCCAGCTAGGAGCTGGTCTGTCAGGCACAGTCCCGTGAAGCTGTGACATGGTGTATTCGCCAGTGCTGTTACATAGCTCTGGCTGGAGGCCTGAGCTGTGAGGTTAGTGAACTTAAGGACATTGTCCTGGGGGAGCTAGGACAAGCTCCCCCAGGACAATGGGCTGGGGCAGGCGGGAATGGGCTGACCTGGGAACCGCAGGGCTGAATGGCCTGGGACAGCAGCCATAACTTCTGAGCTCTCCAGAACCGAGCATTAGAGAGTGATCTGGATGGATCACCCTGGAGCTGTGAGGTAAAGGCAGGTGGAGGCCACAGGGCAGCTGAAAAAGGGGAGAGCAGGTCTGAAGAGCTGTAAGATCAGAGTGCAGTTGAGGAGATGAAGCAAGCCATTGAGAAGAGCAGTTTGCTGTGATCTGCTCTGTGGCAAGTGGGGGCTGGGGGCCTGGGGCTGAGCAGGGGTTCGAGGGAGGCATATTTTAAGGTGTGGAATCAATACTGCGTCTGTCCCTTTTAAATTCAGTTCCTTCTCCTAATAAATCGAGACGAGCTGCGGTATAGGTGCGCTTGTCGGTCTGCAAAGAACCTTTGGCTCATCAATTTCCATAGCAAAGACAGGTGGGTTGAGGGAATCGGATAATTACTGAGCCCTTTTTAACCTCTGCACATACCTGGCTGTCACCTTGATCTTTAGAAAGCCCTTGGAATTGAGTGGAGGAGTTACTTGCAGGACAGTGCATTAGTGCTCACTGTTTAGCATGTTCATACATGTCACAATGTGCCCTCCATGAGGGCAGGCACGGTGTCTACCCTCGTCATTGCAATCCAGCACCAAGGACAGTGCCTTGCAGAGAGCTGGTCCTTTGTTGGTTGAATATATGAACGGAGGTCTGCATAGTATGTGTCTGGGCTGTGGAGAGAAGGAGAAGCGTGTCCCCTTATACTTCTGCCTTCAAAACATTCTTCCTGTTGGAGGAGACAAGGCATGCAGTAGAGGAAGGAGAACAGGTTTAGGGTCAAGCTGTTCTGGATGGTACACCTGGCTCAACCACTTTACCATCTCTGTGACCTGAGTGGATTACTTAACTTTTCAAAGCCTCATCTGGTAGCAGAAATGATGGTGGGAAAGGATTTAGTGCGCGAATGCATGAAGTGCTTAGCGCAGGGCTCAGTAGACAGCACGTGCTCAGTAAGTGGAAGCTGCCGAGGACATAGCCAATATGTTGCCAGGGTGTATCCCTGCACGGGGCAGGTGACTTCTCTGGATCAGGGACTCCCCGGCATTTGTTCAGGAGCTGGTCTGTGACAGCATTTTCCTCAGCCCAAGGCCAAAGGAGCAGAAGGTGGGCAATGCATAAAGCTGAGTTTATTCCATTTAAAGGACAGTCCTTTTACGTGAGACGTTCTTCCTTATTACTGTTTTTTTTTGGTGCGAAAATATCTTTGTTTTGTGACATGATGATGCACTTAGAAGGTAGGCTGCAAAAATATATCCTCACCTGGTAGAATGAAAGTTTGTGGCCAATGCTGGTCCTCCATTTAAAAAAAATTCTGGGGCTCCCCTGGTGGCGCAGCGGTTGAGAGTCCGCCTGCCGATGCAGGGGACGCGGGTTCGTGCCCCGGTCCGGGAGGATCCCACGTGCCGCGGAGCGGCTGGGCCCGTGAGCCATGGCCGCTGAGCCTGCGCGTCCGGAGCCTGTGCTCCGCAACGGGAGAGGCCACAGCGGTGAGAGGCCCGCGAACCGCAAAAAAAAAAAAAAAAAAAAAAAAAAAATTCTGTACGTGAAATCTCCATGCCTAGAGACCACCAGTCTCACTGATTCTGATGATGTTTTCCTCTCTGGGTGGTGGAGTAGAGGGACAGTGTAGGGGATGGGGAGGGTAGAGGGGGCAAAGGCCTCTGTTGGCCTGGACCTAGAGAAGGCTCCCTAGCGCAGCAGGAAAAACTTGGACGTGACCTTAAACATGGCAGGATTTGAACTGGCAAATGAAAGTGTATGGGCCTCCTAGGTGGAGAGTACATTGTGAGCAAAGGCCCAGGGGCAGACATGAGCCAGGCGTGATGAGGGGTTGAAATGGAGAGTGAGTGATCCATTGCAAGTGTTTGCAAGTGATCCTTGCAAACAAGGATCAGAAAGCCATTGGGGTTTCTTAAGCAGGGTCATGCCATTCTGAAAGTGGGGTTAAGCAGGGAAGATAACTAATTTATTGAGCTCCTCTGATTATTTCTCATATTCACTGCTCCCCCGGAACTATTCCCCAATGATAAAGAAGAATAAGGAAGCTTACCGAGCTAAAGCAAGGCATCAGGGATCATATCACTAGTAAGCGACAGAACTTACTCCTGAATGCACTGAGGCTGTTCAGATTCAAGAAGTTTCGAGAACTAGAGGTTGAACCTCGATGGAAAGAGATACAGCAAATCCTGATGAGTGAAGTGTTAGGGCTTGAGAGCTGAGAGTAGGAACTCAGGTGGGAGTTAAATGATGCATTCTCTCCCTTTGGAAAGGACTTGGATGCGGTGAGTTCTAGATGTCATCCTCAGCACTGGCCAGTGGTCCATCTGAGGTAGAGAGAGAGTGTCTTGCGCATGTACAGTGCCCAGCACAGTGCCTGGGTAAATACATAATACCCAAGAAATCCCATCTTCCTACTGTGAGGGCTGAGGATTGGTTTTCAAACTTTATTGCGTGTCAGTAAATGTCTCCCACCCCTGGGTTCTTATTCAGTAGGACTGGGGTGCTTCGAGGAAAACTAGGTTTTTAATAACCACTTGAGCGGGCTCTAGCGCATTTCACTCCTGGACCACATTTAGAGAAGGTCTCCTCCAGAAGGGAGGCATCTCTGCGGATTCTATGCCACAATTCAGGTAGATGAGACAGTGGTAGGAGGAGGAGCTAGGCAAAACCTTCCCTAGGTACGGAACATTGAGACAATATTCTTGGGCTCCTTTTAGGAGGGGAGGGGTGCTTCATTTGTGGATTAGGAGGACCTCCAATGAACAGGGACTACAGAGAATGTGGTTCTTCCAGTTGATTCTGAATAAAACCCTGTAAAAGCTGTCAGCCAGACCCACCTCATCACTGCTGTGGGTCTGAATGAGCCCTGGCCAAGTTGCAAAGGACCTGCTTTGCTGCTGAGGCATCCGATGATACTGGGCCAGGCTCTTCCCATCACTGTAATGTGGTCCCTCTCTCTGAAAATGAAGGGGTTGGAGAAGATGAGCCCCAAGATGCCCAGGCTCCCTGATGCATTTGTTAACCCTCACTGTCTCTTTCTACTGGCCATGAGGCAAGACCTTCCCAGCACTGCTTTCAAGAGAGCTGCCTATCCTTCCCTCCACATGTACCTCTCAGGCTAATGTCCTTTTGTGGGCCTAGGCCGGGGCATCACTTTCACAGAGGAGGAGATTAAGGGTGATTTGGCCAAGATCATCCAGTTGGAAAGTGAGAGGAGCTGGCCATTTGTGGTCTCTGACACCAGCTTGTCAGTATTGAGTTTGTTCCCCTTCCTCATCCTTTGGGGCTGCTGGTGAGGATGTTTTTGGAGTGTTTTGGGTTTAGAGCCAGGAAAGCTGGGCTGCTGTTGCATCTGGCTGGGGAATCACGGTACACATGGCCACCACGTTGCATAGCTCTGGGGGCACAGTTGTCATTGCGATCTACGTGAGTGGCGCCCCCTGGAGTTGTGTGGTCAACATCGGGAGCTTGATGATAGTGCCTTTGGGTAGGGATGAGTCTTCCCTATCTTGCCCTACATACAAGAAGTTGGAGATGTCCTTGGAGATTCTGGTGGAGGGGGAAGGTGCTTTCAGTTCTGTGGGGAGTCAGAGGTCAGGGCCTTTCAGAGAAGTGCAGCCTCTCTCATCCTTCTTCCAAATGGATGATCTGTTTCCTGCCACCCAGGCCTGGATGTGACCTAACAAGCAGAGAAACAGGGGTGGAAAGACCCATATGTCAATCCGTGCCCAGCCTGCCTTGCATGACCCTGAGAGCATCTCCCTAAATAGGTGAGCATCACCTCACCCTAGTCCCAGCCCTGCAATATTGAAACCACCTATTTGGGCATCAGCTCTGTGGTAGATATTAGGGTACAAGGATCAATAAAATGTGGCCTTATTACAAGGACAGACAGCTGGAGAGACCAGTAGGAAGCCCAGTGATTCTGCTTGGCCGTGAGATTGCTTCGGTGGGGACATGGAAGGTCCAGTGGGGCAACAGGGGAGGCATCTGGTCTACCTGGGGAGACCAGTAAGGCTTCCCTGAGAAGATGTGATCTTGGAGTTGAGGCTTAAAACAAGGTGAGGAGGGGTTTAAAGAGCAAGAGGGAGGAGGGAGGAAGGAAGAGGCATTCCAGGCAGAGGAAACAGCATGGACAAAGACCCCAAGGCAAGAGAGAATGAGCGTTTAGAAACCCACCCTCTGCTTAGTAGGAGCAAAAGATGAAAATTACATGGGCTGGGTACTGGGGGGCAGAGCGGGGGGAAGCAGGCGGTGGCCAGAGAGCCAAAGCACGACGGAGCCTGGATTCCATGCAAAGTAGTAAGAATTTCTAACCTGAAAACCTTGGGGACCTGCTGAAGAATTTTGAGCAGGAAAGTGACATGATCAGAATGGCATTTTAGAAATAGCACTCTGGTAGAAATGTGGGGAATTGACGAAAGGGGAGTGGGAGTAAGGACTCAGTGAGCGGGGACTGCCAGAGTTCAGGGGTGGGTGCGGAGCCCCGAGATGAACGGAGTCCTGATTGGCTGTCCTAACTCCCTTGCCTGGCCACGCAGATGACTTCCCGCCCTCCCCGTGTCTGGGCGGGCAGTCAGGGCAGCTGCTCTGATTGGGGTGAGAGTGAGCTTCTCCAGGAGAACAGGGGTGGGAACTAGAGGGACTCTTCCTGGGACCCTCTTGCAGAAGCAGGGTCTCCTTCCGAGCTGGGTCTGGAGTGGAGTGGAGGAGGGCCGCTTGGTCCACAGGAGGAGCCCAGAAGTTGCTCTGGGAACTTTCTCCCAGCACTGAGCCCCTCCACTCACAGGTGGAAGGCACCAGCCGGGGGGAGGAGGGTGCAGGAGGCTGCTCCCCTTCCCCCTGGTTCCAGAGCCCCTTCCCCACGTTTCTGTGGCCAGCCCTTTACTTTGCTTTCTTCATCCTTGCTTCTCAGATTGTCTCCCAGCACCTCCAGGGGTGCTAGAGAAGGGGGCTAACTACCTTTGCTATAAATACCAGCCAGGAGGAGCTCCTGGTGCCCCAGACCTGGCTTCTCTTTCTCAGTGCCTCGATGGTGGGTTGGGCCGTCGTGGGAGGCGGGGAGTTTACGCAGTAATTCACTGTGCGCTTCTAGGCGGTGCCCGCCTTCCCCCGCTGAACTGAGCAGGCCGAGTGGGGAGCAGGGTCAACAGCAGCATCACAGCCATCTACTAAGTGCCAGGCACGGAGCCAGGCTCTGGGAATTTGGGGATGAATCAGAGCCTGGCTCTGCCTTCAGGGAACCCCCTGTCTGGAGAGGAAGACCGGCCTGCAACAAATAGTTCTGACGGGATGATGGGATGAGGTGTCACCTAGGAGGCAGGGCGGAGCCGTAGGTCTGCCTGCGGTAGAAATGGAGGGCTTTACAGAGGAGGTGGCCCATATAGCTGAACCCTGAAGGAATTAGCAAGATGGGGAGGGCCAGGAGGGCATTCCAGACAGAAGGCGTGGGGCGGCAGAAACAGAAGTGCGAATGTGTCCTCAGGGAGTAGACCTGGCCCTCTGTACCTCCGGCCCAGGACTTTATAGAGGAAGGAAGAATTTGGGTCCCAAAATGCAGCTGGGACCTGGCCCTGTGAGTCCCTGAGTGCAGTGTCCTTGGGTTGCTGGGAACCACAGAAAGCTTTTGGGCCGCCAGGTGGCCTGCTCACATGCGTGCTAAGGGAAGACGTTCCCAAGAGAGGCTGGGATGCCCGCCCCCTGGTCACTTAGCTTCATTATCTCGAAAAGGCAGGCTTCAGGGGCAGGAGCTCAAAAGGTGATGGCAGTCGGCAAGGAATTACAATGAGGACGCAACTAACATCTCACAAACAGAACCGAGACGCAAACACCTCCCTGGAAGAGTGGAATCATGCGCAGAAAAAAAAATCCTTCTCCTAATAGCTCTCTGACTTTCATTAGCTCTGACAGTGAAGGCTGAATCTCTGTGTGTTCCATGGCAACTGTTGCCAGGAAGAACAGTGCCAAGAGGAGCACAGGTTCTGAAGACTTTCAATCAGTCCGAAAGCTTGGCCAGACAAAACATCGCGTCGCTGGCTCCGCAGCCTCCCTGGGCGCCTAAGGGGAAGGGTATGACGTGGGCAAACGTTCCCCTTGATTTTGGTGGTGACTTGAGCGCAGGGAACGTGAGCAAAAGCCGCCTCCCTCTGGGGCTGGATCACAGGAGAGGTGCCCAGGGCCTGAGGGCCCCCAACTGCAGACTCGGGGTCCGTGGCTCCAGGAGAAGGATGAGGCAGGGAAAGCAAAGCGACATCCAGTGGATTCCTCAGCTTCTTCCCTGTCCCCTGAGAAATACTCAGCTCTTTCTACAGTGTGCATGTGCTGGATAACCCTGGTAGAGGGCCAGAGCTAGGCTCTGGACCCCATTGGACTGGATCTGAATCCCAGCTATTCCCTTACTAGCTGGGCAATCTCCACCTGCTGACTTGGCATCTGGGGTTCAGCTCCTTCCGTATCCCTGCATAGGCAGGAGGATCGATGGCACAGCCCGTGGAAGGTGCCAGGCTCTAGAACTGCTCATAGTAGGTGCTGACCCAGTGCCCTCATCCTACTCCTGCATAGGGTCCAGCGAGGTGCTGTGGGTGATGAAAGCAGCTCACGCTCTAGATCGGAGCCGGGCCACCTGCAATAGTGCCACCTGGTCCCTCCTCCTCCGCCCTCCCTCCCCTTTCAGGAACCCCTCGCAGGCCCTCCCCAGTCCACCTCTCCTACTCTGAGTGTAGTACAGGGATGGTGATGGCGTGGGATAAAAGCAAGTGGGTTTGTTCTTGGCCTCCGGGAGTCAGGGGATGAGCTGGTTTGGTGCCTTTGGCTCTGGCCCTGCTCCAGACAAAGCGCACGGATGGGGGTTGGGGATGGTGGCGGCACAAACGTGCGAAGACAACTTGTAAACACTGAGTACCCTCAAAGCTCCTGCCTTCGTTGCACGAATACATATCCAGGGCCTGCGTGTTCTGAAGCACTGTGGTCCTTGGGATGCGTCAGTGAACAAAACAGACACAGATCTCTGTTCAAGGAGCTTCCCTGCTCCCGAGAGAGACTGGCCGTCTGCAGTATACACAGTTTACACAATGAAAGGACACAGTGAAGTTGGAAAGTGATAACCGCTTGGGAAAAAAAACCCAGCGGGGCAGGGAAAGGGGTTGGGAGTGTTAGTGTATGAGGCGGGTTGTGATTTTCAATGGGGCAGCGCATTAGACCTTATTGAGAAGACGACATTTGAGCAAAGACTTGATGGAGGTAAGGATGTCTGGAGGAAGAGTATACTGAGACAGGGAACAGCCTGTGCAAAGGCTCAAAGGAGGGCATGTGCCGGGCATGTTTGAGGAAAAGCAGGAAGGCCAGTGTTGCTGAGAGGAGAGGAACAGGAGATGTCACATGGTAATGGGGGCTAGAATGGGTGGGCTGGAGTGACTCCTCTTTATGGTGCCCTGAGTGCTGCCAGGAGTTAGGAGGGTCTAATGGTGATCAACCGTCCGCTCTCTCCCACTTCCTCCTCCAACAGCTATATTTTTTAAGTATTCCATGTGTTGGAATTCAGTGTAATATTTTCTTTAAATAAAGCCTTTTGCAACTTAAAAAGTACTTGAAATTCACTAATTGAGTCTTGTACCAATGGGGAAATGGAACCTCAGAAAGGGCAAGTGATTTGCCCAAAGCCACACGGCAAATTCCGTGGAAGAAATGGAACTCAGACCCAGGGCATCTGGAGAAGGCACTTTCTGTTATCTGTGTCAGAGACATGGGGGTCTTGGGAGTTGGCCGGGACCTGAGACACACACAGTCCACACAGGGTCCTGACAGCTGGGTCCCCACGGATTCCTCTGCTCCAGCCCGCTTGAGCCTACGTGACTTTTCCCAGGCTGTGGCCTTCTCCTCTTACAGATACACATGGTCCTCTCCAGTTCAGCTTCTTCCTCCTCTCTGAAGCCACCCTCTGCTTACCTGAGCCAGCAGTGCATCCTTTTGTGAAATTTTTACAACACTCTGAGCTATAGCAGCTCTGAAACAAGTCATGCTGTCTTTTTAAGCCCGTGTTTCCTGTTCTGTAAGTGCTGAGGCAAGTTGCCTGCTCATAGGGTTTAGGCTAGGATGGAGTTTCCTAGTATATGTAATACCTCAGGATATGGTCTGGCACAGAAGAGCTGGTCAAGGAATGTTTATTAAGTAAATAAATCATGGCAGCCTTTGGAGAAGTACTTTTCCATGGACCTGCTAGCCCTGTCCATAAAGAGAAAGCACTAGAGCACAGAGGTCAACAGTATGGGCTTTGGAATAGAAAAGACCCAGGTTCAAATCAAATTGTTTAACATACTGGAACCTCAGCGTCTACAGCTGTTAAATGGCAATAATAATGACATTTGGGGATTATTAGGGGGTTGAAATTGCATGTAATGCTCAGTAGCACATGGCTAGCCCCTTGGCCCGGAGCCCTACTGGGGTTAGAGGGATCCCAGACAGTGGTTCTCACACTTGAGTGTGTATCACCATCAAGGGCTTGTTAAAACACAGATGGCTGGTTCCCATCCCCCAGAGGTTCTGATTCAGTAGGTCTGGGGTGGGGCCCGAGACTTTGCATTTCTAACGGGTCCCCAGGTGAGGTGATGCTACTCGTTGTGAGATCACTCTTGAAAGCCAGCGTCTTAGACCAAGATGAGAGCTGTGGAAAGAGAAGGCACTGAAGATCAGGCATGGGCGTGATGTGTAGACTGCCCAGATGGAGAGGAGAGATGCATACCCCAAAGGAGGCCTATTCTCCAGACCAAGGAGTCAGCTGACTTCCCACATCTGGGTGACCCGCTGCTCTCACTCGAGCTCCATGACATGCACTGAGATTCATAGCCCAGTGAAGCAGCAGCCAACATAGAACTTTCCCTTCTGTTTCACACCTGTTTCTTCCAGCTGGGTAACTTCTGGCCTTGGGATATGCCGAAATGGAGTGAGTTATAAGATGCTAATGGAGGTTAGCAAGAAAATAGAAAAACAGATAGAGATGAAGCCAAAATCAGCGTTTCTAGATTTGGAATCCTCCCATAATTTCTCAGAGATAACAGTCATCCTGGGAGCATTCTAGGTCCCCAAGACTTAAAATGGTCCCGTGAAAATGAATGGATTGTCTCTCGGCTACACAATAAAATCTATAGACTTCAGCTTAGGTTCAGATCTTGTACGACTTGGGCCCATCCTGTACTAGCCAACCATTAAATGCCTAACCTTCCCTACTCCCTGTATTTTTTCTTATGTTTTTGCTCTCACATTCCTTCCAGCTGAATTGTCCTCCCTCCAATAAGCTCCTAACATCTATCTCTATTTTTGGTGTTCTAAATCAGGGGATAGCAAACTACAGCTTGTGGGCCAAATATAGCCCACTGCCTGTTTTTGTCAATAAAGTTTTACTGGAACATGGGCACACCCATTCATTTCTGTATCTTCTATTGCTGCTTTTGTGCTGCAGTGACAGAGCTGAGTAGTTGCAACAGAGATCGTCTGGTCTGCAAAACCTAAAATATTGTCTGTCTGGCTCTTTATGGAAAAAGTTTTCTGACCCCTGTTCCAAGTGCAATGTCATTTTCTAAGTGAAACCTTAATGGATCCCACCAAGTTACATTCATTTCACTTTCCCCTGAAACCTCCTAGTTCTTCCTTCTATGATTATATTACTTGTCATAATGGTTTTCCATGTATATTTTTGTCATTGACTGTATAAGTCTACACTGCTGTCCCTTTGCCAGGGCATACAAAGGTTACATTTAAACACATTCCTTAAAGTCATTTGTAAAGTCCCAGAAGTAGGAAGCAACCTAAATGTCCAAGAGTAGAAAAAGGGCCAAATCAACTATGGTATAGCCATATGAGGTATTGCTATATAGCAAATAAAATCAGTTTCTCAAGGATATCTAATGGTTGGAGAGAAATTGTCCATCGCATAAAAAGTTTTTAGAAAGGATTCTAACAGTATATATAATACAAGCCTATTTTGTAAGTAAGTAAATAAGTAAATATGCAGATGAATTAATTTAAAAGACCTGAAAGAAATATACAAAAGTTTTATTCCTCTCCGGGTAGGGGGTTATGGGTGACTTTCATTGTGTTATTATATTAGCTTATATATTATTCATAATAAGGATATATTACTTTTAAAACTGGGGGAAAAGTACAAGTTATTAACACACTAGCAGCTGACTTTACCCTGGCTTCACCACATTCTAACACTGTGACCTTAAAAATTCATCTAGCCTCAGTTTCCTTATCTCTAAAGTACGGGGAAGTGTGGCTTTCTTTGCAGGGTCGTTGAATTGAATTTTTGATACAATCCAGTAATCTCCAAACTGCCCTTCTCCCCAGCATGCCGCAGCAGGCGGGCCGTGGTGGCAAGATAGGGGGTGTCTGGGAAATCCCAGGAAACCAAGTTGGCATCTTGAGATCGAAGCAGAGCTGTGATGGAGCACAATGGTGCTGAGGCTGCCTTAAAGTTCAGGGAAAGCACAAACTTTCACAGCCCAGCACCAGGATGGCTCCCGTGAAAGGGGTCTCGCCCCTGAAGCTCCCAGCTTCATTGGCCCAGTGCCCACAGTGCCTTTGTATTTCATTTTCACCCTGACCCAGCCACTCTGGCCCTAGTGGCCCGGGACCTGCCCTTCCACACATTCCACCCCGGGCTGTTTTCTCACTGCCTCTCGTTAGTCTGTGCTTGCCATTTTCTTTTTCCTTCAAAGTCACACCTTCAGACTTCCACTGAAGCTAATTACTTATTTTTCTTGGCTGGAACCTTTCTGCTCCTTCCTCTCTTCCTGACTTGCTGAAAAATGTCTTTACTTGAGCCTACAAGTAATTTTTTTTTTATTCCTTTCTTCCTTCTCTTTCTCTTCCTCTTCTTTTTTTTTTTCAAATTTAATTTAGTTTATTTTTTATATTCTTTTTCAAATTCTTTTCCCATTTAGGTTAGTACAGAATATTGAGCAGAGTTCCCTGTGCTATACAGTAGGTCCTTGTTGGTTCCTCCTCTTCTTTTATAAGCATCCTTATTATTATTCCTCCCCCCCACCCCGAGATTATCAGGGTACGTGAGGGGAGGCAAGAGTAGATGAGTGTGTCACACCTGCCTTTGGCATTTCAGGGAATTCATTGAGGACTGGACCATAGAGTTGGAGGGGTATGTTTTGGACTGGGGGCAGTTGGAACAATAGTTCCATCTCTTATGAGCTCCATGGGAGTGGAACAGCAGATTCTGCCTCTGTCGTTCTGTCCCCAAGCTTCACGGGGAGGTCAGAGTCCCCAGCCTGTAAAAATGCCTGAAGAGCAAGGTGGTCCTCACGGATTAGACCGTGAACGAGCACAAGAGGAGATTAGCATTTACTGAGCATGAACCGTGTTGGTTTGTGAACTGCCTGTGAGTCCCTGGTGACCAGGGGTGCTGGGCCTCAGTGGCCTTGTCTCCTGCGTGGTGTGATAGTAGATGGCACTCCATCCTGGGAACAGGTGTCCCAGCCCCTATGCCTCCATGCCATGCAGGACCCTGGAGGCTTATGGAGCCTAGCTGGTGCTTTTTTAGTGGAGACTTGGAAGCTCCGCCTTGATGTGGCTGCAGAGAGGTTAAGCCCTAGCTGACTTCTGACTTAACCTCTCTCGTTGGACCATGTGAATTAACCTCCTCCGGATTTCTAGAAGGTAGCATGAGGATATGCTACTGTGGCTCAAGCGGGAGGGAGAATCACATACCTGAATGGATGGAGGTTTGAAAGGTCTCAAGCAGAACTGCCTGGAATCTTCCCCACAACCTGATCATCTCTCTAGGAAAGCTCCCAGCTCCTTCTTTCTCAAGTACCCATTAGGCCTGAATGAGGGCTGCTGGTGGCTGGAAGATCACCTCCCAGGGGCTCATTACTTTTGCCCTGTGGTCAGTTTGAAGTTCACATCCGTTCATCCACCAGCTTAGCTTCAATGGGCATTGTAAACAGTCATTGAGGAATTTATGCCAACCAAAGGTGGAAATTGCTTTGCAAACTTTCCCAGGCTTGAGCTTATTATTCCAAAAACTGTCCAAGGTTTACAAGTGTCGCATATCGGATACCTTTGTCTATAGCTCAGTCAGTGCACCTACTGTGAGGGCAGCTCCTGTGACTTAACTTGCATTATTGCCATGGGAAAAAATTGGGAGGTTGAGTCCGAGAGAGATTCAATAATTTTCCCTGAGGTCAGACAGATGGTTGAGAGTCATGCTGAGCTTCCGGCCTAAAACCTTCTTACTTCAAAGCCCCTGATTTTCCTACTTTTGAAGCTGCTCTGTGTCCTCATATCATTCTGCAAAATGGTTACCCAGATTCTGCTTGAAGACCTGCTGTGTTGGGAAACTCACTACCTCCCCAGATGGCCTACGAATGACTGACGGAGGTGAATGTCATGCTTACGCCTGTTAACAAGTGGCTAGTCTACCCTCTTTGTCCTTCCTTTCCTCCCTTCTCCTCTTCTCACTTGACTTTGGATGCTTCTTCCTCACCCTGGATGAAGCGGCCCCTTGGCTTCATTCAGGAAGGGCCCAGCTGGAAGATGCTTCTGGCCTGAAGCAAAAGGCCTAGGCTGGGAGCTCCCTTCTCCTTCCCTGAGCTACCCAGTCAGAGGTATGTCCTGATAATATTTTTTTTCTAGTTTCAAGGTTTATTTTCAAGGTACTGTATTCAAGAAAGTGTAGATTTGCCATAGTACAAACACAGATGAATGAAACAGAATAGAGAGTCCACAAATGTATCCGTACAATTATGGGCAGTTGATTTTTGACAAATTTGCAACACAGTGCACTGGAGAAAAATCATAGTGGTTTCAACAAAAGATGCTGGAAAAAGTGGGTTTTTTGATTCTCTTTAACAAGAACTCCAATCCATAATTTGCACCATAAACACAATTAACTCAAAACTATACAACTTGTATAAGAAAATGTAGGAGCAAACTTTTATTCCCCCGGGGTAGCAGAGATTTCTTAAATTCAAAAGCATAATCCAAAAGCATAATCCATAAAAGAATAAATTGATGCAATGGATATATTAAAACTTAAAACCCCACATGTTAACGTTTAGGTGATTTAAAAATAGTGTCAGTTTTCTCAGCAACATTCTCCTTTTGAATAAAGTGGGCAATCTCATACGTTTAAAAAGAAAAAGAGCATTTTTCATTACATTTCTTCCTGTTGGATATTCTGGAATTATTGTGAATGGTGTTTTCAAATACAATTTTCTAATTATTTGTTACTAGAAAATAGAGACATAGTTCATAATTGGCATTGTTTACAGCAACCTTGAAGAATTCATTTATTCTTTTTAAAAATATTTTATTGAAGTATATTTGATTTTACAATGTTTTGTTAATTTCTTCTATACAGCAAAGTGACTCGGTTATATATATATATATATATATATATATATATATTCTTTTTTATATTCTTTTCCATTATGGTTTGTCACAGAATGTTGGATATAGTTCCCTCTGCTATACAGTAGGACCTTGTTGTTTATCCATTCTCTATACTATAATAGTTTGCCTCTGCTAATCCCGAACTCCTATTCCTTCCCTCCCCTACACCCCCCGCCCCCCGCTTGACAACCGCAAGTCTGTTCTCTATATGTTCTTATTTAAAAAAAACAAAAAAGAGTCTAGATTTTTAGCATTTGCCAATTTCTATGGTATAAATATTCCCAGCGTGGCTGATTTCAAGCTCCCAAGGTGACATCACTGATAGCAGAGTTGGGAAGAGATGAACAGAATCTGTGCCCCTGAGACAGGAGGGGCCAGTGTCAATCATCACAGTTTCCTTGGGTGGCACAGCTGGAGCTCAGCTAATAGATTTGTGGCTCATTGTTTTTGTTTCCTCCCCCTTGAAACACCACTCTGCCTGCTTGCTAAAAGCCTCTGATAGTAACAAAGTTCTTCCGGCCAAGCTGGGCCTTGCTTGGACTTCCCAGGTCTGAGTGGTGGAAGACAGCGACCACCTGCTCCCCTGGGGACCCACCAATAGGAGAAGCAAGCCTTGCACTTCCAACACCATGCCAGGCCTGGGGGTGTGGGCACATATATACGGAAGGCATAGACTTTATCCTTGGAAAGATAGGGGTCCATGGTCAAGAAACAATGAACATTTGCGTGCAAAATCACCATGAGAATAATGCCAGAGCCCAGAAAGAGGTTTAAACCGTTTGGTCTCACCCCCTCATTTTACAGGAAAAAAAGCTAAGGCCCAGAGAGGGTTAGTGACTTGCTTAAGGTCACAGAGCTATTTAATGGCAGAGCTGGGATTGGAATTCATCTTTCTTGATACCCAGGGGACAGTTCTCTTGCTGCAGAATAGGCTGTTGGAAGCTACTCTGGGTTCTCAAACCAGGGAGAGGTGAGCATCTCTCTTTCTCCAGCCAAGGTGACCGACTCATCCTGGTTTTGCTGGGATTTTCCTGGTGTTAGCACTGGAAGCCCTTCTTGCATCCAGGGAAACCCTTTAGTTCCGGCAAACTCAGATCGTTGGTCCCTCATCCCCTCCCTTCCTCTCTTTCTTCCCTGTCCTCTTCCTTCCCCTTTTTTTCCCTTCCATCATACATTGATTTGGCACCTGCCCACAAGGATCTTAAAGTCAAGAAAGGACTGATTGGAGAACCTTTAGGAAGAGGATGAAGGGTCCATCCTTAGGAATGGCAATACCTCTGCTGCCCCAGCTGGGTTTACCTGTAACCACTTTCTTGTTCTTCCTTTACCGATGCCTTTATTTCTTGGTCTTATTTTTGAGACAAATAGATTTATTGGATGGTAAAAGCAGGCAATCTATGCAGATTGTTAAAGAAATTCAACAATAGAGAAGTATGTAAGATAGGAAGTGGAATGTCTTCAGATAAACCCACCTCCTGGACTAACAATTGGTCATTTACTCTTGAACATAATTTCGTCTCTCTCTCTCTTTCTAGATGTTCCTATATCACATTGCATATTAATTATGCATATTTTGGTAAATATGTGACCATATTAATCATATTAATATTTAATCTGGATTTTCATTTGAACATTTCATATATCATGAACATTTCCACATTAGTCATTTAGAGATTACCTCATCCTTCATAATGGTAGCTTATTATTCTACTGTGTGGTTGTCCCCTAATTTATTTAATCAATTTAATTTTTAAGAACAGTTAGGTTGTTTCCATTTTTTTCAAAATAATAAACAGTGCTTTGTATATTTATCCAATAATCTCCTTGGATAATTTTTTAGAAATCAATCATTGGGTCAAAGTGTATCCATACTTACAACTCTCATACACTATGCTCTCTAAAATGGCTATGCAATTTATGTTTCCACTGACAGTCTCTGAGGCTGCTAATTTTCCACACTCCCATTAGGACTGGGTATTACCAAGCTAAATCATTTACCAATTTGATGGGTTAAAAAGAACACCACTTTTTAAAAAAATTTGCTTTTCTTTAAATTTCAGGGAGGATGAAAATCTTTTCACAAGTCTTTGACTATTTGTATTTCTTTTCTCAATTTCTTCTGCCTGAAGCCCATACTTGTGTATGCCCAGACCTCTGCATCACCACTCATCGCTACAAAGAGCTTCAGAGAGCAAGTGATGTCTGCTCTGGTATTTCTTTTACCCAAGAAATTGTTATTAGTTTTCTACTATGTACTAGGTTTGGGGTCGTGGGGAGTAAAATACAAAGAAATATAATGCAAAGTTCCTGTTCTTGAAGGTACTGAAAATTACCAACGAGAGACAGATGTGCACACATAACCCAAGGGAACAGAGGATGTGGCTGGAGATTACAGTGGCCTGAGGATGGCACGGGCCAGTCTTCAGGTTCTAAATTGAAATGCTGCTGCTGTCACTTCAGTTCTCTCGGAGGTTAGACATACAGGCTGTCCCAGAGCTGAGGCTTGATAATAAATAATTCTACCTGTAACCGAGGAGGTGAAGACACTGTAATTGTTTTCTGGGCGGTCTTGCTAACCTTCTCTGATTTCAAGTTACCTGGAAACTTCGCCTAACCAGTGACCAGCATCTCCAACTCTACCCCTACCCCAAGGCAGTCTTCTTCGGCCATTCCACAGACCCTCAGAACTCTGAAGAACACCGCAGAAACGTAATAACCAGCATAATAACCAGTTTGGTCCCAGCCAGCCCCCTGATTCTATGACTCAACTCTTCCTTTCAATTGGTACCATAGATGTTACCAACGTAATCGTGAGGGCACAGTGCCTGTCCTCCAGGTGCTCGTGAACTGAAGAGCCTTTGTGAAAATGGCAGGCGGCACGGAAGCATTTCAACTGCTGGGCAAAGTTGGCTCTCCACTCAGTGATGGCCCCTTCACACCTACCTGCATCATGGTTCCCAGACCAGGCTGCACATTGGAATCAGCGGGGGAGCTTTAGAAAGGTATGGATGTGAGGCCCTACCCCAAGAGCTTCTGATTCAACAGGCCTGGCATGAGGTCCAGGCAACAGTGCTTTGTAAGAACTCCCTGGGTGATTCTTACGTACAGCCGGGGCTGGGAACCACTTGCCCGTGCAGATCACTGGGGGGATTTTCACAGAGGTGGATGACTTCATTCGCTGGTGGTTCAGGACTCTTGCCTGTGTTGGTTACAACATTGTCTCCATGCTTTGTCATCTCCTTAAATCCTTCGACGGTAGGGATTGTGACTTCACACTTGAGATGTTCATCTTCAGCCAGGCCTGCTGTAGTTACGGTCCTTCTGTGGTTAAAGGTCTGGACTGTGGTCTCAGATTTCTTGGACTCAGACTCCTAAGGTTCTGTCATCTGGCACCTACAGGACTATAGGGAAAATACTTAACCTCTGTGTGCCTCAGTGTCCTGACCTAAAGTTGTGGAAAATACTAATACTATCTTAAGGGCATTGGTGGATTAGGTAAGTTTCTTGTAAGCAAAATATTTACAAGAGCGGCTGGCAATAGTAAGCAGTCAGCAAACATTATTCTCACCACTTGGGAGAAGGAAGTGTAATAGGAAAGAGCAAATCTGACTCCATATTGGATGTTTTCTTTCTTCTTCTTTTTTTTTTTTTAAAGGGGAGAGTGGATTTTTAAAAAAAAAATATTTATTTATGGCTGTGTTGGGTGTTTGTTGCTGCGTGCGGGCTTTCTCTAGCTGCGGCGAGCAGGGGCTACTCTTCGTCGCGGTGCGCAGGCTTCTCATCGCGGTGGCTTCTCTCGTTGTGGAGCACGGGCTCTAGGCACGTGGGCTTCAGTAGTTGTGGCACAGGGGCTCAGTAGTTGTGGCTCACGGGCTCTAGAGCACAGGCTCAATAGTTGTGGCACATGGCCTTCATTGCTCTGAGGCATGTGGGATCTTCCCGGACTAGGGCTCGAACCCATGTCCCCTGCATTGACAGGCGGATTCTCACCCACTGCGCCTCCAGGGAAGCCTGGATCTTTTCTTTAACCTTTGTATTCTATTGCTTTTGCTACAAGTTAATCACTGAAGGGATGCTGCCTGTAAGCTTAAATTACACATAATGGCCCATCTCTGGGAACCCAGCCTCCCCTGTAATGAGTGTTAAGCTGAAGCAACTTTGTTTAGCTTGTGGAAAACATCCTGCCCAGGCCCACCTGTGAATGGCTGCAGGAAGCAATGAACACATCCCCTCTGGAGTCGGGCGGGAACCAGGAAGTGTTTGACTTCACCACCGCCCCTCCTTTAGTGTAAAAGAAGCCTGAACTCTAATGCAGGGAAGATGGTTCTTTGGGACAGTAGTCCACCAGCTTCTTGGTCTGCTGGCTTTCTGAATAAAGTCACTATTCCTTCCCCCAACAACTTGTCTCTCGACTTATTGGCCTGTCGTGTGGCGAGCAGTATGAGCTTGGACTTGGTAACAGAACTTTTCAGAGTCAAACTGAGCCATTCTCTTTAGGAGGGTTCCCTTTTCTACATACCTGAGGGTTATTTTTTTTTTTTTTTTTGCGGTACGCGGGCCTCTCACTGTTGTGGCCTCTCCTATTGCGGAGCACAGACTCCGGACGCGCAGGCCCAGCGGCCACGGCTCACGGGCCCAGCCGCTCCGCGGCATGTGGGATCCTCCCAGACCGGGGCACGAACCCGTGTCCCCTGCATCGGCAGGCGGACTCTCAACCACTGCGCCACCAGGGAAGCCCCTGAGGGTCTATTTTTAATAATGCACTTCATCTATGGATGCATACTGGCCCTGGATCTAGTATCCCATGCACAGGGGCTGCTTCTGGGAATAAGGACCACAGGGATAAGAGGACAAGTCAGAAGATCAGGATTTGGGGCGGGGGGGTGTTGGTGGTGGTGAGATGAACTGGGAGATTGGGATGGACATATACACACTAATATGTATAAAATAGATAACTAATGAGAACCTGCTGTATAAAAATAAATAAATAAATAAAAGATTTTTTAAAAAAGAAGATCAGGATTCAAGGTCTATCCCTCCAGACTGTTGCTTCATCTATAACATGGTTGTAATCTCCTGCTGATAAACCTGACCAGGGAATTGTGACCATCCAGTGAGGGGCTACATGTAACAACACACTGTAAATTCTGGGAGGTTAGCTGCTCAGTGTGCTTAGACCCCTGAAGAAAGGCTCAGGAATGAATCCCGAATAGGCAGCCTCAAGAAACCCAGTCTTGCTAGATGACATGTACAGAACGGACTCAAATCTGTGATACACGTAAAAAGACATGTAAAGTAAATGTAGAGTTTCGAGTTGAGAAAGATATTATCTTCAGGGGAGGGGATCTGAGAAGTCTTCCTAGGCAAGAAGACAGTTTGACAGTTTAATTAGGCTTTGAAAACCCCCCCAGAATTTGGCCATGCGTAGGTGGATAGAGGTGTGCACACAGGTGTGTGTGTGTGTGTGT